>NC_141151.1:133618831-133971331 GCF_053477565.2 Lygodium microphyllum
TGTCTCCTTCCTCATTGCTATTGTTGCCAAACACCGCCTGAGGGCATTTTCGGTGTGATTCCACTCTGTCCACACGTCCTTTTGGAGGCAAACTTGCTTGCACCTCCTAGCTCCTTAGCCATGTTATGAACCTCTTGGAAGGTAGTCCCTGTCATTCTATGGGCTGCAAATGGGCGAGAAAATCTCCCTCCCTTACCTTGCATGTTGGCCTCAACACATCATGCATTCTGTACTATTGACAATACATGTGTTGAAGCAAGGAGAGTTGACTCCCACTCGGGTGTGGTTGGGAGCTAGGGCCTTTGTCCATAGCTTTTCAATAGTTTAGATGGTGACTCATCAGAGTCTACACTTCGCACTCCACACTTGGATTTCAAACTAGTCCGGATTTCAGACTGCAAACCAGTCCACACTTTTGACGAATCCTCACTCCTGAGTAGCTTGCACTCTTGATCACCTCGTGGTCCTACTCGGTCCACACTCCTAATTAACAATTGTGGTGTCCTTGAGTGTCGAATCGTGAATATCTTAGGAGTCCAAGCCCCATTCCCATGGCATTAATAGTTTAGAATATCTGTGCTATCCTCCTCCTCCCTTTAAGTAGTAAACCTTGCTAAATCCTTTTAAAAACACCAATTCACATGCAACCTTCTTAGGGCTCTTTTGTTGCACAACAATTTTCATGTTTTCCCTCCTCCACTCCTCACCCACTACCATGGCATAACTCCAATCTCTGTGGCAAAAGCTCTTAGATTCACGAATTTATCAAGATGAAAACTTGTGGCGGTTACTGTGTGGCCGATGATTAAAGATCACATAGGAGCAACATGTATATGAGGGTGTATAAGGCCTCCATCAACCTTGCTTTCTTTGGACAAGACTCGCCAATGCTACACTTGTTTGATATCATTGGCTATTTATCTTTACTTCTAGGGGAGGCTACTTGCTAAAGAAGAGTCCAATCATTAATTTAAGGCAACATGCCAAGGGAAGGCAATACTCATGCAATATAGGTTTATAGGTAAGGGATTATAGTTGGTTATTCTTGCCTCCAAGAATGAGAGGGATTGACTACTTATACCTATAATTGGCTACAAGGTCAACCTTTTTTTATGCCTTAGCCTAGCACTCCACTTTCTCTCTACATATTGTCCTCTTACATGAGTGTTCAGTGTGAATCACTCTCATTAACTTACCACCATGGCTTTATGATGAAGAAGTTGGGAGCATTGATGGTATATGCTTGAAAAGTTCTTTATGCCTCTAATGTCGCTATCCCATGGGATGTGCTCAAGACTGAGTAGAGAATATGCATCATTTGGGATGATCACAATGAGCAGTTGGAGTTCATTTTTGGGAGGACATGAGATTGATTTTAGTGTCCAATTTTCTCCATAACTTGATTCATGCTATCTTTGTAAAGGTATTTGGCATTTGGTCCTTATCATAATAAATATACAAATCCTTATATGTTTGTTCCCTAGGATAAAATGAGGATAAAATACAAAAAAAGGAAGGCATGCATGCCGATATGCTATCCAAACTTCTCAGTTGGTGGATAATTAAAGCCCAAGTTACTAATTTCAATGTCATACATTTGATGAGGTTTTTATACTTGTATTAAGTTTAAGTTCAATTACATGGATCATGTTCTTAAAGCTTTATCTCATTCTTTACTTACTTGAAATGTTTTGTTAATCTATGATGTTGAAAATGAAGACAAGGCATTTGACATGGAAAATTGTGCAAGCTCTCCAAAGTTGTTATTGCATGGTTTAGATGAAACGATATGCTCAAGCAAATGTCAAGAAGCCATGGAACAAAGTGTCCACAATCCAAGCAATGACAAGGTATAAAACTTACTTTTTTATAGACACGTTCTTTCTTTTTAGTATTAATATTTACTTTTTATGTAGGCACATTTAGATGATGACATTACTGAAGCATCTCGAAAAAGTCAAAGAAAGAAAAATGTATATAATATATTTTTTTGAGATAACATTTGAGACTCTAGGATATATATTGAAGATATTTTAGAAATATTTTATGGCTCTCAGCAGTTGTAAGTTGTGCAGCTAATTGTAACCCCATTGATTCAGTTAATCAAACTCTTTTGCGAAAATAGTGATTGTAAAAAGGCCTTATCTTTGGGCAAAGCAAGATTCATTTTAATATTATAAATATGGTATGGAGGAGATGCCCACTCCATGTATGGGGGAAAATTTCATCCAATAGTGTGTTGCTCAAATTTACTTTACTATTCTTTAAGTCTATTTTGAGTTTTATGAGTCATGTTTTCAATTTTTATATGAAAAGAGAGGAAGGGAGAGCTTCTTTGGTTCGCTATGCGCAAGTCTTGCATTTGATCTATGCAATAAAATGAGCTTGATTCTCAATACTCCCCCTCAAGTTTAAGAAATACACTGTATCCCAAGCAGCTCTGTAAAGTGATTGAACTTATATCTACCTAGTGACTTGATAAAGATATCAACTACTTGGTCTTTGGATTTGACATGCATGAGATATAAAGTGCCATTGACGACCTCCTTGAATAGGATGACGAAGACAATCCACTATAGCAGGATAGGGCCATATGATGATAGAGAGTCACAAGGGCATCGAACTCCAACTGGAAAAAGAAGTTTAGAAGCAAGAGGCCGATAGAGACAACTACAATCCATGCTACAACAAAAATTGTGGCAATTGTAGTCATGGTGATGATGCAAGGACTAGGGGCTTAGTAGAACAAGGACATGAACAAGCCAAGAAGAAGGTGTAGATTACTGTTCTCGTGGTTGCCAAAGAGTTAGGGGGGGTTTCAACCACATCTCCCCCCCATGCCCCCGCCCACCCCCCCCCCCCCCCCCCCCCCGCCCCCCCCCAACCAAAAGAATGAAATAGATGACAAGATAGAGAATGCAAAGAAGAAGACAATTGCAAAGAATGGCTAATTGATTCTTATGGAATTCCTTAAATACATTTATATAGTATTTAGCATGACTATTGATATCCTTGATGAGAATGACTCATGACTCCATGTATCCTCCCCACTAACACATAACAATGACATGATAGGATTGCATAATATCTTGTTAGCATTGGATACTACAAAACACCAAAATTGATCACTTAATTTATGTATGTGAGAATGATATGGATATTATGGTCATCATTATATATATATTACTTGATTATCATGGGTGACAATCAAATTGAGATTGGCCATGTGAAGAGTCTTCTCAATGTTGAGTTTTAAATGAAGAATATAAGAGAGTTGTGCTATTTTCTTGGTATAGATATAATTAGGACTCTAGAGAGTATATGGTTGTCATAGAGACCATGCTTCGAATATGCTAAAAAAGTATGTTATGGTTGATTGTAAGCCAATCTCAATACCTTTAGATATCAAATCTAAGCTTAAGGTGCATGAGGGTGATGTGATTGAGGATGCCATTATGTATAGAAAGATTGTGAGCAACCTTATTTATTTGATGATCACTAGGTCAGATCTAAACTACACAATTAATTTGGAGATTCGATTCATGTAGCTTTCTCAGAAGCCACATTTGGATATAGTATGATGCACATTGCCCTATGTCAGATCTACACTTGAATATGCCTTGTTCTATGTAGTAGGTGTACCCTTGGAGTCGCATGGTGTAGAGGCAAATCGCTAAGACCCACGGACCGCTTATTGTTTCAAGTATTTCAAGCTGAGCATGAATGGCTACCTCTCACATAGCCAATGCGCTGTCCATTCCTATGAGTGTAGTGAGCTTACCTTGATGCCTGCTTGAGTTACCTTCTCTCCCGAGTACTCCGTAGCTCCATGATCCAAGTGCAAGCTTCAAACAAGCTCCATGCTCCAAGCTCCATTGTTGTGAGCAAGAGAATGGAAGAGAAGAGAGGAATAAGATGGAGAGCTTCTCCACCATTGTCCCTCACCCTCACACACTCACTCCCTCACACTCTCACACTTCCTCTCTCAAGCACAAGCTCAAGCAAGTAAGCAAGCAAGAAGAAGAAGAAGAAGAAGAAGAAGAAGAATAAGAGAGCCACTTTTGGCCACACACGAGAATGAGCTTCTCATTCACTTTTCAACTTTATAAACAAAACCCTAAATCCCTATTGGGTGGTCATTCCCTTATCCCCTTTTTTACATGGCCGACCATAACCTAGGCCCTTTTTCCCATTGTCCTTCTATCTTCCTAGCTTCCTTTCTACCACAATTCTACCTTTACAAATTGCATGGGTGAGAGCCTAGCGCTCTTAAAATAAATCATGGTGTGCCTTGCGCTCTTTTACAAAAGTGTTGACATGCGCTTTTTCTTGTGCACCTTTCTCCTTGATTTAGAACTTTCCTGCATTTCTTGTGTTTCCAAATTCTTGTTGGCGCACCTTTGTCTTCGGTTTCACTTTTGCCTTGGCCCTGTCTTCTGCTTTAAATTTCTTGGATTTTTCACCTTGTTCGTTTGAGGGTTAATATTACTCCCCTCCTAGACGAGTGCTAGTCCCATGGCACTCACCGTCGAGATAGCAGGCTTTGGCATGCATCGAAGACATGGGTGGAAGGGACAATTGTGGTTGCCTTGGAGGAGTTTTGGTGATGGTGCGAATGAAGGTCGTTGGGGGCACGTTGTTGGCATGGGTGGCTAGTGGTAGGGTTGTTGGAGTTGGTGACAAGGCTGTTCTTTGTTGGGAATTACATTGATGACTAGCACAGGTGTTGGTTTTTTGGGGATTTTGCACATGACGATTCTTTGGTGGGCTTGCATGATGATAAAGGACAAGAGTTCAGAGTTGAGTGTTGATGAAGAACTGATGATACTTTCGTTGGAGTTGTCAATACCTGCAATTGAAAACCTCTCATATGGTCTCTCCCTAAGGGTTAGTGCGAGTCTTATTATTGTGTGCACAAGACGTAGTTTGATTAGTTTGGGACACATGTCAAACTCTAAGCAAGACATGTCAAACTCTAAGCAAGTTGAGAGTAATGTCATGCACTTGAGGACCCAAACTGTGTATAGATTGTGGTTTAGATAGTATGTGAGTGCCCGTGCATACTTAGATATTACATAGTTAGAGGACTGCTAGTCTAGTTTCTTGTAGTAATTGATGGATGAAGCAAGGGTTCAATGGGGCGGAAAAAATTGTCGATGTTGAGGAGAAGTACACACAAAGGTTTATTGAGACATCATTTGTGATTTTGACAACACAATGTAGCATAATTGAGCTCATTGACACCTTAACTTTTGGTAGCTGGTGGCTATTTGTATTGTTCGAAGAGTACGGTGTACGTTCCATGGTCTTTCATGCTTTGCTTACCACTATTGATTGCAATGGTACTCAGATGGAGTGAAAAAAAAGAAACGTGCAAATGGGTTAGGGTGACAGGTCTAACCATTGGTGAGACAAGCTCCCTTGCTATGTCTTGCCCTTGATGTGCCCTAAACAATTATGGGGGATGTGTAAGGGGCTAGGGGACTAGGGACAGAGCCAATTGACCAAGGTCACTGGATGTACCGAATTTGAGGACCCCTAGGTATTGTATTGTGATCGTGGTTGCCTTTCTTCTTTTATTTTATTTCATTTTTTTCTTTTCTTTTTTTTTTTGGTTTTTTGTAATAACATGAATGCAACCATTGCAATACGTTGAGGCTATTAGCCTTTCATTTGGATTGGAAAATGTCGAGATCCAAAGGCTAAGAAAATAGATATTACAACGATGATTGTGTTACTAGCCTTGATGCTAGAGGAATAGTTGTTGAGATGGAGAGACACACTTGAGTTTTTGCAAACCTCTTTGTAACAGGTAAGATATCGGTACAATTGAGGTAGCAACTGCTTCATCTTTTGGGTCTTGGCTTATAGATTCAAGCCTTCTGATACATGCCCTTGAGTCCCCAACTACACATTTAGATTTGGATTCTCTACTGATGTCTTGGGTCATTTGTACAATGCTGTTCAAGGTGCATCTATCGTTGAGATTGTCATGTCTAGTCATCATTGCAGTCGTAGCTTGATGTTGTTCCATTTTGCTTTGACTAGATGCAGTCTAAATGCAACATATACATGCTTTTGTGGTGTGGCCTTTTTGCCCTTGTTGGCTAGATTGGCCCATTGAGGTTTTAGGGTCTCTGTTTGTCTTTGTTTGGGTATGGGCTTTTGGTTGTTGTTTTGCAAGTGAGAATCTATGCTTGCGCAAAGCCATTACTACACAAGGATCTAATTTGGAGGACTTGCCACGGTGCGTGTTTTCTCTCCAACCTACTTGGGGGAGGTGCAGAAGGGGTAGAGCCCCCTCTATGGGGGTCCAGGGGGGCAGTCCCCCCTGACATGCAGGGCCATTATGCTAAACACCATGAGTGTTCTGAAGGACTGTTTGTAGCCAAGTTTTGAACCACTTGCTCTAGATTTCAGCCCAGTGATAGATCTATAATCTGCTCTCGGCTCTATATGGTCTATGGATTTGTATTTTATCGTTCTAGTTTGTTATTTCAATTCCCAGCATCGGACTGCTGTTTGTCCGATTCTGGGTGGTCCGACTTTTATAGTCAGATGGTCCAATTGGACTAGGTCCGATTTTGAAGAGTGGTCCAATTGGTAGTTGGGTCCGAGTTCCATGGTTGGTATGACTATAGAGTGATCCAATTGTTGTGCATGTCCGACTAGACAAATGGGGTGTCCAATTGGATGATTGGGTATCCGATCGGAAGGTTGATTCGATTTGCGTGCATTCGATTTGACAAGTGTCCAATTTTGGGAGTCTGATTTGACAGGTGTTTGATTTTGGAGTGTCTAATTCTGGTTAATCTGATCTTGAGCATCCTAGTCTGGATAGTTTGATTGGGGTTGGTTCGATCGACCAATCAAACGGTTCGAGTCTGAGTGGTCCGATGATGGGTTGTCTGATTTTTAAAATCGAACTGGGTGTACTATCGGATCAAGTGGGTTTGTCCAAGTGTCCAATTCTGGGAATCAGATGGTTCGCTCGGTCCGATTCTAGGAATTGGAAACTCTGGTGGGCATCCGATTCCGTCGGCCAAAACATGTGTCGATCACTTATTTGCTGAAAAACTTAATATAGATGTTGTTAGTAGCTACCAAAGCTTCCAAGAATCAAGAAGGAGTGCGAGCCAAGGTCATTCCATACTTGAATCTCTCTAAAAGTCCTGATATGCTCGAATCAATCTGATGTAGGCCTGGTCCTACAAGCTCTCTCTCTCTCTCTCTCTCTCTAGCTCTCCCTAATCACTGAAATGAAAAATGAAGTCTCCCTTGCCACTCCTGGCCTCTTATTGCCCTTCCCAGGTCTACATTCACCTTAGTCTTGCTTCTCTTACTAGCATTCAACCCAGAACTTCATTTTTTGGCCCTTCTTTTCCCTGTTTAAGCTTGTTATACAACAATAGAAACCCTACTGTGTGTTCACACTGTTTTGCTTCTATCCTACCTAAATGTAAACAAAAATCATAAAGAGAACACCTACACTACTCCAACTTGCTTTTCCAAATCCAAAAACCAAAAACCTATTTGCTAAGGAGATCAAATACCTCTTCAAACTCCTTTGCTTCCTACCTATCTATCTCAAGCACAGGTTCAGGGAAAACCCTACTTCAATGCTCGATTCGAAGCGTGCAAGCACTCAAGGCTTGAATCCGCTGGTCCTAATAATGAAACCAAAATGTAGCGGCAAACCGCCAAGACCCACGGACCGCTTATTGTTTCAAGCGTTCTAGGCCGAGCACTAATGGCTACCTCTCACATAACCGATGTGCTATGTAGCCATCCCTACGAGTGTAGTGAGCTTACCTTGATGCCCGCTCAAGTTGCCTTCTGTCTCGAGCACTTTGGTAGCTCCACAATCCAAGTGCAAGCTTCAAGTAAGCCTCATCCTCAAGCTCCATGCTCCAAGCTCCATTGTTGTGAGCAAGAGAAGAGAAAAGAAGAGAAGAGTAGAAGAGAGGAGAAGATGGAGAGCTTCTCCACCACTGTCCCTCACCCTCACACACTTACTCCTCACACTCTCACACTCCCTCTCTCAAGCACAAGCTCAAGCAAGCAAGCAAGCAAGGAAGAAGAAGAAGAAGAAGAAGAAGAAGAATAAGAGAGCCACTTTTGGCCACACACTAGAATGAGTTTCTCATTCACTTTTCAACTTTATATACAAAACCCTAAATCCCTTTTGGGCGGTCATCCCCTTATCCCCTTTTTTACATGGCCAACTGTAGCCTAGGTCCTTTTTTCCATTGTCCTCCTATCTTCCTAGCTTCCTTCCTACCGCCCTTCTACCTTTACGAATTGCATGAGTGAGATCCTGGTGCTCTTAAACTAAATCATGGTGCGCCTTGCACTCTTTTACAAAAGTATTGACATGCGCTTTTTCTTGTGCACCTTTCTCCTTGATTTAGGACTATCTTGCACTTCTTGTGTTTCCAGATTCTTCTTGGGGCACCTTCATCTTCGGTTTCACTTTTGCCTTGGCCTTGTCTTCTGCTTTAGATTTTTTGGATTTTCCACCTTGTTCGTCTGAGGATTAACACATGGTTACACAAATGTAGATTGGGCTGGTATTATCTCAAACATTAGATCTACTAACAGATTCTTTTTTTCTTTTAGACGTGGTGTTGTTACTTGGAGTGGTAAGAAATAGCTTATAGTTGCACTATCTAATACTAAAGCAAAGTATAGGGGTGCTACAATTGCACCATGTGAGGAAGCTTGGCTACATAAGATACTGGGTGATTTGGGGCTGTAGGTGGACAAGAAGATTATCATTTACTATAATAATATTAGTAGCATTCAACTCCACCATAAACCCAATGTATCATGTGCGGAGACCAAACATATAGAGATCCATTACCATTTCATTTGAGTGTGATTTCTAGTAGGTGATATTGACTTAGTTTATAGTAGTACATAGAATCAAGCTAGAAATATTTTCCCCAAGGCCTTCTTGGGAGCTAAGAAGATCTATCTTTAAGACTATGCTTAGAGTATATGAGCTCATACTGAGCTTGACGGAGAGTGTTGAGATGTGAAGCTCCACATGAGATAGCATCCACTACATGTCTTGGTGATATGGCAAGACTTTACTCTAGGTTACTAACATGGAGGATACACCAGTGATTCTATAGTTAAACTACACCCACGTAGTCCACTCTCATTTATGGTACATTTATTGTGCCACCCTATCTATTCTTAGCGGGTTCACAGTTTTATTGATTCTATGTACATATGTTCTAGTATTTTCATATTAGTCTTTTATCATGTTCTAGACTAAGTTCTTTTATGTGAAAGAGGAAGAAAGAAGAATAGGAAAATTTCAGTCCTATTTCCTTGTGTGTTCAAGTGTCCATTATGTGTGCACTCTTGGTTGCTTCAACTCTCTCTCTCTCTTTGTAGGTACACTTTTGCCTATATGCTGAATCTAGACAAAAGCATGCAGATCAATTATAGGCTCTCTCTAGCCAAGATATCTTATAGTCTCTCAACCTGTAAGATTTCCTGCCATCTACTTCTATCCATTTATCTAGTATTGAATAAAAATCCATGACTCATCAAGTAAGTAGAATTAATCAAATAAAGAATAGAAGCAAGAAAACTCACCAATTGCTATAGTCTAGGCATTCATTGATAAGCTCGTCGAGCTCCAATGATCCCTTCAACCATATACTCACAAGCTTTACATCCTTGAATCCCACAAACTCCATGCAAGGTTATAGCTCCTTGCTAGTTCCAAGCCAAGCAAGATGCATTGTCTACATACATACATACATACATACATACATACATACATACATACATACATACATACATACATACATACATACATACATACATACATACATACATACATACATACATACATACATACATTCATACATACATGTGTGTGTGTGTGACCCTCTCTAGGCCTCAAGCTCCAATCAAAGACTCTCTGTCTCTCTCTACCTCTCAAATTGGAAAAACCCAAGAAGGAGAGAAGAATATATGGAGGATTTGTAGGCAAGAAAAGAGCAAAGCTCATAAGCCTATTTAAGAGACACTCCCTATCTCACAGAATAGCTTACATGCATAGAGAAAGCTCTCGAGATAGAGTCAACATAGAGAAGGAGAAAAGAGATAATCTTTTGATTACCAATCATAGGAATGTCTATACAAAGGTTTTTTCAACCTTATGTATGATCTTTTGGACTTTAAAATTTGGGTAGGGCCTAATTCTCATAGGTGTCCATTGCTACGCAAGGTCCTGTCAAGACCATCTTTAGGGTCTAAGACCCATCAAACTATCTAAATTTCAAAAAAATCACGTCTCCCTCCACTCTGGACCATTAAATCTGCATTGATTTATAATTTTTACAATTGAAACTCTGGAAGAAATTAAATTTACATCCTTGCCCATTAAGCCATGCAATATTACAGTGTTATTTACCGCACTCACCTTTTGCCATTTTTCTTTTTTTAAAGAGAGAACGTTAAGATGTATTAAAGTGAGGTAAAAAGAGATGTACAAAATTTGGAATTTTTAGTAGGATTCTAGGCTTAAACAATTTATTAGAGCTTCACATTTTAGGCCTAGACAGGTTAATACAGATGGATCCTAAGTGTGAGCGACTAATGGTGTGAGAGAGGTCACTTGCACAAGGTGTCCAATATTTCTTGGTACTTCTCCTAAAACACCTACTTGAGGATTTCGTTCTTCATCTTCTTATCTTTGTGAGATAATATGCCTTTTCTACCCATATCTTTATCTTTATCTGAATTTCCTTTTCCTTGTTGATATTTGATGCAAGCTCTAGTGATCTATCGCCTTTTTGAACCAACCTACCACAAAAAATCAACTTTTATCATTTGGAGAGGGTCCTCATCAATCTGTTAAAAAATCATTTTATTTCTATTATTCCAAATTTTCCATAGAAATAATCCTCTCAACCAATTCCAAATGACAAGTAGAAGGCCAAAATTTTCTCCAAGAATGAGCTCTTTCCATGTCAATTTTGTAGGGTGGAATGGAGCAATGATGATCTAGAGAAAATTTAACACCTTAGTATTAGACCTATAATTCAAAAAGAGGTGTGTTAGTGTTTTCGGTTCCTAATTATACTGCTAGCACAACCCATTGCATATCCCTATCCTTTTACTGCTCTATGATTGGTCCAAACAGCCCTAATAATGATAAGCCATAGCAGATGAGGGAGCATGTACTTCCATTGGTTCTCATTTCAATTGAGAAGCCATATTTTGTTGATCTTAGTGTAAATTTGGTTTTTGCTTGGCTTGAGATTTTTGATGGGAAGAAGGAGCTTGGAATCTTTCTAGTAGAGGCTTCTATGGTTAAAGTTCATTTTGAAGTTGCATAATTTTGCATACATTGAAATCCCACATATTTTGTCTCTGTATGAGAGTCTAGAGTTCTTCACAATGTGACTTGGTATTGCTATGTGAGTGTTTCTTGAGACTTCCATTCCCATGTATTGTAATCCCAAAGATCTAACCATTGAGTATTTCCTTTCTTGCTCATTTTATGCACTAAGAGGATGACCTCATTGTTTACTATTCTTGGGAATAGACTAAACCATATTGAGTCTATTGAGCTCTAAGGTAAGGTAAAGTTCTTATGGTTTGAGAGCCTGACTGACCCTTTGTAGGGGAACCATGCACTCCATAGGCTTTTTGTAAGGTCAGAGCACCCTTTGATACAAAGTTGTCCCTGGTTGAATGCTATTGATAGGGTCGAATGTCCTTTCCATGTAGGATCGATGCTTAAAGGAAAGGAGGAGCAATTGTGTTTGATAAGTACAACCTAGTTCTCATTTTCATGTTGGAAGGCTCTAATTATCCACTTAGCAACCATTTTTTTCCTAGACAAACTAGGTTAGGTAGACGAGTCCCCCCTTCTTCTTTGGGTTTGGTACCCATGCAACTTTAGGGAGTTTGAATCTTTCTCCATTGCCTAACCAAAGGAAATTCCTTGCCAACACCAAGTTTTTTAGTCCGGCTTTTGATGGCATCCAGCAAGATAGGAAGTAAATGGTTGATGGGATGAGGATGTGCTTGAGCACTACCACCCTCCCTGCAAAGGAGTATTGGATACTTCTGAGATATTCAAGCTTCTTCTTGATTTTGTTAATACCCAGTCCCACCTCTATTTTAGAGATACACCAAACCCCATTAGTATCCCTGGCAGCTTGAATTTCTTACCCCCTTCAATCTCTTTATAGCCCTCATCAGTTAACCACTGGGGGGTGGTTTGATCAAAGAGTTAATCCTTGTTTTGGTATGGATCCTGAGGCAAGGCAAAATATTTTTATGCTATCTCAAAGTATCAAAGATTTTGTGGACTTTTTTGATTGTTAGTGTTAGAGTTTCTACTTCTTCATATAAATACACAAGAGGAGAGTGTTAACTAGTTACAACCTTGGAGTAGAAAAAACAAAGAAAGTGGCCAAGAGGCAAATAAAAAATGGAGAAAAGAGTGAAGCAAATCAAAGATGAATATCACAAAAATTTAAGGAAAATTAAAAATCTATAAAGCACAAGCAGTGAAAAATGGCAAAGTTGGGAATGAACAGGGAATCAAACTAGTCTCTAATAGGAAACTTCTTGTTAAGACCTAGTTCTGCATGGTTGTAGCTCTCCCCCTTTCCCTCCCTGCCACTATCAGCAATAGTAAAATCCATCAACAAACAAAATAATGCATCCAGTCTCTCCCCCTCGAGGGAGGGGAAAAGTACAGTCCACTCCTCACCATCATGATGCAGCCTATCCCAGTACTCTCACCATGGTTTGGCTCAATTCTAGCAAGGCTCATGTCATTATCTGGAGCCATCTTTCACTAAGAAGGTCAGGGGATTGCAGAACCGCTAAAAGTAGCTTACAACCCACTTTTTAGGACACGCTCTACAACCTCTAAACCCTATGTAGTCCCTACAAAATAATAGTTGGCATCATCAAAATGTCCAAAATGGAGGAAGGAACATGTGGTCTTAGGAATTAGATGGTTGGCATCAAGAAATTCTATTAAAGAGAACTCAAGCTCTTGGATTGGATAACCTTCCCCAAGGCGAAATGGTGCAACATCACCAACATTTTGAAGCCCTTAACCATCATGTTTCTCCTCCAACTAAGCCAAATCATGGGGAAGGAAGCAAACAAATGCCTCTTGGTGGAAACATGCTGTTTGGAGGTCAAGGCATGCCACTTGCAAACCAAGAAGGGAAGGTGAAGTTATTGTTCTTGGTTTAGTCCTCTTGACACCTAGCTTAAAGCTTTGGAATGTTGCATTCAAAAAGAAAGCTTTGGTAGGTTGGTGCAATGGCCTAAGGCCTGTGATTGAATTTATGAGATCATGGATTAAGTCGAATTCGGAATCTATGAATTGTCGTATTGTTGAAATGAACTACTTCCCAAATAACTTTTCCTTTTTTATGTTTGAGGAGGAAGAGATGGCCTTAAACATACTAGGAGTAGGTCAATGGATGCTGAGAAACTCTCCTCTTACCCTATTCAAATGGACTCCTGAATTCAATCCAAGGATTGATAAACTAGTTAAGATTCCAATTTGGGTTGATCTTATTGGCCTACCTAGGAATTTGTTGCCCTTCATAAAGTCCATTACAGCTCCTCTAGGAAAAATTCTAGGTCAAAGACCCACCAACATCGTTAATATGTGATGGTGCCCTCAAGTTTTGACAGAAATGGACTTGTCTAAAATTCTTACCAACTTTGTGTTGATTACTAACACACACAGAAGGGAATGTATTGACCAAACGACCTTTGACTCATAGGAATCTACCGAATGCACACTTAAAATTTTTAAAGGTCAACCACTTCAGCAAGGATTTTCAAGTCCTTAAGCCAAACAAAATAGTTAAAAATAGAGAAGAAAATAAACATGCTAATGAAGGATTTTAAACTACAAATAATAAGGGCAAGAAACCCCAAACACAAAATTTGAATATGAATCAGAATAGTAACAAGAAAAAACCTAACAATAATAGATAATCCCCCTCGTTAATGAAAGTTCCTGATGGATCGACAAGCCCTAAAGTTGTAGCTAGGAGGAAGCTCAAAGGAGTGGGTGTGACAGTCTAAGAATATGATAGTGATGAAGTCTTGGTGGATAACACTCCAAAATAAGATAATACTTTCAATCCAAATGAAAAATGTCATGATGTCATAATAGAGGATGTGGAAAAGAACTATCACGATTTAGAGCAATTCCAAAATCCAAAGTTACCATTAAGTCCTTAGAAAAACACATTAGAATCTAATAAAAACTCGAAGTTTAGAAGATTTTCTAAGGTAGGGGAAAGCAAAATCAATCCTTTTAATAAGAATAAGGAAATGTCTAGGAAGGCAAAAAATAAGAAATATGTCTTTAATGATTAATACAATTAAAATTCTAACCTACGATTGTAAGGGCCTGTTTGACCCAAGACAATTACGAACTGGCTTAAGGACTCAAGTTCAAGTCTTGATTTTATTTGTTTGAAAAAAGTTAAAGCTTCAGGGGAGTTTTAAAAAAATAAATATGGAGTTGTTATCTCAAAACTACTCTTGGTCATTCATTGAGCACACCCCAAGAAGAAGTGGTGGGACTATGCTGGGATATAGAAACAACCTTCAAAATATGGTGACCAAAACCACCATAGACATGGGGAATAGGTGGATTACTACCCGCATTAAAAGTGTAGAAAAAGTGGCAATGGTATCCTTGTACGCCCCCTATTCATCTCAGGAAAGATTTGAAGTATGGAATTCTCTGTTAATTATTCAATGTCCAATAATTGTTAGAGGTGATTTCAATATGGTTGAAGAAAAAATTGACAAGCTTTTGTTGAAAGGACAAGTTCTAGCAAGAAGAGAAAAGACCAAAAGTGGTTACATAGTCACTAGGATAATATCCTTGACTCAAAATTTTCTGATATAGAAATTTTGGACACAATTGAGGACCTAGACAATGATAAAAGGCTAGGGCTAGATGGGTTGTCCAATGAGTTTTACAAATCATTAAAAACACCTCCTCATCCTCTCCCACCACTGATCAATGTATGGACATAATTTGTTAAATTTAGAGCCCTTCTAGTTTATCTTAACCAAGGAGTCATTAAAGCTTACACACAAAAGGGGTGATAAAAATAACTTGTCTAATTGGAGACCAATTAGTTGCTTATCATTAGCCTATAAAGTGTTTGCCAAAACTTTGGCAAGAAAGCTCAGCCCACACTTGGATGGCTGGCTAAGAAAAGAGCAAAAGGGATTTGTGAAAGGAAGATTCATCCTGGACTCTAACATCGGTCTATGGGAGGGTTTGAGTATGCAAGAAAAAAAAGAGGACTTCTTCATCATCAAAATTGACTTTGATAAAGCCTATGATAGGATGGATTGGTGTTTTATACTACAATTCCTAGAGGACATGGGACTGGGGAAAATTTTCATTAGATTTGTTAGTACTTTATTTGGAAATGCCAGTGCCAAAATTGCAATTAATGGAGAAGTCTCAACTGTCAAGATTGTGGGAGAGAAGGAAGGAGTCTCGCTTGAAGCTTTCTTACTTGCACAATGGGGGAAGACACACAAGGGTGGAGGCTGAAAACAGTTTTCCTCTTCTTAGTTGTGTAAGCCAAAAAGAACTCAAGTACAAAGAAAATAGAAGAACCCTCTATATGGGTCTCAAACCAAACTCAACTAACTAAGGTGGCATACTAACTGAGCCACGAACTAGACTAGATAAGGATAGCTATCATGTAGCTATTATTCAGGGGCGGTGTACCAACCGCATCTGCAACTGACAAGTCAGTGACATAAATACACAACGGTCACCCTGGCGTATCACGAGTGGAGCTCGATATCTCGACACTCCCCCTTGAGCTCAATCCCAATTCCTGCACACCAAGCAGGTCTCTGAACTTGCGCAGCTTCTCTGCGCCCAATGCCTTCGTGAATATGTCAGCTACCTGATCCTCTGTGCTGACATAAACTAGATCAATAAGACCTAGTAAAACCCTCTCTCGCACATAGTGATAATGCACCTCAATGTGCTTTGTTCTAGCATGATAGACTGGGTTATTTGCCAAGTGTATACTACTCATGTTGTCACAATAAATGACAACTGGCCCATCTGTAGACTGATGCATATCATAAAGTAGCTTATGCAACCAAGCTACCTCACATGCAGCCATTGCTGCACCCCTGTACTCAGCCTCTGTGCTTGACAAGGCAACTGTAGGCTGTTTCTTGCTGCTCCAAGTGACTGCAGCACTCCCAAAAGAGAACACATATCCACTGGTAGATCGTCTATCAGAAATACTACCAGCCCAATCAGCATCAGTGTATCCATGCAACTGTATCTGAACCCCAGTCTCATAAAATAGTCCATACTGCAATGTGGACTTCACATACCTGAGTATGCGTCTAGCCGCATCCAAATGTGGTTTCCTTGGAGCCTGCATAAACTGACTTACCAATCCAACAGCATAGCTCAAATCTGGCCTGGTAATAGTCATATAAATCAAACTTCCTACTATGCGTCTATACATAGTAGGGTCTTCTAGAAGCTCACCTATATCTGTGCTCAGCTTCACATTTTGCTCCAAAGGAACTGAAATAGGATTACAGCCTGTCATCCTATATTTGGACAGCATGTCCAATCCATACTGCCTCTGCAAGAGCTGTATCCCACTTGGTGATCTAATCACCTCAATGCCCAAGAAATAACGCAGCTCTCCCAAATCCTTCATCTCAAACTTCTGCTTCAATAGCATTTTCACATGAAGGATATCTTCATCACTGTCACCTGTCATAATCAAATCATCAACATAAATGACAAGTAGCATAATACATTTCTCTGTTTTTCTCACATAAAGTGAGAAATCTGCCTTGGAAATCTGAAAGCCAATAGTGACAAGATACTGTCCTATCTTGTCAGACCATGCTCTAGGTGCTTGCTTCAAGCCATACAAGGCTTTCTTCAACCTGCAAACAAACTCAGGATGAACAGCATGCACATAACCTGGTGGCTGCTCCATATAGACCTCTTCTTGCAAATCACCATGCAAGAATGCATTCTTTACATCCATCTGATGTAAAGACCATCCCTTTGATGCAGCCATAGCAATGACTGCTCTTACGGTTGCCATCCTTGCAACCGGACTGAATGTTTCTTCATAGTCAATGCCATATGTTTGTGCATACCCCTTGACTACTAATCTTGCCTTGTATCTGTTCACAGAACCATCTGCATTGTGCTTCACCTTATAAACCCACTTACAGCCAATTGCATTCTTACCTTTAGGCAAAGGTACCAATTCCCATGTAGCATTTGCTTCCAAGGCATCCATTTCTTCATCCATGGCTTTCTCCCATTTTTCTTTTCCCATGGCTTGCTCAAAAGAAGTGGGTTCTGGTTCTTGTATCACCTTGACCATATATGCATAGTGAATGGCTGTAAATCCATCATATTTCAGCCTATCCACAGGATACCTAACTCTGGTAGACCTGCGCAAAGTGGGTTCACTCCCAGGTGCTCTCAAAACATCCCTGGTCTTCCTTACTCCAGGTGTAACAATAGAAGGAATACCCAACTCATCATCAATGCTCTGTTCTGAGCCACTGGATTCACCATCCACATAAGAGTGACCTGCATTCACATCAAACATGGGCTGATCAACCTTCTCTTTTCCTTTTCGTGATACATGCGTACCACTATCTGCATTGCTTTGAGAAGATTCTCCTGATCTCAATCTGCCTGTCCATGGCGAGGAATGTGAACCACTACTAGAGGACGCTCCAGGTCCACTAATATTTTGTGACTGCTGCTGTGAATTTTGTGCAGCATTACCATTTTGTGCATCTACATCATCAATCACATTTACTGGTTTATACCAGCTACTCATCTCATCAAAAACAACATCTCTGCTCACTGTAAACTTACGAGTAGAAGGGTTATAGCATCTATACCCTTTTTGCTGCAGAGAATAACCAATAAAGATGCACTTCTCAGCTTTTGGATCCAACTTGGATCTCAGCTCATCTGGCACATGTACATAGGCAATGCAACAAAAAATTTTCAAATGAGAAATATATGGTTTCCTACCAGTATACCTCTCCTCTGGAGTCATTCCATGTATTGCTGCAGTGGGAGTCCTGTTCATTATGTAGACTGCTGTAGCAACTGCTTCAGCCCAATAAAAATCAAGCAAGTCTTTTTCATTGAGCATGGCATGAGATACCTCTCCAATATGCCTGTTTTTCCTTTCTGCAATTCCATTTTGTTGTGGGATATAACAGCATGAATATTGCTGCTTTATGCCATGCTCCTGCAAGAACTTTGCAAACTCATTTGAGAGGTACTCTCCCCCTCCATCTGACCTTAGGCATTTTATTTGCAGACCTGTTTCTTTTTCAGCCATAGCTTTAAGGGTTTTGAAATGCCCAAAAACTTCACTTTTCTTTTTCATAAAATACACCCAAACTTTTCTGCTATAGTCATCAATAAAACTGACAAAATAATGACAGCCTCCAAGAGATGCAGCTTTAGTTGTCCACACATCAGAGTGAATTAATTCCAATGGCTTCTCACTCTCTTGAATATGTCTAGGAAATGGTTTCCTTGCCTGTTTTCCAAACTGACAGGCTTCACATACCTTATGCATTTCTGCAACCTTGAATTTGGGCAATCCTGCAACAATATTTTGGGCCTGCATTGATTTAAGTCGCTGTACATTAACATGACCAATGCGTTTATGCCAGATATCAATATCTGCAACTACACCGGTCCCATGTGCAAACATTGCTGCACTCAATTCAGACATGTCTGCATCCAATGTAAACATTCTGCCCTTCTTCTTTCCTTTTGCTATCAAGCGACCTTTATTTTTCATATCCTCAACAAAGCATCCATGAGGATTAAATCTGACCTGCAAGCCCTGTTCAACCATTTGACCAACAGAAACCAGATTCTTGGTGATATTCGGGACATGAAATACATCGGACAGGTATTTCTTTTTCCCATCCTGCATAGACAAGGGAATTTTTCCAATCTGCACAATAGGATGTGCAGTATCATCACCAGTCTCCACAAATCCTGGTTTTTCCATTTTCCTTGCATCCTCCATCCATTCTGCATGACCTGTCATGTGGTTTGATGCACATGAGTCAACATACCATACATCATTGCTTTCTTCTGCACTTGTCACAGAATTGTTCATGTGCTGCACCATAAACAAGTGCTCATTTCTGTCATCACCCTGTCTACTAGAAGATGCATAATTCCCTTGTTGCAGTTTTCCATTCATGATGTCATTCTGCTTTTTATAGCAGTCTTTAGCCATATGACCCATTTTACCACAGTAGTAGCATTCAACATTACTGTTTGCATTTTGGCCTCTTTGCCATCCACCACGACCTCTTTGGCTCCCCCTGCCTCTAGAGTTACCACGTCCTCCTCCATAGGACTGGTTTTCTTGAGTCTGCTGCATATTTTGATTTCTGCCACGGCCTCCAAATCGGCCTCCTCTACCTCTGCCTCTACCTCTTCCAGCATTTGAGTAGAATACAGCTTCTTTTGAAGTTCCTCCTGAAGAAGATGCACCACCATTTCTCTGTTCCTCAGAAATTAGAAGAGCAATCAACTCCTCAAAATCAGGAAATCTTTCACGAACTGAAATGGATGTCCGAAACTGTGCATAATCCTTTCCTAGACCATTCAAGGTCACAGAAACCAAATCATCATCTTCCACTGGTGACCCAATGGAAGCAAGTGCATCTGCAATCTTCTTCACCTTCATGTGGTAGTCATTGATGCTCATATTTTCTCTTTGCACATTGTGCAACTCTTGCTTGAGCTGCATTTTCCTGGCTTGCGTATTTGTGCTATACATCTTTGACAGAGTATCCCATGCCTCCTTTGGCGTACTTGCATTCTGAATATGCACAATCATAGAGTCTGAAATGCTGATAGACAGCCAGTACATAACTTTCCTGGCTCTCTCATGCCATGCTTTGAATGCCTGCATTTGCTGTTGATTGGGAACATCAGGAAGAACTGGTTCTTCTTCATTTCTTGCAACAAATTCCCAATATCCTTTTCCCATAAGGAATTTCGTCATTATAAACTTCCATGCCTGGAAGTTGTTCTTGTCAAGCTTTTCAGTGACAATCTGTGAAAGAGAATCAGACGCCATTACAGAATACTGTAAGAAATTCTGTCACTGCAAAAAAACACAGCTTCACCCTCACAAGGGCAAATCTGCAAAACTGGCAAAAGTGGTATTTGACCACACAGTCACTTCCTAGTGACGATTTTGCATAAACAAGAACCAAGGATGATTCTGAAACTCCCAATGTCTCTGCGCACAAGCATACGATGCAATTTCTACAGTAACTTTTCACCGACCTGTAGAACAGTGGCTGCATAGCATAAAACTGAGCCTTTTCCTGAGTGCGTGCAGAAAACTTCCGTCTGCGAAACAGGCCCTGAAATGGCCTCAAATAAAAAAAACAAGGTCGCCAAGGGCTAAAGCCCTTTCCCGCAGCATATACTGCCCTCTTGCTTCACCGCGAAGGGCGTCTCAACCTGAGACAATGCACTCCTGCAATTTTCGGCTGTGCTACCTGCAGAGATCTGCTCCCAAAACAGAAAATGAAAGCAACACTGCTCCTCTTACCAGAACACCGCGAGCTTGGCTTGCTTTCTTGAGCTCCTTACCACGAACAAGGCTCTGATACCATGTCAAGATTGTGGGAGAGAAGGAAGGAGTCTCGCTTGAAGCTTTCTTGCTTGCACAATGGGGGAAGACACACAAGGGTGGAGGCTGAAAACAATTTTCCTCTTCTTAGTTGTGTAAGCCAAAAAGAACTCAAGTACAAAGAAAATAGAAGAACCCTCTATATGGGTCTCAAACCAAACTCAACTAACTAAGGTGGCATACTAACTGAGCCACGAACTAGAGTAGATAAGGATAGCTATCATGTGGCTATTATTCAGGGGCGGTGTACCAACCGCATCTGCAACTGACAAGTCGGTGACATAAATACACAACAGTCACCCTGGCGTATCACGAGTGGAGCTCGATATCTCAACATCAACTCCCTTCCCCCTCTTCATGTCCATTAGACAAGGATGCCCCTTAGCCCCACTTCTCTTTGCCATAGCCCAAAAAGTTTCACTCAATTCAAAATGGGGGATCATGTGGTCATTCTATGAGAAGCACAATAGGAAGGTAAATCCAACAAACCAATCAAATGATCCATGCAAGCAAAGGAAGAAGAGCACCTAAAGCTGCATACATTACTACGATGCTGCAAAAGAGGACGAAAACAAACATCACACTTCTTAAAGAATTTCAAGATGTATTCATGTAGAGTAATATATATAATGACCTAAAAGGAGTACCATTATACATGCTTACCCATACTACCCCAATATATTTAAATATCATACCCAAAAAAGAAAGATCTTATCTAATAAACTTGAGATATAGCATCTCGTATGAGAAGAACTAGACAAGCTTCTCAAGGTAGGGTTCATTTATGAGATAGTGGATACAAACTAGGTATCTTCCATTGTGATAGTACTCAAGAAAAGAGAAAGATATGAGAGAGGAACATTCATAGCTACACCTTGGGTATTCTTGGACTTGTATACCTAGATAGTTTGTGGAGGCATAGTTTTCATGGCATGGAACTTAGCTTGTCATCCTAAATACCTTTCTTTAAGTTGTATTCTATGAGGTTTTGTTGGTGGTTGATTTTAACAAGTTTGAGAGGCCTATTTCAAAATCCATATGTAGTGATTATTCTGATAGTAGTGTTACCCAATTAGTAGAGCCTTGGATATCCACATGGGACTGATGTGATATTTAGTTTTAATTGTCAATGGTTCCCTAGCTTAGGGTTAGTTTGTGCAACCATTTTGTGTGGGTTGTCATGATGTCAGGAGTTAAACTCACAGCCCTCACTAGAAGGAGTCTGCCTTAGTGGTCTCACAGCTATGAGGCCGATTCGATTCTAAAGAGTGGTGTGGTACTTGGTTGGACTAATCCAACTTGCTCATAGTCTATTACACCTAGGTGGTCAAGTATGGTCACATTCCATCATGATAACTCCTATTTCAATCCCAAAGATGTTGGCTTTCCTTGGCTTAGAGTCTACTTATATCTATTCGATCCCTCAGCCATCTGTATCGTACTCTATTGTATATCAGCCTCTTCCTCACTTTCCCCATTCGTAGAGTAGCAATCTTTGTACTCTCCATCCAAATCGTCATATTTTGACTACTCACCATCTCCTAGGCTTCTACTCTCAGCCTTCTTTTCGTCTGTGATTAGTGCCCAATTGTACAATAGATTCAAGTCATGCACTTTGGTCCATTGCAACTTCGGCTCGTCCATGAGGCCCTTGAGGGGTTTGAGGGTGGTAGCTGGGTTACCAACTAGCTCTCTCATCAAGTATTCAAGAATCCCTTGGAGTTTGAGTCTATTAGATGGGACGTGGGAAGGGATAGGTGTTAGTCGACTGCTAGAGCTCTTGGCCATCATGTAGAGTGGTATTGATGGTGTGGCTCTAGTCTTGGACAATTGAGATGGTGTGGCTTTGTGGGACTCATTGGTTGTCCTCACAACCCGCTTATACTCCTCCCCGTCATCTGAGAATGACAGATCGATGGTGGCTAGCACATGCATCCAATCCCGCTCATCCTCGGGACAAGGGATATACTTTGCTAGTGGCCCGTAGGAATTGTTGACTTGCGAGTCTCCTTTCAAGATAGTGGAGATGGCATCTAGGTCGACTGGCGTGATCTTCTAGGTGTCCAACTCGATTCATAGAGCTTTCAATCTATTGCCTAAGAATATTAGACTATTGCCCTAGTCTTCTATCACTCATGCATTTTGTATCCAGGATTGGTCTAGCAGGATATCGTAGTCCACTCCCTTCATGACTATGAAGTTCACTGAGAACTGGACTCAAGCTATCTTCAAGGGCCAATATTTTAGTGCTCCAAATGGTCTAACCTTCATTCAGTTAATCAATCATGATATTAAACATAGAGGTCTCCACATGTGGGCTACCCCAAGCCTACAGGACTTTATGGCTAAGCACATTGACTCCCGCTCCTATATCTACAATTCCCTTCCTTGTAGCATCTCCTAATGCTACAATAGGTAAGATTGAATGCATAAAAAGTGTTTACATGCAAGGACTTAGGCACTAAGTTTAGGGTTAAGCTCAGTACATTCCATTAATGAGCATGACATTAAACCTAGCAGTCTCCACATGTGGGCTACCCCAAGCCTGCAAGAGTTTATGGCTAAGCACATTGAATCCCGCTCATGTATCTGCAATTCCCTTCCTTTTAGCATCTCCTAATGCTACAACACATAAGACTGCATGCATTTCTTTGCCTTCCTAAAAATCGTTTATGTGTAAGGAATTAGGCATTGAGTTTAGGGTTAAGCTCGGTACATTCCATTAACGAGCATGACAGTAGACCTAGCGGTCTCCACATATGGGCTACCCCAAGCTTGCAAGAGTTTATGGCTAAGCACACTGACTCCTGCTCTGGTATCTACAATTCCCTTCCTTGTAGCATCTCCTAATGCTACAATGGGTAAGACTACATGCATTTCTGTGCATTCCTAAAAAGCATTTATGTGAAGGACTTAGGCACTAAGTTTAGGGTTGAGCTCCATATATGAGTTATTGCATCATGGTCAAGCAAGTCAGTTGCTCTAAGCTCATCAAGTCTTTCTACTCACTACTTCAATACTTGCCATTGTGTTGGGTTCTTCCTAAGTAGCTCTCCTAGAGGTAGAGTCACATGGGCTAATATCAATGTCATGAGCAGGTTGCCAACCACTTGCTTTTCATTAGGCTCTACACCCTTTTGCCAATGATCTCAACTAGTCTGCCTACCTGTGTGGCGTCTAGGCTTTGTCTATGTGGTGCTACATGGGGTGTAGACTCGTCTCTCAATTTTAATCTCATAGGCGAGGCAAGTGTGCTCATGCTAGAGAGCTCATTGATTTGGCCTTCTATGATAGATTCAACATCTTTTAGGTGCTCTCGGGCTTCTCTCACCCACTCCTTGACCTTATCCACTACATCCAATTAGTGTCTCAGGTTAGGATGCTCCCCAATCTTGGCACTCCCCTTTTCTGACACCTTAGGAGCAAATGTTTCCGCTTCTACATCTATGACTTGCTCCCCCTTGGGTAATATGGTAGCACTATTTGTCTTAAGCATTACCTTCATCTCGGCCCTCTTTCTCCTTCTCCTACATCTCTTCTTCCCTATTGAAGCTGTGCCAAGGTTGCTATGTTGTCTTGTAATGAGATATCAACCTGCTTCATTTGTGCTTGAGTCATGACGTTGCAACGAAATCAAGGTGGCCTCAACATCAAGTGTCTCGACTCCGAATAGCCCCACAGGTATGGATGGCACAATTTCTGAACTAGTGGAGGTTTTTCACCTAGGGCACTTGGCATATAAGTGTGTGATCTCGCACTCTCTGGATATCTCAGGTCGGCTTTGTCTTGATTGGCTTGCTCCCTTTTGGGGCACTGGGATGAGATATGTCCAGGGCGATTGCAAGTCTAGCACGCGATGGGTTCTTGGTTCTGTCCTCCTAGACCTCTATCTCTTCCCTTGCCTAATACATCACTGGTAGTGGTCTAAAATCCATCAAGATGGGGTTGCCCTCTTTGTCGTACAAGATGTAAGGATTCATGTATGCTTCGTCCTCATTCAACTCCTCTACGACGTAATGTATTGGAGTGTCGCTCAGTGGATGGATCATGATGGGTCTTGGTGGTCTAGGTATGCCTGCAGGATTGATGTCCATCCTAGGGATGGTTGGCTTTGAGTCGTTGGGTGCTGGGAGAGCTAATGGAGCTCCCCTCTCGAAGTGCAGCAACCTATTTCCTAGGTAATAAGATTGATTGTATGATTATGGGTATGGAATTCCTCTTGGCAATCTACAATGCATCGCATCATGGCCAAACCTACCACAATTAGCACATGGTTTTGACCTAAGATCCAAGCACTCAGAGCTGGAAGGTGATTTCCTCCGCAATGCATGCATTGTACATGAGGTTGTGTGGGCCTTCTCATCATCTCTTGAAGCTTAGCCAACTCTAGCTTTTTGTCTACCAACTTCTGGCTCTAGTCGATACCCTTTTCCTTATCTTGTGTGCTCTCGCTAGATCTCTCACTAATGGTCGTAGCTCTCTTTGAGGATCTAGAAGTAGTGCCATCTCGGGTCGTGGTTCTAGAGCCTCTCTCATTGAGCAGGTCATCCATGCATATAGCTTCTTTAAAGATCCTAGCTAGCACATCCCTTTAAAAGTTCAAATTGCTCGCCAAGGCCTTGTAGAGCACTTCGCTTCAAATTCTGTTTATAAATACAGTGGAGACCACTCATTGGTTAGGTCATTCAGCCCCATTGGGATTCTCTCAAAGAGACTCAACATGTGGGTGATGTAGTCTTGAATGTCCTCCTTATCCTTTTGGCTGACATTCATCAACTTGACGATGAGCTTGTTAGAGTATCCCGCTTCGAAGAACCTCTTGATGAAGAGACTCTTGAGGTTATTAAAATTATTCAATTTGGCATTTTCTAGTGGAGGAAACCATGTTCGTCCTTTATCTCCTAGGCAAAGTCCGAAAGCTTGTGCTCGTTGAGCACGGTTGATGAGGCCGTTCACCTCGCATACTTGCTCAAATTGCTCAACAAAGATGTACGGGTGATTGCTGCTGAGATAATACTTGTTGAGTTACTTATCAAATGTAGGTATTTTAGTATGGCTCTTAGAGTTTGGCATGATTTCTAGTCCTGTGCTAGCAATGTAGTTGCTAGGCTTGCTCCACTGTACTCTATAGCTATATTGTCTAAGAGTCCCTTCATGAGAAGCTCGCTCAGCGTAAGATCAACCTCTAGCACTCTCTCCCTCTCAGCATTTGTCCTGCCCTAATTCTATTGGCAAGAACTAAGACGTGCTAGATCTCATGCATTTCTATGTCTTCTCTTATAAGGACCTGCCTCTATTACACACCTCAAACCACCCCATATGGCCTTGCGGCCAAGAGCATCTAAGGGATCTATTACCCTAACTTTTGTACAAAACTTTTGCATTTGTATGATTTGTAGTCTAGCGGATAATCCTTCCCCACACTCCTCAGAGAGGGAATCCCTAAACATATTGGTGTTATACACCACATAAGCACACACAAAGGGAGCACCCCTCGACTAATTATCGTGGCTCCACTCCGGCTCTCCTACACCTCAGGGATTGGCCCTAAGATGCATCTTGAACACATAGAACACATTCAAAACAAGTTTCACTCTTTTTATTGATCGATCTAGGAGATAATAGATAGTCCTCATTGAATATCCCCCAAGGAAACAAATATCTAGCCCTACAACTTAGGATACCTCACACTCTCAACATAGGTCACCGCTCATACAAATAGTTGCTTTGCATCCGAGATGATACCATATGGTGCGTGCAATGTAATTGTGTATGAGTATTGTGCTCAAACAAGTTTATTCATTAGCAATCAGCATCGTGAAAGTGCGAAAAGAGTTATTTTCATGCTTTTCTTCTGAACCATGATTGTTACATTGCTTAGGGCTAGTACTAGGCATTCTCGTGCTCCTAGACCCTTTTTATTTTAGACAACAACATACCCTACATTTCATGCATCATAAAACATCAAAATTCAGAATACTTTAAACACCCAACAACCCCCTTCTCCTTACCATTTAAAGTTATGCATTCGGTGGTAGGTTTAAGGCATATTTTTCATGCATTTTTCTTTCACGAGAGCAATAAAAACCCACGTTAACATAGAGATAGGCCTAAATTGAGGCTAAACCTCATGCTTCAGCTCTACCATAAATTCATAAACATAAATCTTAATTTTCCTTATTTTTTGGATGCGATTTTTTTTTTCTTATTTTTTGTTATTTATTTATAGATAATTATTGATATTTACTGATTTACTAAATTTAGATATATTTATCTGACTAAGAATGATTTTCTTATCATATTTCAACCCAGAGGAATAGCATATGTATGACAAAACCTAAAAAAATGTGTAAATTTTCTTAAACCACATAGTCGCGACTTTTGCGTATTTAGCATAAAATTATTATACAACTGATTTTTCTTGATTACTTCAACATGCCTGATGGGACCTGAAATGGGCCGGCACTGGCTATAGTACTAGCCGGACCTCTTGCTCATAACAGACAAACACACCCTCATGGCCTTGCGGACCAGGAGCGTCTATCTATTGCTAAAGGACAAACTGTCCTAAAGCCTAATCTATGCGTTTATAGTTTTTATAGTTTTGTAGTCCAGCGTTTCCCTTTCTATAAACTCCTCAGAGGGAGAACCCATACACATTGGCAATAAATACCATGATAATCACATACATAGGAGGCAACCTCTCGGTAGCAACACCGCAGCCCCACTACAGCTCTCCTACATCGCAGGGATTAGCCCCTTGATACGCTGCTTAACATATAAAACAAATGAACAAACTCCACTCTTCATTTCGAATCCAGGAGATACCATGTGTCCTCACCAAATAATCCCCTAAGAAACGAACGTCTATCCTACGGCTTAGGATGCCTTTTCACACTCAACGTGGGTCACTGTCATTGAAAACAGGTGCTATGCATCCAGGATTTTTATTCTGATACCATGGGTTCATGCACATGCAAAGTGAATGGTCCTAAAGTGCTCAAACATAATTTTCAAATCAGCAACGTGGTGTGCACAACTAGGTTTTCAATGCTTATTCTCTAACGCATTGCAGCGATGAAAGGATAGCACCGAGGTAACAGTCGTGCTACTATTTGGTCCCTAAAAACCCTAGATTCAAGAACCACCACTTGTTGGCAGCTCCCGGCAGACGCACCAGTGATGGGACCTGAAATGGGCTGGCACTGGCTATAGCACTAGTCGGACATCATGCTCATAACAGACAAATACACCCTCACGGCCTCGCAGACTAGGAGCGTCTATCTACTGCTAAAGGACAAACTATCCTAAAGCCTAATCTATGCATTTATAGTTTTAATAGTTTTGTAGTCCAACATTTCCCTTTCTATAAACTCCTAAGAGGGAAAACCCATACATATTGGCAATAAATACCACGATAATCACATACATAGGAGGCAACCTCTCGGTAGAAACACCGCGGCTCCACTGCAGCTCTCCTACATTGCAGGGATTAGCCCCTTGATGTGCTGCTTAACATATAAAACAAACGAACAAACTCCACTCTTCATTTCAAATCCAGGAGATACCATGTGTCCTCACCAAATAATCCCCCAAGAAACGAACGTCTATCCTACGGCTTAGGATGCCTTTTCACACTCAACGTGGGTCATTGTCATTGAAAACATGTGCTATGCATCTAGGTTTTTTATTCCGATACCATGGGTTCATGCACATGCAAAGTGAATGGTCCTAAAGTGCTCAAACATAATTTTCAAATCAGCAACGTGGTGTGCACAACCAGGCTTTCAATGCTTATTCTCTAATGCATTGCAGTGATGAAAGGATAGCACCGAGGTAACACTCGTGCTACTATCCTCTTAATCGAAATAACACGGACTCTATGTCATGATATGCATCAGAAAATCACCAACAATCAGTATGCAAATCACACCATTCAAACATCCCAACCCCCTACATTTAGGTATTGCTTTCGTTGCATAGGTGTAGAGGTTCATTTTGTCATGTTTTGGTGTATAGAAAGCAATAAATCACAAACTTTGATAAAGAGATAGGGCAAACTGAGGCTAAAACTCATGTTTTGCCACTACCATACATCCACAAACAATCCTTATATTTTTCCTTATTTTTCCAAGACGTATGTCTATTTTTTCTATTTTTTTATTTTTTGATTTATTTGGCAATAAAATATACTATTTTTTGGTTTTTCTTATTCCAATCACTTCAACATACTAACATTCAATTTATCTTCCATTTTTTCCCCATGGGAACACCTTTTATCCACCTGAAACGAAAAAATTACCATTTTGCCACTTAAAAACCGTTTCTCGGGTTTACAAGAATTAAATAAAGCATGTAAATAATTGCAAAACCAAGATTTTTTGATACACAGTAATTATTCATAATGCAACCAGCACACAAATAAATTTTCATCCAATAAGAACATAATTATCATCATAAACTATAAAAAATCCTTCATTTTCCTTCATAAAAATGGTCATACCGTGTTTTTACGTAACCTGAGATGCTTTGAATGACTGTATAACCAGCAAATGGAGCCTCCATTGCTCTCAATCCAATGTTGCACTTCAATGTTTAGCATCTCCATCAATCTCCATCATTATTTCCTTTATTCTCCTTCCTCGATTCCTTCATTCAAGATGGCACACATGAACAGCCCATAGGGAAGATAGAGAGGGAGGAGAGAGAAATACTAGAATCTATTCTCTTCATCCGGGCAGCCATTCCTCGCGCGAAGACCAGCTATAGAGTCAGCCAAGAGAGAGAAATCAAGGCCCAATGTCTGTTGCATGAGGTATTTGCAGCCTGGAATCATCATGGTGGAGATCATGGCGCATTTTTCGGCCGTTTTTTGTTCACGCCATCTTCATGTTATCTCTCTACGATTTTGCCTCATAAAAGTTGGGAGGGTTAAAATTCCAAAGGGCACCCCCCCCTTTGGTCCTCTTAACGTCCACCTCTTCAAATCTTGCCCATTTGTGGCCACTTCCTCGTCCGGACTCCATTTCGAGCTCTGAAAAATCCTGCATGTCCAGCTTGACATCCCGCACTGACTGGCAGCTCCTGGCATACCACACAGCAATCAGAAAAATTATCAAAAATCCACAAGTGTCGCTCGGGCACCTTTTAAAAGCCGTCTTTCACTTGGTGCTTAAAATCGTCCTAGCTGCAGCCACCGCCTTCAATGTTAAATATTTTTTCCCTAAATTTCAGATTTTTTTGGCATATTTTAGGCACATCCTAGGCTCAAAACTCCGCTCTCATTGGCGACCACGGGATAGGGCGACTCAGCCCGTTGAATCCCACAACAGATCTGCACAAAACAACCAAAGGAAGCATCAAGCTGATACAAAATAGATACATATTAAAACACAACACAATGCTCACCCTACCCCCTGACAAAACCAAGGCATGAAATCCACAAGGAGTAGGCCTAGCATAATCTGATCGAAGGTCCCGAAGCTAGTCACTAACCGATTGCTCCAACATGGCCAAACTAAAAAGAACTATCAAAGAGGTTGCCCTAAGTGGTGGTCTGAACTACCTACCTAACTAAGGATAACACAACTAGGAGCTCTTACTAGGTAAGGACTCCTATAGCCTAATCAAGAAGTATTTTCTTTTAACACATTTCTTCTTTTAGGTTTTTATTCTTCCATACTTGGGCATGTAAAAAGGAGGGAGCTGAACGTAGTGACCCAAGGAGAACAGGGCATCGGCCTCAGGTCCTGTCTCGGTACCCAAGAACCTACTAAGCCCTCGCAAGGCGACACTTAATCCTTTTCTGATGCTCACTTTTATTTTCGCTCCAACCTTCCTTACTTTCTTCTTTTCCAGCGAGATGCCACCCCTAGGAAGACAAGGCATCGGCCCCGGGTCTGACTCGTCCCCAGGAACCTACCAGGCCTTTGCAAGGCGATGATCAACTGCTTATAAATTTTCCTTTCTTTGCTTTTCTATTTTTATAGGGGTTAGAACCCCTTTTTACACACCTTTGTATATATTTATTGTCTTTGGGATATTCAGGGTTTCTTCCTCTTTATCATCATTCTTTTTCTGGCATGCTTCTTTAATTGCCTCACAACTAATAAGAACTCTTAGAACGGCTGCCTAGCAGGCTAGCAGAACAGGGTCACTAGAACTACTTTCTAAAACAGGTCTTTTGATGTCTGGCAATGTCTTTACAGGAGGCAACGACTACTCAGACCTCCCTCAGACATACCTAACCTAAACCTGGGACTTCATGCCTTGGACGTCGGTCCCCAACAAGAAAAGAAAAATCCCCTACAAGTGCACAGACACATATAGCATAAAAACCACAGTACTCATAAAGGAGAGATATCACCTGGATAGGGCCACGAGAAGCTTTCCGCATGACAAAGGCTCCTTTGAAGCTCTTCTTTAAACCTGTCTAGCACAAGACTAAAACAAAACCCATTAACCGCACCTATACTAAACAGACGACTGGCCCTCTTGGCCTAATGAAATAAAACAGTTAAAACCTCACAAAACTGGCCCTCTTGGCCTAACGGGATCAAACAGAATAGCATCTACACATCCCTCCCCGAAAGAGTACAGATATACAATAATATGCTTCTTTCCAAGGAGGAAAAATAGGGCTCGCAGTCCTAAGCTAAATGCATAAGTTTAAGACCCATCCCTCCTATATATATAGCAAGAGGCGTACGCGTAACATGTTGTTTAATAAACCTATGGGTCCAGGATAACAACAGTAGATTGGTCTCGGCTACTCTTTATATCACCCATATTAACCATCACCTGCCATATATTGCATGCTCTGATAACATTCCCCACAAGCGACTGGGACCTGTCTCATTATTAATGGCAATATCCAAACTAGGACCACAGTTGAAGAAAAGGTCTTCTTCATAAGCAAGATTTGCCAGTGAATCTGCAAATGATTCCAGTAACGGGGAATCAACTGAAGAGACACTCTCTCAAACTCCTCAAGTAGGGTCATCGCAGTTCGATGATACATACAAAGGATGGGATTCTGCACTGTGTATGTCCCATCTAGCTGATTCAAGATCAATTGGGAATCCCCTTTTACTAACAAACATCGAATACCACCTTGCTTGGCAATATGCAATCCCATAATCAAGGCTTTATACTCCGCCATATTGTTAGTGAATCCTACCCTGAGATAAGTAGCTAACTTCATCGTAACTCTACGTCGGGGATCTCGGATTACTACTCCAACACTCCCTTTTTTATTAGGGCCCCTGGACGCTCCGTCAAAATATAATGTGTACGCCCACAATGGGTTTACACAACCTGCTATCACGAACTCCTCTATTCGTAATTATGATAGTCAAAATTTAACATATTTAGAGGATGAACTGACGGCTCCATCCCACCTTCTTCATTAAACTCAACAGGGATACTTCTCAACATTCGTAAGCAGTGATGGCAGAAGACTTTGATCTCTCACACAAAGGTTCCGTCTTCTTGCTCAATCACTTTGTATCCTTTGCTCCACCAGATAAGTTTCCCCTGATGGTATCTCTGCTCCAGATATGGATGCTCCAAATAAGGAATTAACCACCCCATCAACCAGCTTTAAGCTCTTTCGCAGGTCTCAAATCAGCCACAGTATGGACCTGCAATGCATTTCTCCGTGTTAGCATACTTAGAAATAATAAGGTTTAATCTTATTAAGATTAACCTTATTTTTAAATTCTACTCCCTGCAGATCAGCTAGTAGGGTCGTAGACCTATTTTTCCCTATCCTGACAATCTTGTAGGGGCCATCCCATCTAGGTTCCACTTCCCTGGAAACAACTCCCTACATGCATTGTAGTACAGAACTAATTGCCCTTTTTTAAAGGTATACTTCTTTGCTTTAAGGTCGTGCAACTGCTTCATCCGACGTTTAGCTACCTCCTGGTGTAATAAGCTCTGCAATTTCAGCTCATCCAGGTGGGCTATGGTCATGAAACGTTCAAAGAGTGCATCCTCATCTCCCAAAGAGTGGTTAATTGCAAACCGTATGGTTGGCAACTCGATTTCGAGGGGTAATACACACTCTTCCCCATAAACTAATTTAAATGGAGTATGGTCGGTAGCTCACTTGAACGTTGTATTGTACGCCCATACCGTCACATACAACTTCCTGTCCTAGTCTCGTTTCTTCTCCGAGACTATTTTAGACAAGATACCCACAAGCTGCTTATTAGTACTTTCGACTTGCCCGTTGGCTTGCGGATTATAGGGGGTCGTTTTATTATGCTTGATTTGCCAAGCTTCAGTCAAGCTTTTAATCACTTTATTCAAAAAGTGGGTTCCACGGTCCGACACTAGTTCCTTCGATGGACCAAAACGGCAGATAAGCTGCTCTAAAAGAAAACTTACAGTCTCTTTTGCATTGTCCTACCTCGTTGCCCGCGCTTCTGACCATTTTGTAAAATAATTAGTTGCTACTATAATGTACCTCTTCTGGGTAGTAGACGATGGGGTAATAGGATCCACAAAGTCAATGCCCCACTTCTCAAATGGAAGGATAGCCATGATAGGCGTAAGTGGGCGTTTCCTATTCTCTCTGTTGTCATGTCTTTGACAGGTATCACATCTCTTAACATACTCAAAGGAATCTTGGAAGATGGACGGCCACCAATATCCAGCTCTTAAAGCTTTCTGCGCTGTCAACCATCCATCGAAGTGCCCTCCACATGCAGAGTCATGGCACTCTTCTAAGATGAAAGGAACCTCATCAAGCATTACACATCGGCGGTAGATATCATCAACACCTTGCCGATATAGTGTTCCTGCGATCAAGGAAAACTTCAAAGCCTGTTGTTTGATTTTCCTCTTTTCAGATTTTGATAAACCAGCTCCAGTCTCTCCTATTGATAGATAATGCGTGATAGTAGCATACCAAGATGGGATAGAAGCTGTATCAATTTTAAACATTTCTTCAATATCACTTCCTTCAACCAACGTCTCTTTCAGCTCCCCAAAATCCACAATACATTCCACAATCCCCTGCAACCTCGGTGACTTACTCTTGATCTCATAATCGAACTCCTGCAAAGTGATTAACCACTTTGCCAGACGATCAAGTAGTTGCAGCTTGTTCATAAGCAACCTAAGCCCTTCCGCCTTTGTATAAAACACTACCTTCTCATAGAGGATGTAGTGCCTGAATTTTTTAGTCGCAAAGACCATCGCAAGGCACAACTTCTCCATGTAGGTATAGTTAATTTCTGATATGCCCAATTTTCGACTAGCAAAAGCTATTGGATGATACCACTTTTCCTCCCAGATTTGGGCTAAACAACATATACTATACATGGTGGCTGCTAAAAATATGTAAAATACCTCACCTCTTTTAGGTGTTTTTAAAATTGGTGCTTTTACTAGCTCATGTTTCACATCCTCGAAAGCTACCTTACAAGGGTGGCTCCATTCAAATAGACAGCTAAAGAATAATAAGTTCGTTAATGGCAACGTCCTTTCTGCCAAGGCATTTATAAACCTCCGATAGTATCCTATCAATGACAGAAAGCTATGTACCTCTTTTGGAGTGCGTGGTGGACTCATAGCGACTATAACCTTGATCTTTTCAGGGTCAGTTGCGATTCCTACTGAACTAACCACATGGCCTAGCAATAGCCCATAAGGCACTCCAAAGACACACTTCCGTGGGTTAAGAGTGATAGAAAATTGTCTGCAGCACTCAAAGCACTTTCTTAAGATAATCAACATCCTTTCCCTTACAGTGGCTGCCCCTAGGTCATCGATAAATACTTTCAACTCATCTGGGGAGATGTCACTAAAGGTCTTGTTTGCTGTTCGTTGCCATGATCCAGGTGCATTGCACAAACCAAAGGCTGTCACATGGTACACAAAAGTACTAGAGACAGTAATGAAAGTTGTTTTCAACTTGTCCTCTTCTGCAATTGCCATCTGGTTGTATCCCGCAAAGAAATCCATAAACGAATATATTTCCCTACCAGCTAATTGATCCAAAATCTAGTCAATAAATGGCAACGGGTAGTAATCCTTAACCTTCTGCTTATTAAGCTCTCTAAAATCTACACATAGTCGGATCTGGTTGTTTTTCTTCTTCCTGATGACAACTGGTGAACACCATTCTGTGTGTTGTATAGGGAAAATTAAACTAGCTTTTCGTAACTTTTGTAACTCCTCAAACAGACCGTCCCTCAATTCAAAAGGCATACGCCTTACTTTCTGACGCACAAGACGACTGCCTTCTTTCATAGGAATAGTATGAACAGCCAGGCTGGGAGGAATGCCTCTCAGCTCGTCATAACTCCAAGCAAAGATGTTGCGAAATTCTTGAATCAAGGACACATAGTCCTCCCTTTCTAGCATGGAACCTAATTTAATTGGCTGCAAATCATTCGGTGTGCCGAGATCCAACTCAATCACATCCGCGTCTCTTATCCTATCTTGCAGCTCTATCCGCTCATTTAGAGTTATCTGATAAATATCCTCTGTAGTGGACCCCTCTCTAGATTCATCACTGGATTATGTCTCACTACCAGATGGATCATCTGCTATTTCTAATTCAGTAGAGGATAAAGGAGCTCTCTCACTCTGAGGAGACTCAGGGTAAGCATCGACTATTACTCAATTAGCACCTCTACCTAGAACTACTCGACCAGCGGGTATATCAACTTGACAATTTGTTCGTAAGATCCAAGGCCTACCTAGCAAGACTTGATAGCTAGGACGTCTTGCAAATCTTATCACCCTAAAGTCCAAGAAGCATTCTATACTTGCAACTGTAACATGGACTTTAGTAACACAACCTTCTAGTTGCCTTAGACTATCATCAGCCATTCTAAGAAGGGTGGAGCTATCTTTTTGGATGCCTAGACCCAACCTCTCCATCAACTCTGAACTCATGATATTGACGGAGGACCTAGTGTCTACGATAGCATGCTCCACTAATATTCCATCCACATATGCTGGAATCCTAGGGCAATTCTTTTCAGCATGATCAAACCAATCTTCCCTTACTCGTGCTATGCCCAAAGGTTCTACAATAAACCCAATACGCAAGATCTTCTTGAATTCCTTGCGTACTCCTGGATATAATTTAATAAACTGTAAGAGGTTCACATCTGGTTTGACTTCGCAAAGAGAACTTGCTAGATCAAAATCATGATAGGTAGCCAAAGCTCTCTTTTCTCGCCAAACCATCCTTTCTTTTGGTCTCGAGAGTGGCTTTGGTACTTCTTTTTTAGCTCTTGCCTTCTTTCTTGGCACTTCCTCATCCTTCTTAGGATCGACTTTCTTGTTAACAGGCCTTGGAGGTCCACCTTCCACGCTAGGATTCAGGACTTGCATCCCCTTATCCCCTTGCTTAGGGTTTCCCTCAACTGGTTTTGCATTATCTCTATCAACCTCTTTAGCCTTTTGGCCTCTTGTCACGGCTCGTAGGTTAGAGGTTTCAGCGCCATTGACGCGTACAGCCTCAATAAAACTGACTCCATTGCCTTGTGGCAACTCTTCTATAGTGGGCTTTCCCCTTTGCAGTATTTGTCTTGGTCCATCATTTTGCTGGAGGTTATTACCTTGCGCTCTATGATTGACTGGACCTGGCTGTTTACTCCCTTGTTGGAGGGAACTAATCTTACTCCAACAGGTAGTGGCTAAATGGCCCGACTTCCCACAAATGCCACATTTAACATTTGGACAGTTTCTAGGGAAATATTGTCCACCACACCACTTACAGCTGAATCTTGAGAGTCCACCCTCTTCAGGGCGTCGACTCCCTATCAGATTCTGCTGTTTCTTCAAGAAATTGACGTCAACAGCTCTTTGTCGATATTGTTCAGAAATCATGTCAATGTAGTACTTCATCATATCCTTAACTTCGCCAAGGACATTAGAGGCACTCGACTCATAGCCTTGATCATCTATCCGTCGTTCCATTGGCCTAACAATTTGATTGGGCATTGGTTGTTGACTCACAGGAAAACTATTAGGGTTCCGAAGCTTGGCCTCCAACGTTTGGTGGAGCCAACCTACTAACCATAGGCATAGTCACACTGGGAGGAGTTGGCAGCAAAGGCACATTTTAAGCCATGCTTCCTCTCCCATTAGGGTTATTCATAGGCGTCCCTTGACTTCCATTGATCAATGGTAGATTTCCTCCATGTACTAAACCCGCATTAAGATTTATTCGAGAGGAGTAGGCCGTTTGTAATCGTGACTCTACTCCTTTTGCCCGTGCGATGGCGGTCTCTATATCGGCTAAAGCCACACTGCTCAATTGTACCTGAATATTAAAATCCAATCCTTGCAAGAAGTACCACAATTGGGCAGCCGACGGAATGGGAATGTAAGTTTGTAACTTACGAAACACTTCCTTAAGCTTCTTGGCATAGGCTTTCACATTCTCATGGGGATCTTGGCGTCTTATATTCAAAACACACAATCATAAGATTTCCCTCATCTTGGATGCGGTAATTAAACATTAATCTTTGGAATTCACAAATGTGAAACTCTGCATCTTCTTCAGCTAACCCATTAAAAATGGGCAAAGGAACTCCTAAAGCTGGCAAATCCAGCGTCCCTATAGGAATTGCAATGGGTTGTGCCATAACGACAATCGGATTCAAAATAGGAGCTTGAACTGACGGAATCACACCCCCACTTGAAGTGGGTTGACTTGGTGGAAGAGAGGAAGAACTTACGCTTCCTCCTGCACCTAAAGGGCTATGTGCAACAGTTGGGTTACTAAGACCACTGTCTCTTATGCGTATCGGGCTACTCCTTTGAGGAGAATAGTGACTTACAATCTGCAACCGCCATCTAGTTCTCTCAGCATGTTCTGCTTTTTGTATTTTGGGGACGTAAACCAACTTTTTGGTCCCTAAAAACCCTAGATTTGAGAACCACCACTTGTTGGCAGCTCCCGGCAGACGCACCACTGATGGGACCTGAAATGGGTTGGCACTGGCTATAGCACTAGCCGGACCTCATACTCATAACAGACAAACACAACCTCACGGCCTTGCGGACCAGGAGCGTCTATGTACTGCTAAAGGACAAACTGTCCTAAAGCCTAATCTATGCGTTTATAGTTTTTATAGTTTTGTAGTCCAATGTTTCCCTTTCTATAAACTCCTCAGAGGGAGAACCCATACACATTGGCAATAAATACCACGATAATCACATACATAGAAGGTATCCTCTTGGTAGAAACACCGCGGCCCCACTGCAGCTCTCCTACATTGTAGGGATTAGCCCCTTGATGCGCTGCTTAACATATAAAACAAATGAACAAACTCCACTCTTCATTTCGAATCCAGGAGATACCATGTGTCCTCACCAAATAATCCCCTAAGAAACGAACGTCTATCCTACGGCTTAGGATGCCTTTTCACACTCAACATGGGTCATTGTCATTGAAAACAGGTGCTATGCATCTAGGTTTTTTATTCTGATACCATGGATTCATGCACATGCAAAGTAAATGGTCCTAAAGTGCTCAAACATAATTTTCAAATCAGCAACGTGGTGTGCACAACGAGGCTTTCAATGCTTATTCTCTAACGCATTGCAGCGATGAAAGGATAGCACCGAGGTAACACTCGTGCTACTATCCTCTTAATCAAAATAATACGGACTCTATGTCATGATATGCATTAAAAAATCACCAACAATCAGCACGCAAATCACACCATTCATCCCAACCCCCTACATTTAGGTATTGCTTTTGTTGCATAGGTGTAGAGGTTCATTTTGTCATGTTTTGGTGTATAGAAAGCCATAAATCACAAACTTTGACAAAGAGATAGGGAAAATTGAGGCTAAACCTCATGCTCTGCCAGTACCATACATCCCCAAACAATCCTTATATTTTTCCTTATTTTTCCAAGACGTATGTCTATTTTTTCTATTTTTTTTATTTTTTGATTTATTTGGTAATAAAATATACTATTTTTTTATTTTTCTTATTCCAATCACTTCACATACTAACATTCAATTTATCTTCAATTTTTTCCCCATGGGAACACCTTTTATCCACCCGAAACGGAAAAACTACCATTTTGCCACTTAAAAACCGCTTCTCGGGTGTATGGGAATTAAATAAAGCATGTAAATCATTGCAAAACCAATATTTTCTAATACACAGTAATTACTCATAATGTAACCAGCACACAAACAAATTTTCATCCAATAAGAACATAATTGTCATCATAAACTATAAAAAAACCTTCATTTTCCTTCATAAAAACGGTCATACCGTGTTTTTACGTAACCCAAGACGCTTTGAATGACTGCATAACCAGAAAATGGAGCCTCCATTGCTCTCAATCCAATGCTGCACTTCAATCTTCAGCATCTCCATCAATCTCCATCACTATTTCCTTCATTCTCCTTCCCCGATTCCTTCATTCAAGATGGCACACATGAACAGCCCATAGGGAAGAGAGAGAGGGAGGATAGAGAAAGACTAGAATCTGTTCTCTTCATCCGGGTAGCCATTCCTTGTACGAAGACCGGTGATAGAGTTAGCCAAGAGGGAGAAATCAAGGCCCAATGTTTGTTGCATGAGGTATTTGCAGCCTGGAATCATCATGGTGGAGATCATGGCACATTTTTTGGCTGTTTTTTGTTCACGCCATCTTCACGTTCTCTCTCCACGATTTTGCTTCATAAAATTTGGGGGATTGAAAATTCCAAAGGGCATCCCCCCTTTGGTCCTCTTAATGTCCACCTCTTCAAATCTTGCCCATTTGTGGCCACTTCCTCGTCCGGACTCCATATCCTGCACGTCCGGCTTGACATCCCGCACTGACTGGCAGCTCCTGACATACCACACAGCAATCATAAAAATTATCAAAAATCCACAAGTGTCGCTCGGGCGCCTTTTAAAAGCCGTCTTTCACTTGGTGCTTAAAATCGTCCTAGCTGCAGCCGCCACCTTTGATGTTAAATATTTTTCCCCTAAATTCTGGATTTTTTGGCAAATTGTAGGCACATCCCAGGCTCAAAACTCCGCTCTCAATGCCTGATAGATCAGAACATTGGCAACCAAATACAATCATTTCCAACCATTTTCAACCAAGATTTATCATAAAACGATGAAATCTATGACTTACTCATGAAATCGCGCCTTATGATGTACGTATTTCAAAATTGGAGGCTCGATGATGCTCTTCAAGAGCCACTAAGGATCCATCCAACCCTGATTTATGCTTCTTTGTGCTCCTGCATCATCGCACGATCAAATTCTTTCATCTCTATCCACCCCCTTCTCTCATACACCACTCCATGAGAACATACAACAACAGGAGAGAGGAGAGGGAGAGACTAAATTCAGATCTCTTCATATAATGCTTCATTTTTGCTCATTCATGTGGCGATATACCTGGAGCATTCCTCTGATGATTAATAGCCAGAAAATCATTTAAGAATAGCAATTTGGGAGGCATCGAAAAAAATAGTCCCCCCCCCCCCCCACACACACACATTTCATAGACTTGGTTTTTCATGTATGCCAAGCTTAATAAGCCCTTGTGTTTATGCGCTTGTGTTCACACTTGGAAAAGTGGTTTTTTTTGTCAAACGGAGGTCCGAATGAACTCCAATTCGAGATGCGACTAGACAACCGGCTTCATGGCATCGAAATCTATAAATATGGCCTCCATCATGCACTTTTCGACTCCCAGATCACATAGTTGCTTCATAATGTGAAACCTTACAAGGATTCAATGGGGGGTCAAATGGACTCTGATCGACGAATCGAGACTTACGTTGGGTTCTTGGCATGAAACTCCATCTAGGTAAACCACCATCCACAACCGTTTCATTTTGCATGAAAATTTGGTATTTTACAACCTCCTAGGGCCTTTTCCACTTCAAAATAGGCTCTAAGAATCCGCCCTCATGTCTTAATTTTTGAGCTCGCTGCTCTTGGTTATAGTTGGCTATGCTTTGCAGCACTTCCTTGCCAATTTTCTCTCTTCCTCAAGATTGATTATTATGTCCTCGATTGGTCTATCATGATGCATGATTTTGGTTTGTAGGTCGTCATACTAGTTTACCATTTGTTGAATGTCGACTGGGGATTCCTCCAAGTCGAGCTCGTCATTTGTAGGGTTGGTTCTAGCTTCTAAGATATCGGCAATTTCTTGAGCAACTAGTGTGTCAATCAAATTGATCAGATTGGGTAAAGCTACATCCCTAATCGTGTCGGTTCTCTTTCCCTTCTCCATCACTTGACAATTTGCAATTGTTTGTTTCAGGTTCTGGTTCTCACATTGTATCCGGCTTCTCGAGGTTTGCTCCTATTAGTGGGTTCTAGTTCTCACGTTGTATCCGGCTTCTCGAGGTTTGCTCCTATTAGAGGGTTCATGCCTTACTTGAACCCTGTTAATGTGTTCCTTGTTATACAAACCAGTTTTTGCAATGTTACATGAACTGGACATACGAGTGGTGGAGTGGACTTATGCCAAATCACGCTTTCTATATTTCCTTATGCATTTCAAGTGTTTATGTGACAAAGTGTGTAAGTTCAATCATAATCAATGCAAATCACACTCCCTTCAATCAATATCAATTTTGACTAGTTGCACCTCTCACATACAAGTGGCGGCCACTTATAGTGGTCCACTCTAGGTCCCTACTGCACGTTTGATGTGTGGTCTAAAGGGTAGTGGGTTCAGGTTGTCAGTTTTTGGACCTCTGTAGAGGTATGGTCAGTGACCCCATTTGCTCCTGGATTATCAGGTCTCAACCCTCGAGCCAATCGATTGTATTGCCCTATCTACTTGCCTGGGGATGTACTGGGATGTCCTATAGCTAGGGTTTGGTCGCTACAGGGTTTAGGAAGGTTAAAAACTACCAGAAACTAATGTTCTATTATCTTATCCGATTTGCAAGTTTCAGTTCAATTCCTAGAATCTGATGTTCGATTCTAGGCTATCCAATTTGTGTCCATCCATTTTTGGTCCAAATGTGCTGTCCGATTCTAGTGGGCCAAGTGTTGTCTGATCGGATGATTTGGTTATGATATGTTCGAATATGAAAATCGAACGACTTTTGACAGTTGAATGGTCAATTCTGGGAATTAGATAGTCCTGACTACAATGGTGAAAATGTGCGTAGACTCACCAATGTATCACTCTTGACACTTCATCCTAGTTTCTAGGAAGCTCCAAGATTAAACAACAAGGGGTCAATTAAAACAACTCACATGTAGCTTGCGAATGGGCCTAGTCGCACAAATCAAAGCTCTCCTTACCTCCATGTTGCTGTGTAAGAGACCTATCCATCTCTCTCTCTCTCTCTCTCAAACCCTGAGTGTAGAAATGAGCCCCCCCTTGCTCTCTTTGCCTTTTGAACCCCTTCTCCTTCAGTCTTTCACTTTCTCTCTTTCTTTCTCTCTTTCTTTCTCTCTTTTTCCTCTCTTAATGCAGTAAAGCCTATTTTACAACGGTAATCCTACTCTTTGTTTCCCTATTTTACAATGGTAATCCTACTTTTTCTCCCTATTTTACAACGGTAATCCTACTCTTTGTTTCCCTTCTTTTCCTTAGTTTTCCCTACCTAAATGCATCCAAATTGCAAGCAAACACTTAAGCTAATCCAACCTACTTGTCACTATACCTCAAAAACCAAAAAACTTACTTGTAAAAGAGATTGAATGCCCTCTGACTCCCTTGCTTCCTACCTATCTCAGGGGAAAACCCTCCTTCGATGCTTGATTCGGAGTGTGCAAGCACTCAAAGCTTGAATCTATTGGTCCCAGCAATGGAACCAAAATTTGGGAGCTCTCGCTCGACCGCCAAGACCCACGGACTGTTTATTGATTCAAGTGTTTTAAGCCAAGCACAATGGCTACCTCTCACATAGTCATGTGCATTCTCCCATCTACAAGTGTATGAGCTGCTACCTTCATGCCCGATCTACAAGTGTATTCTCCCATCTACAAGTGTATGAGCTGCTACCTTCATGCCCGATCAAGTTGCCTCCTCCCACAAGCTCTCTAGGAGCTCTACGATCCAAGGTGCAAGATTGATCCTCAAGAGAAGAAGAAGAAGAAGAAGAGAGGAGAAGATGGAGAGCTTCTCCACCACAGTCCCTCACCCTTACACACTCACTCCCTCATTCCCTCACTCTCCCTCTCCCTAGCACAAGCACTAGCAAGAGCAAGAAGAGAAGAAGAAGAAGAGCTAGTTTTGGCCACACACAAGAATGAGCTTCTTCATTCACTTTTTACCTTTTATGCATGCCCTACCTCCTTCTTGGGCATCCATCCCTTTTTACATGACCGGCCATTTTAGCCTAGGTCCTCTTTCCATATTCCCTTCCTATTTACATTGTTTCTTCACCCATGCCCATCTACATTTACAAATTGCACAGGAGGGAGCCTAGCACTCTTTTACAAGGATTTAGAGTGCACTTTTATATTTAAGATGCACCCTTTCCCTTTTGCACTTGCCTTGGACTTTTATATTTACTCCTTGTGCTTTTGGCCCTTTTCCTCTTGTTTTTCTATTAGGTTGCCTTTTTTCGCTTTGTCCTGCTTCTTTTTTATTTTCTTTCACTTTCTTTACACCGAGGTTAACATCTCTCATTCCTATCTTTCCACTTGTTTTTGCTCCCCCATGAACTACATTTTGGGATGCTGATGCCCCACCTCAAAGCTCGTCTACCTCTCTCTTTTTTTATCAACTTCTCCCCCATGTATCATGTGGGCTACAACTAGTGTATAAGGATCCCTAGTCACGATAATCAAGCTTACATTTTATGAAGCCTAATCATTGTAGTTATTTCTCCACTAGCCTAATCATAGTGCTAGCATCCTCTTCTTTTTGTGTGTGTGCATGTGTGCACGCATGTCTATTTTTATCTCTTTAAAAACATCTCTCTCTCTCTCTCTCTCTCTCTCTCTCTCTCTCTCTCTCTCTCTCTCTCTCTCTCTCTCAAGTCACTATTCCTCTCGCCAAGATCGTCACTTTGGCCCACATGCTTACCATTAGTGGCTTATCCTTACCATGCCAATTTTGAAGGGTTCATCTCCTCATAAACTCCCTTGAATTGTGACAAATCATATGCTAACCTATCCATCTAAACTTAGTGCTAAGGAAGGATGGCATTAGCATCAACAAGAAAGGGCACATATTAGTCGCATTCCATGTTGATGGACCTATCCATCTAGAACTTAATGCTAAGGGAGGATTGCATTAGCATCAACAAGAAAGGGCACATACTAGTCATATTCCATGTTAATGACTAGGTTCAAACTACATTGGCTCAATATATGCATAATAAAATGTTGGGTTCTAGTTTTCTTCTAGACACACATGTCTTGGGATTTTAATATTCTCGAAGATACAAATGCAATTCAATCTTGTGAACCCACCCTTGCGCGTGGAACAAAAAAAAAATGATGACCTTCAAATTATCTAAATACTTTGGAACAAACCATCATCCACTTGGATGGTTAGCCTAAACATCCCATTGCACACCATTCTAAGTGTGTTCACGCACATCACTACCAAAATATGGAAATGAATCCCTCGTAGGAGTGATGCGTGAACAAGAATTGGCACTCATGTAAGGGAAGTGAAATGCGTGGTGAAGTAGATCAATCCACAAAGGGGAATAAGCCTAAAGATTTGTGGAAAGCTTACAATATCTCATAAGGCAAAGCCTTTGTGAATAGATCTACAAGATTGTCTTGTCTTGGCACATAGGTTGAGTTGCTTTCTTGTATAGAGTCTCTCCTTACATTTCATTCCATGCAACTACCAAGGCACTCTAATTATCAGTAAAGATGGTGGTGGAAAATGACTATCCAACACCCAAATCAACCAAGAGGCATCTCAATGAAACACACTTAATTGTAGTTATGAAAGTTTCTCTATATTTAGCTTCACAACTAGAAGTACCACAATGGGCTATTTCTTGCTCAATGACAATATGCATGAGCTTCGAAGCATGAAGTTAAAGCCAATTGTGGATATAGGACTATTGTAACAACTAAACTAGTTGGAATTTGAAAAAGTTGTAAATCTGGTGGTAGTAATGCCCCCTTAGGATGAAATAGCTTAAGCTACTGAGTGCCACTCAACTAGCAAAATATCCACTTCATTGCCTTATCTATGCGATTGAAAATTGAATGCTAAGCCTTGTAATGCATACAGAAATCAAGCATCTAACAACCTACTAATAGAGAAAGACATCAAAGTAGTTTCCAGCATCATGAAAGCTCAACTTCACACCTGTCTCCATAGGAGCAGTGATAGGCTTGCACTCTTTAAGACCTAACGTCTGCAATAATATCTAAATATACTTTATTTGACACAAAGGAATATTTCTATCACACTACTTAAACTAAATGTCCAGAAAATGATGCATTGTATCTAGACCGCAAATTTGACATGCCAAAAGCTAAATTCAACTCGGCTTTATACTTAGCAATATGTGTCTCATTAGGCCCAATGGTTATCAACATTCATTAAGAAAATCAGAGTTGTATCATCCTCATGTGTGGGAGCTTTCGCTCAACAGCCAAGACCCACGAACCGCTTATTGTTCAAGCGTTCCAAGCCGAGCACTAATGGCTACCTCTCACATAGCCGGCGCGCCATCCATATCTACGGGTGTAGTGAGCTTACCTCGATGCTCGATTGAGTACCCTCCTCTCTCTTGCACACCGGTAGCTCCACGATCCAAGTGCAAGCTTCAAGCAAGCTCCATCCTCAAGCTCCACACTCCAAGCTCCATTGCCACGAGCAAGAGAAGAGAAGAGAAGAGAAGAGAAGAAGAGAGGAGAAGATGGAGAGCTTCTCCTCCTCGGTCCCTCACCCTCACACACTCACTCCCTCACACTCTCATACTCCCTCTCTCAAGCACAAGCTCAAGCAAGCAAGAACAAGAAGAAGAAGAAGAAGAGGAGAGCTACTTTTGGCCACACATAAGAATGAGCTTCTCATTCACTTTTCAACTTTATATACAAAACCCTAAATCCCTTTTGGGCGGTCATCCCCTTTTTCCCTTTTTTACATGGCCGGTCGTAGCCTAGGCCCTTTTTCCCATTGTCCTTCTATCTTCCTAGCTTCCTTTCCACCGCCCGTCTACATTTACAAATTGCACGGGTGAGAGCCCGGCGCTCCTTGAATTAAACCATGATGCGCTTGCGCTCTTTTACAATAGTTTTGACTTGCGCTTTTCCTTGTGCGCCTTTGTCTTCAGTTTCTCTTTGCCTTGGCCTTTGTCTTTGTCTTCTGTTTTAGCTTTCTGGATTTTCCACCACCCGGCACTCTTTTACACGATTTTAGGGTGCACTTTTGTATTTTAAAATGCACCTTTCCCCTTTTGCATTTGCTTTGGACTTTTTAAGGTTGTCCTTGAACTTTTGGCATTTTCTCATCTTCTTTCTTCAATTGGGCTATCTTTTTTTCGCCTTTGCCCTGCATCTTTTTTATTTCCTTTTGCTTTCTTCGTGTTGGGGTTAACATTACCCCCCTCCTAGACGAGTGCCAGTCCCATGGCACTCACCGTCGGAGGTAGCAGGCTGTAGCATGCACCGAAGACGTGGGTGATAAGGACACCTGTAGTTTCCGTGGAGGAGTGTTAGTGGTGGTGTGAAAGAAGGTCCTGGGGGCCTATTGGTGGCCAATGTGGCTGGTGGAATGGTTGTTGGAGTTGGTGGTAGGGCTGTTCTTTTGGGGGGGTTGCACTAATGGAGTACAAGTGGCAGTTTGTTGGGGATTCTATACATGCTGATTCTTGGTAGGCTTACAGGGTAATAAGGATAGGAATTCAGAGTTGAGTATTGATGAAAAGCGAATGACACCTTCGTTGGAGTCTTCAATAGCTGCAATTGAAACCCTCTCATGTGGTTTCTCCCTAAGGGGTAGTGCTAGTCTTTTTATCATGCACAAGACATAGTTTGATTAGTGTGGGAGACATGTCGAACTCTAAGCAAGCTGAGAGTATTATCCTGCACTTGAGGACCCAAACTGTGTATATACTTCATTGCAGATATTATGTGAGTGCTCGTGCATACTTAGATATTACATAGTTAGAAGACCGCGGGCTAGTTTCTCGTAACAATGTGTTTTAGCTAGAAGCTATTGGACTTGCTTGATGGGGACGGTGTACATTTCATGGCCAATCGTGCGGTGCTTATCACAATTGATTGCAATGGTATTAAGGCAGAGTGAAGAGGGAATTGTGCAAGTGGGTCAGGGTGACAGGTCTACCCATAGGCGAGACAGGCTCCCTAGGTATGTCCTGCCCTTGATGTGCCCTGAACAATTGTGGGTGATGCTAAAGGGCTAGGGGACTAGGGACGGAGCTAGTCGATCAAGGTCACTGGACTTACCTAATTTAAGGACCCCTAGGTGTTGTGCTGTGATTGTGGATGTTTCTTTTCGTTCATTTCATTTCTTTGTTTTCTTTTTTCTCTTTTTTTTTGTTTCTTTTTTGTTTCTTTTTCTTTTACTTTTTTATTCCTTTCTTTTTTTCTTTCTCTTCTCTTTTTTTTAATAAAAAAAACTTGCCTAAGTACAACCATTGCAATATGTTGAGGTTATCAGCCTTTCAGTGGGTTGGAAAATGTCAAGCTTCGAAGGCTCAAGAAATGGATATTACAGTGATGATTGAGCCCTAGCCTCATTGTTAGAGAAGTAGTTGTTGAGATGGGGAGATACACTTGAGACATTGCAAAGCTCCTTGCGACACACGCGATGTTGGTACAATTGAGGCAATGACTGTCGTGAGCCAACTATAGAGCTTTACCCAGAAAGAGAGCATAGCCCATGAATATGCTTTGGGCTATTCGATGTGGGCCGTCGACAAGGGTGATTTTTGCTTTCGGCAGTGGCTTTGTCGCAGCTCTTTGTGGGGTCGATGGTCTTGCGGTGATCGGGCATTGAACACTTTCGCACAAAGACATGTATCATCCTGCATCCACTTGTCACTTCATGAGAGTACATGCATGGTATATGCCACAACTATAATAAACCAGTGCAACGCAAGGAAACATCACTTATCTAAATTCCATGGTGTTAACTTAGATACTTATCACCTGCGCTTGATTAGCTTTTTCTTTTGCTAAAGATGTAAAATATATTTAACGCAGATATGAAAAGTTTGTACAATTGGGGAACATGTCAATACTTAACCATTTAAAGACAAAAAGTCATGGCCAGGTAGTATTTGATAAGCCTTTTATACAACATGGGGGTACTCTATTTGTACGAGGCGGGGCGAGTCTGGGTGGTTGGGAGACTGAGGCTCTGCTGGTGTGGGGCTCCCGTGGGTTTGGGCAGGGAACATGTCGGCCGGGACATGAATGGTGTAGTCCCGGGCCGCTACCGTTTCCAGAATGTCTTTAAACAGTTCATTAAATTCTCCCCTATCCCTGGTCACCTTGTCACTTCGTGAGCACTTGGTGCCCGAGCGTGCATTGGGGTTCTGTGCAATTGGTGTTGCCACATTTTGTGTGCCTCCCTGAGCGTCCACTCCCCTGGCCTGCGGATTCTTCGGCCTTCGTCCGGGGCAGTGTCGCTTGGGGCCACGTTTCTTGGCGTACCTTTTAAGAGTGGGCACATAGCGCACTGGCAGAGGGGCGTGTGTTGCATGTTCCCGTCGGCTACGGAGAGCGTCCTTGCAAGCTAGCTACCCTTGGTTCTCCATGTTTTCCTCACGGGGGACCTGGAAGATGTAAATCAAGGATTAGGATTTGTCACATGATAAGACCATTCATATGTAAGGGATTATATTGCAGGTTATCAAGCACATAGGACGAGAAGGGGAGGGGTAGGGCATACAGTGCTTGTTGTAGAGGGATGGCCCCCGTGATGTATATTTAGCCTCCTGCCATTAGCAGATCTTGGTTCATGCCGAGTTACGTCGGCTGGCGGTCATGGATTTAGGCAAGGCTCCTCCTCGGAAGGATAGACCGGAAAGGGAAGAAGGTGTATAGAAAGGGACTACACCCTGTCTACACCATGAGAGTTGTTGATCAAGGCTTCCTATGGCGGTAATGTGGTTGCATGTCCTTCACTTGGAGGTGGGGATGGTCACACGTCTTTTAAATGCATGATGAGAGGAGGACTTGAGAAGCTTAGCCTGTTAGACCCAACTCTTCTCCCTGCGCTTGACTATCATTGCTTGTGTGTATTGATATTGTTTATACACGGTGACACAAAAATTAGTGTTTATTTATATACATATTTATGAGTCCATGTCATTTCACGAGGATAAGAACCAATTGTAGAACTCGGGATTGTACTGAAGCGTGGCACACGCATCCAGCACTCGTGGCAGCTTACTTAGTACCGATAGATATTTTGCCACATCAAGCAGCATGGACCCTTGTCCGAGTCTACTGGCAACATGTAGCTCCTCCTCAGTGAGAACCTTATCCAACAGAGAGTTTTCTTGGCTAGGTTCAGTCAAGTCTGTACCCCGAATGGCAATCAACACTCGAAGGGAAGTTGGTGCCACATAGATTGGGTCCCTTTGGGATAGCCATTTGGCCAATCGCTCCTCAGAGACTGTCATGATCTGAGCCCTTAATTCGGCCATTACAACGCGGCATTCGCACCAATGCTACTCAAATTGACTCTAGCCTACTGGCAATCGCTTTAGTTGCTCTATGTCTACGAGATTCGGTCGGCAGAGCACCTCATTGAACGTGACGGTTAAGCGCAGTTCCTCAGCCTCCTTGTTAGAGATGAGTTGCATGCGTTCATGTAAGAGCTTGTTATAGTGCTCGTCAAGATGTTCTTGCTCTTCCCAAGATAAGGGGAATGGTAAGTATTCTTCGAGCTGCTCCTTAGGGAATGTGCCCATGTTTGCAAGGACGTAGACACGTGCGAACACTTTGAGCTTAGCATCCAACTCAGTTAAGCATTTTGTGACACTTCTATGTTCAACGAAGGCTTGCTCGGTTGCTATCTCATGCAAAGTTCTAAGAGTTTCCTTAGGCTTTAGCATAGCTGGGGGCTTAGGCCTAGATGAGCAAGATTGGTCAACGCTAGGATTGCTTATGCTCTCAGGGATTGTGTGTTTTTCCTGAGGTTTTGTTGCTATTTTGTCATGGTTCTTCTCGGATGTGACTGGTATAGATTTGTCATCCTGTTGTGACGACGTTGCATCCACTCTTGATTGGTCGATGTGAGTTCTATTCTCCATGGTTTGAGTGTTGAAAGCAACTATTGATGGCAATGGCTGCTTTGATTTTTCAGAGCACACAGATGTGACTGAGGTTTCACCGCTATTAGGAGAGACATCAATGGGTTCATTGGTGGATGGACTTGATGCTTTATTCCCCAGCTCTCCCTCGCTCTTGGTCTCAATGCTCTTGGGGTCCACAACCACTTGTAGTTGCTGTTGTTTTCGATGTTTTCTCCTCTTTTTCTTGGTCAATGAAGTTGCATCACTCAATGACTCAGGACCCTAGACTAGGTCAACCGTTGATGTGCTTGGTTGGGCCTTAGCATTCTCTTTCTCTAGTGTGTCCTTACGGGACATGGTCGTGGCCTACTGAATAGCCTCACTAGGTTGTGAGAGCACAACTACCTCCCTTTTTAGAGAGTCTAGCCCTTCAGCCAACTCCCTTGTGTTTAACTCCTCCAGCCTAGGCTTTAGGCACTTTGAAAGTACTGGAGTTGTCGAGGGATTTGGTAGCGACACCTCCTTCACAGGTAAACTACTAAGGACACGTTCCACAAGGGGCATTGTCACAGCCAAGGGCTGTGACTGCTGTGATCCCTGATTGGAAGTAGTAGCAGCTAATTTAGTGGGCTGGCTACCCTTGGTGGCTTGCGGTGTCAAGTCCCTAGGGCGATCGGAAGTGGCCGTGTTTTTTGTTGCCCTTTGAGCACTCATCTGTGTAGATCAAGCATGACTTGATCTAGTCACATTAGGTTGCTCATGCATATCCTTGGGTCGAGAGCTACAAATGGCGTCATGTCCCACCTCTTGGACATTTGGAAGCTTAGATGGAGATAGAGATTGGAATTGAGCAGTTTCCCTTGACAATCGCTATTGTGCTTCCTGTGTCCGTTTGGAAAAAGAGGATGTAGGAGATCTAGGACTCTTAGGTGGACTTGGCACGGCTGAATGATTTGCTCGAGGCTATTAGACAATTGTGCCATTTGCTTTGTTGAGCGATCAGCCTTTCCTTGAGCAATATTGTGCCTATGATGCTTGTTCTCCCCTTGGGAAATCAAAGGCTCTTTGGGCACTAATGATTTTTGTGCATGCTCAATGGCTACATATGACATCTGTCTATTTAGCATGCTAGGCTGAGGCTCTTTCCTTCGAACAATCATGTTTGGTTTCTTGCCTCGAGACCTAGATTTTCTCTTAGATTTCCTCCTCTACTTCATTGCTTTTGATGCACTCTGGCTTTCAGCTGATAGAGGCGGTTTAGCAGGGGATTTTGGTACCTAAATCAATCGGTTACCTGCGTAGTACCCTTGAGCACGTAGCAACGCTTTGGATATCCATCGCGGCGTTGTGCTGACCCTCCATCGATGCCTGCGTCTATAAGGCTTGGGCTTCTTTTGGGGTCTTCTACGATATTTTTAAGTCCAAAGGCCGTCCTTGGCATTGTCTCCTGACCTTCTTGTTTCCGGAATGGCCTCACTCACTCGTTCTCGTTGTTCGACCTATGCTTGTATTAACTCTTCCAACAAGTCCTCGCTCTCGTCAGCAGGCTTGACTGTTATGTCAGCACCTTGCTTGCCTTTCCCTCGAGGTTCGATGAGGTCACCCTTGCTAAAGGTCGTGACTATCCTCACACCCGGTAGTGTCAGGTGTATCCTCTGTGCTACATAGTCAGTCTCACACTTGGTCACCCTTTTGAAGGGTCTTCCTAGGAGGGTTTCTTTCTCGCAGCTAGCACTATTTGGAGGAACATGAAATAGGATAGGCAAGCTTTCCGTTTCAATTGTCGCAAGGATTTTGCACTTCCCTATGAGTGCTTGTGGGTGTCCCCCATAAGAGCTAAGAGTTGCACTAGTCGGTGTGAGCTCTGGTTGGCCTAGTAGGGTCCATGATTCATAGGTCAAGATGTTAAAATCTGCTCCTTTATCAATTAGAGCATCGATAGTATGCTCTCTTTTCGCGGTGAGTTTGACCCTAAGATAAACAGGTGGTACTATGTCTTCATCTTCTGGGTCCTGGCTTGTAAATTTAAGCCTTTTGATAGATGCTCTTGAGTCCCCACTTGCATGACCAGACGTGGATTCTCCACCAATGTCTTGGGTTGTCTGTGCAGTGTTGCTCAAGGTACATCTCTCGTCAAGAGTGTCATGTGTAGTCATCTTGGCATTTGTAGCTTGCTGATGTTGCATTTCGCTCTGACTAGACATGGTATGAACACAATGTCTTTATGTTCTCATGGTGCGGCCTTTTTTCCCTTGATGGCTAGATTGGCCCATTGATGTTCTAAGGTCTCTGTTTCTCTCTGTTCGGGTATGGGCTTTTGGTTGCTCTTTTGTAAGTGAGAATCCATGTCTTTATGTTCTCATGGTGCGGCCTTTTTTCCCTTGATGGCTAGATTGGCCCATTGATGTTCTAAGGTCTCTGTTTCTCTCTGTTCGGGTATGGGCTTTTGGTTGCTCTTTTATAAGTGAGAATCCATGCTCGTGTAGAGCCATTACTACACTAGGGTCCAATTCGGAGGACCTGTCACGGCGTGTGTTTCCTCTCCAACCTACTTGGGGGAGGTGCGGAGGGGGAAAAACTCCCTCTACGGCGGTCCAGGGGGGGCAGTCCCCCCCGGCCCGCAGGGCCGTTACGGTAAACACCATGCGCAATTTAGAGAACCGTTTATAGCCAAATTTTGAACTACTTGCTCTAAGTTTTAGCCCAGTGATCGATCTATGATATGGTTTCGGCTCTGTATGGTTTCTCGGTTAATTTCACTGTCTTCAGGTTAAAATTTGAGAAAATATAAATTCGGCCCAACAGGTCTGAATTACAGGGGCCGAATGCCCAATTTGGACCGTCCGAGGGCCGAGTAGGAAGGGCCGAATGTGACTGGTCCGAATGTCAAATTTGGCCAGTCCGAGTCTAGATGTCTGAGGGCCGAGTCAGCCGGGCCGAGTGGGTCGCTCGGACGGGCCGAATGAGCTTTTGGGCCAAGTCGGCCGGGCCGAGTGCCGAATCAGGTGGACCGAGTCAAGTGGTCCGAGTGGTAGTGGGCCAAGGGCCGATTCTAGGACTCGGCCCAGAATTGCCGTCACTCGGACACGCCGAGCGCGGTGCGTTTTTTGCCGGCGCGATGATAAATCACTCGAATCACACGATTCAGGTCACGTCCTGTCATACATATCTCCAAATCAAAGCTATGGATGGAGGGGAAGAGTTGTATATACCTGGAATAGCCAATAAACTCCAAAATGCAAATCGGCAAGCAAATCAAACCCTCTTTCCCTGTTTTGACAACAAAAACCCTAATGCTGATTTTCTTTGTTTTTCTTTGTTTTCTCCTACTCTAATGCATCCAAATCACAAAGTAAATACCTACACTACTCCATCTCACAACATAAACCTCAAACAAAAGAAAAAGCCTACTTGCCAAGGAGATCAAATACCATCTTCAATCCCCTCACTTCCTACCTATCTCAAGCACCGGTTCGGGGAAACCCTTACTTTGATGCTCGATTCGAAGCGCGCAAGTGCTTAAGGCTTGAATCCGTTGGTCCCGGCAACGGAACCAAAATGTGGGAGCTTTCGCTCAACTGCCAAGACCCACGGACCGCTTATTGTTCAAGCGTTCCAAGCCGAGCACTAATGGCTACCTCTTACAGAGCCGACGCGCCATCCATATCTACGGGTGTAGTGAGCTTACCTCGATGCTCGATTGAGTACCCTCCTCTCTCTTGCACACCGGTAGCTCCACGATCCAAGTGTAAGCTTCAAGCAAGCTCCATCCTCAAGCTCCACACTCCAAGCTCCATTGCCGCGAGCAAGACAAGAGAAGAGAAGAGAAGAGAAGAAGAGAGGAGAAGATGGAGAGCTTCTCCTCCTCGGTCCCTCACCCTCACACACTCACTCCCTCACATTCTCACACTCCCTCTCTCAAGCACAAGCTAAAGCAAGCAAGAACAAGAAGAAGAAGAAGAAGAGGAGAGCTACTTTTGGCCACACACAAGAATGAGCTTCTCATTCACTTTTCAACTTTATATACAAAACCCTAAATCCCTTTTGGGCGGTCATCCCCTTTTCCCCTTTTTTACATGGCCGGCCGTAGCCTAGGCCCTTTTTCCCATTGTCCTTCTATCTTTCTAGCTTCCTTTCCACCGCCCATCTACATTTACTAATTGCACGGATGAGAGCCCGGCGCTCCTTGAATTAAACCATGATGCGCTTGCGCTCTTTTACAATAGTTTTGACTTGTGCTTTTCCTTGTGCGCCTTTGTCTTCAGATTCTCTTTGCCTTGGCCTTTGTCTTTGTCTTTTGTTTTAGCTTTCCGGATTTTCCACCTCCTGGCACTCTTTTACACGATTTCAGGGTGCGCCTTTGTATTTTAAAATGCACATTTCCCCTTTTGCATTTGCCTTGGACTTTTTAAGGTTGTCCTTGCACTTTTGGCCTTTTCTCCTCTTTTTTCTTCAGTCGGGCTACCTTTTTTTTGCCTTTGCCCAGCGTCTTTTTTATTTCCTTTTGCTTTCTTCGTGTTGGGGTTAACATCATGTTTGACATATAAGGTGCTTTCAGTTGGACTATTCTGAAAATTATGTCCAGTCAAGTATGAATGTATCTTCTCATACCAAGCCTTAGGTACTTACTTCAGACTATACAAAACCTTTTTCAATTTGTATATTGTTTTCTTCTTGCACCTTCTACACAAAACCACAAGGTTGAAAAACATACACTTTCTCATGTAAGTCACCATTTAAAAATGAAATTTTGATGTCCAATTGATGTACATTCCAACCATTATGAGTTGCCAACGCAGCTAACAATAGTTGTCATATGGCAAGTAGGGGCAAAAGCTTCATAAAAACCAAGGCCCTTCTATTGACCATAATGTTTGCCACCAGTCTATCTTTTTAGTGATCAAGACTACCATCTAGCTTGTGCTTTAATTTGTAAATCCACTTAGTACTAATGGCCTTCTTGCCGCAAGAGGCATCACACAAGAACCAAGTATCATTTTTTACAATAGCATCATACTTAAATTGCATAGCAGCCATCCAATTTTTTGACTTATTTGCCTCTTCATCAATAGTTGCATATAGTGAGCTAGATACAATAATCGTATCACCACAAGAGAGATCATGAACTATACATTTCTCATCAACAAGCTTCACAATCAAGCAAATCTTGGTAAATGGAGAAATTGACATCCAGTTTTTTTTTTAATCTATCATACATACAAAGCATATGTATGCATAAAAGTATTGCCATTAACAACAATCAACACAAATTTTCCAAATCCTTTTACAATATAAGGGGAGTTATTGGTACTCATGTCATAGTACTGCCCCTTCGAGGATGGCTAAAGAGAAGGGAATAGACTGCATAGAGAAGTAAAATGCTTTGTTGCACCACTGTTCAAATACTATACATTTGGATATACAAAAGACATGCAAGCATCATGTAAGGAAGGATCATCACACCATTGTGCACTAAATGTCCATTTTATATCTTCTGACTTTAAGGGAGAGGCATTTGCAAGAGCCATACTAGCCTATTTCTTCTTAGCCTTCATACCCTATTTAGGACAATATTTAATGGTATGATCTTTTTAATTTTCTTTTTTCTTATCATCCTTCTTAGCCTTCTTTGTTTGAGTAGCATTTGTAGATTTGTGCTTACTAGGAGAAAAGGAAGCTTTTCCTTAAACTTTCTAACTAGCCACAAAAGCTTGGTTTACAACAGACATAATAGATTGCCTATATTGGTATTCTTGCAGCAAAATAGAGATGAACTCATAAAATGACAAAGTATTGGATTACCTTTCATTAACAAATGAATAGTAGATGCAAAAAATTGATAAGAATTAAGAAAACCATTGAGAACAATCTGCACAAGTGAACTGTTTGGCAAAATCTCATTTGTAGCAATCAACTACTCCTTAAGATCTTCGATCTTTGTCAAAAATTTGTCCATGGAGTCATCTTCATCCATATGTTCACTCTCTAACTGCTTACGTAGGTAAGCAACACGTGCCTCATTTCTTCCTTGATGCAAAAAAAGATGGGTTTGAAGAAGAGAGGGGACGTTGATAAAGAAGATGTGATGATGTAGAGAGATGATGGGCTTGATGAAGAGAAAGGGGAGGTTGATAGAGAATATGGAGTTGGAGGGGGGCATCGTTGGGGGAGAGAGAGAGAGAGAGAGAGAGAGAGAGAGAGAGAGAGAGAGAGAGAGAGAGAGAGAGAGAGAGAGAGAGAGAGAGAGAGAGAGAGAGAGAGAGAGAGAGGTTGATAGATAAGATGGGGTTGGAGGTGGGGCATCAGTGCCCCACCATGCAATTAGTGGATGGAGGAGAGTGTGTGTGTATTGTGCATATACATTTGTATGTATAAAAAGGGGGTATGGATATATTTGAAAAGAGAGATTGATGGATATAAGATGGAATTGGAGGTGGGGCCTTGGGGCACTAGTGCTCCACCATGTAGTTAGTAGATAGATGAGAGAGAGAGAGAGAGAGAGAGAGAGAGAGAGAGAGTGTGTGTGTGTGTGTGTGTGTGTGTGTGTGTGTGCATGCACATGCATGCATAAATAAGCGGATTCCTATGTGTTACATAGCTTGATCTCATAGAAAACATTGGATTGAAATTTTTGTATAGCAATGGTGAAGATATATTTATTTTTTATAGAGATTAAAAATTGGAACTACAAGGTAAGATATAGTAGTCATTATATGGTTCCTCTATAGCAACATGCATTATGTCAAATTGACCATTGTTGTTTCACTTTTGTTGGGATTCTTTCACACTCATTGTGTCAACCACCATTGAAGTACTTATTGATCCTCCTTCAACATGGAAAGCTTTCAGGGATCCCTTGTATGCCATTTGCTAAAGCATCAACAAATAACACCAAACATACTCCTACACCTCAGTCCCGCCATGCAACAAAGGACTCATATCTTCCTTGCACTTCATATTTGTATGTTGATTTTTTTAACTTGTGTTCAAATACGGGACCTTTTCTTTTGATGTGCATGTGAGTTTATGTTCTCATGTGCCTGTAGGGATGGGTGAGGAGGGGTGGGGGGTTTCATTGCCTTAATGTTAGTGTGCTCAAGCCACTAATAAATACACATGTGCATGCTCAATGCACCTTAGTAGTGTTGTCCACATTACATCATGTTTGGGAAGAACTTTCAATTCCAACATCTTCTTGATAGATGCTAGAAGGAATGATTGCAAGGAATGTGAGGAGAAATGGGAGTGTAGGGATTACCTCTACCATTGAAGCACTTAAGAGATTATGTAAATACCAAAAGACTTCATTTAGGAAGGGTTGTGCAATAAGCATGTGTTAAATATAACACCTTATTTGATACATAGCTATCCAAAACTACGAAATGTAGAAATTGTTAGAAAAATTTGACTCACAAAAATCCTAATGAGAGATTCAAAAATTATATTAATATGTTTTTATCTATACTTGCAACAAGATTTCTAGTGAGAGTAGAGTGGCTATTGAAGTCTCAAGGATAATTATTGATGCCATGAGGCATATTTCACGGTGGATTCTGTGCCACGGTGGATTCCGTGAGGTTTTACGGTGGATTCTGTAAACTTTGTTGACCGGGGCTCATACACAAAGCGGATTCTTTGTGCGAGAAGTTGATGGGGACGCCTATCCTTTTCGGGCGTTTCAATTAATTTAGTGTGTACATGGGTGATTCCATAGCGGGTGATTCCGCAAAATATATATTAAATTAATAAACGTTTATAAGTTTAGAGTGCGCACTCGTGATAAATTAAGGTTAGGATTGATTTCTAACCAGTTGATTTATTTATGTTGCTGAAGACTGCTAGGTATTCATTTTTGTCGGTTTAATTGTATTATTTTACTAACGATTGTGAATGCTTCAGTTGATGTGTAGAGATAGCAGCAGTGGCGGAGGAAAGAATTGGAGGATAGCGTGTATTCAAGTTGTCACTTATATTTTGATGGGCGCATACCTTAGGCATTGCGCCTATATTTTGTCGCGCCTATTTATTAAGGCGTTGGATATTTATTTATTATTTTGTATGCGCATGGGTGCACGATTATGATATTTATATTGGGTATGCCTGACTCTTTGGGCGCCCGCCCATTAGCTTTATTTCTATTTTGTGCTAAAGCAAACTCAAAAGCCAAAAGCGTGCTATTTTGTAATTTTGGGCTATTATTTGAGCTTGAAGATGATTAATACATAAAATACATGCTTTGTGGAGTGCTCACACAAGGCATGGGGAGAGATTGCACCCAATTCGTCTCTTGTTCATGTCGTGCATGCTTTCTACCTTGAGTTTTGTGCAAAAAGTAGAGTTCTTTTGTTCTTGGGGACCTTCCGGCATTCACTACGCGAGCATACAACATCCGATCTACGCACCAGGGCTCCTCTTTGTCGATAGTCAATCTTTGTAAATTGGCCAATTGAACTTGCAATGCTTGCCGGGCTCTTCATTCTTCATCCAACTGCATCATAATTAAATCCAACTTTTGTTTCACCGTAGGTTCAGGAAGATCGCCTTCAGCCATTAAATCATCCATATTTTGTTCTGTCATCCTGCAAAACTTCAAAAGACCTCACACTCTTAAAATCCAATTAGCGGGATGAGCGTAGCTCAAGATCGGGTATACAAGGCTTATATATTTTTGTTTGGCTTTCACGGTCTTCGTCTTTGGCAATTGCGAGATTTGAAATCTTTGTAAAATCTGCGTTTTGACCTTCTGCGTGTATTGAAACTGGTTCAGCAAGTCTGCGTATGCGAATAGAGTCTTCCAGTGAACAACTTTGCAGTTCGGTGTGCCTGCGCAGAAACAGTCCTTATGGGAGTTTTGGGCACAAGTCAGTTCTGACTTCTAGTTACTTGTCGGACTTGCAGAGTACCAAAACTTATGAAACTTGAGAAACCTGAAGTTTGTTGTGACTTATGACTTGGGTAACTAAGCTTGAAGCTTAGGATGAATTAAACGACGAATTTTAGGGGAGGGGGCGTTTTTTTGTGCTGCTGATCACGACGTCAGCATGCCGCGATATAAAACGATGAGATTTGGGAGCTTTTAAGCTTTTAAGTAAGCTTACTTAAGCTTTTGACTTAAGTTTGAACTTTTAAAGATATGGAGGCTTATCTGTTTGACTGTGGAAAAACGACTTGGAGAGGGAGATGTAGGAGTGGTCCTCCACCGTTACAGGCCAGTCCTTCGCGATTAGAGGATGTAAATAGAGGTTCTTGACCGCCAGGAATCCACCGGTATCGACCGTTCACGATGAGACTGACCGTAGAGCTCGATCGTTCCAGGAGCTCCGCCTTCGCACAAGATGGGTAGCGATTGGAAGCTCTCGATCTCAGCTTCGCTCTGATACCACTGGTGCGCAGATCGGATGCTGTATGCTCGCGTAGTGAATGCCGGAAGGTCCCCAAGAACAAAAGAACTCTACTGTTTGCACAAAACTTAAGGTAGAAAGCATGCACGACATGAACAAGAGACGAATTGGGTGCAATCTCCCCCCATGCCTTGTGTGAGTGCTCCACAAAGTATGTATTTTATGTATTAATCATCTTTAAGCTCAAATAATAGCCCAAACACTTTTGGCTTTTGAGTTTGCTTTAGCACAAAATAGAAATAAAGCTAATGGGCGAGCGCCCAAAGAGTCAGGCATACCCAATATAAATATCATAATCGTGCGCCCATGCGCATACAAAATAATAAATAAATATCCAACGCCTTAATAAATAGGCACGACAAAATATAGGCGCCATGCCTAAGGTATGCGCCCATAAAAAATAAGTGACAACTCGAATACACGCTATCCTCCAATGCTTTCCTCCGCCACTATTGCTATCTCTACACATCAACTGAAGCATTCACAATCGTTAGTAAAATAATACAATTAAACCGACAAAAATGAATACCTAGCAGTCTTCAGCTACATAAATAAATCAACTGGTTAGAAATCAATCCTAACCTTAATTTATCACGAGTGCACACTCTAAACTCATAAACGTTTATTAATTTAATATGTATTTTGCAGAATCACCCGTTATGGAATCACCCATGTACACACTAAATTAATTGAAACGCCCGAAAAGGATAGGTGTCCCCATCAACTTTTCGCACAAAGAATCCACTTTGTGTATGAGCCCCGGTCAATAAAGTTTATGGAATCCACCGTGGATTCCGTGCCACGGTGGATTCCATGAGATTTTACGGTGGATTCAGTAAACTTTGTTGACCGGGGCTCATACACAAAGTGGATTCTTTGTGCGAGAAGTTGATGGGGACGCCTATCCTTTTCAGGCGTTTCAATTAATTTAGTGTGTACATGGGTGATTCCATAGCGGGTGATTCCGCAAAATACATATTAAATTAATAAATGTTTATGAGTTTAGAGTGCGCACTCGTGATAAATTAAGGTTAGGATTGATTTCTAACCAGTTGATTTATTTATGTAGCTGAAGACTGCTAGGTATTCACTTTTGTCGGTTTAATTGTATTATTTTACAAACGATTGTGAATGCTTCAGTTGATGTGTAGAGATAGCAGCAGTGGCAGAGGAAAGCATTGGAGGATAGCGTGTATTCGAGTTGTCACTTATATTTTGATGGGCGCATACCTTAGGCATGGCGCCTATATTTTGTCGCGCCTATTTATTAAGGCGTTGGATATTTATTTATTATTTTGTGTGCGCATGGACGCACGATTATGATATTTGTATTGGGTATACCTGACTCTTTGGGCGCCCGCCCATTAGCTTTATTTCTATTTTGTGCTAAAGCAAACTCAAAAGCTAAAAGCATTCTATTTTGTAATTTTGGGCTATTATTTGAGCTTGAAGATGATTAATACATAAAATACATGCTTTGTGGAGCGCTCACACAAGGCATGGGGAGAGATTGCACCCAATTGGTCTCTTGTTCATGTCGTGCATGCTTTCTACCTTGAGTTTTGTGCAAAAAGTAGAGTTCTTTTGTTCTTGGGGACCTTCCGGCATTCACTACGCGAGCATACAGCATCCGATCTGTGCACCAATTATACATTACATGGTTTCTATAGCATACATTACATGTTTCCCCATAAAGGCATTTACAAACATATGCTTTTTTGAAAACTTTGTATTCCCAAAATTGACTTAAGCCTTTAGGAGCTTTAGAAAAATCAAACGTAAAGAGCCTTCACTTGACTATCATATGGTAGACATGGTGATGTACTCCTAGAGAGTAATATTCAATATAGTTTTTGTTTGCCTTTATGTTGCATTTTGGTGTAGTTGACTATTGTTTTTCAACTTTGAGTTTAAATTTGAAATTGGAATTCTTCATTAATTTTAAGATCTATTTTAATTTTAGCTCCATTTCTAATACGATGCAATGTCTTTGAATTATGTGGCAACTTCTTAAACTACAATACAACACAAATTATGATTTATATCATTCGATAGATTGTGTACATATCATCTCATAAGGTTCATTGACAATCCACATATGTTAGCATGATTGTTATATATGACATTCATTTATGCAATTGCTTGATGTTCAAAGAAAGCTCACTAATCCAAGCATATTATTTGCCCATTTGCTATGTCTAAACATTTTTTATTTTCCATGTGCAAGATGGCAAAAGGTAGGTTTCTTCAAGAAGGTTATTGAATGTGATACCACCTCAATAAACTAAGTTTTGTCACAATGCCTAGTAGTCCCATCATGAGTGAGGACTCTCAATGGTGGGTAAAGACCCTCTTCATACATTGTCAAGAAAGACAACACTTCAAACAAAGAATGTAAAGCCTAAAGTCAATTCAAGGAAGTAGCAAAAAACTAAAGACATACCATCTAAGACTAGAGTTTGTAGATTGGCTTGTGCATTGCCATTGGGAATTCTATAAGGATTGGCCTTTCATGCATGAACTAGGATAATAACTTGCCAAGGCATTTGCTATGGAGAATCACCCATCAATGTGATGGCAACAAGTCCAAACAAGGAAGAGTGTACAATTGCTTGGGTTGTCTTTACAAAGAGGGCATTGAGAAGCTCAAATGAAAAGCATCAAATTGAGAAGAAGAGAAAGAAATGGGAAGATTAGATGAGGGGAAGAGGGAATTGGTCAATGTCTCTATATGAAAATAGAGGTGTATCTACAAGTGTTGTGAGGGTCCCAAGCAAGGTGGACATATCATCTTGAAGAGGAAGAACATCAAAAACATTTTACCATGACACATATTGTACAAGAGAGGTTACAAGAAGCAAAAGAAATGCTAGGTTATGCAAAGACCCATGCTAAACTTTGTCGTGTAGGGCTTCCATAGGGATGAGGGTTCTTAATGATCAAATACTTTTTAACCACACTTTAAGGGCACAAAAATTTCTATGCAAGACCAAGCATCTCAACAAAAAGTTCTTGTTCTAATGACACTATTCCAAAGTACACCTCAAGAGGACATTTTTACGATTAGGAAATAAGGTAACAACACCTTCTTGATCCAATGGCACAATTCCAAAGTACTCCTTGGGAGGACATTACTATGATTAGGAAATAAAGCAACACTGGGAAAAACATGTCACATTACAACCAACTACTTTCTTGGACATCCATAAGTTTTTCACACACTCTTCTTAAATAGGTTGTGCAATTGTATATGACTTCTGTTCTAAACTATATAGCAAAAACAATTTATACTATGTTTTATTTATGTGCTATATGGGGCAATGTATGTTACATTATGCTCATGTAGCACATAGAAAAGACTATGCAATATATTTCTATGCTTGAAATAGTAGATAGAGCATGTGATACATTTTTGAGTTAGATAGCAAAAAGAAGGTACATTATGTGGTCTAATTCTATGCTATGTGGAAAATGGTAAATAAACTATAGGGTATATAGCACACAATAGATAAATTGTGTGGTATATTTTTTAGCTAGACCATAAAGTAGATAGATTATGCTACATAGAACAAAGCCAATAAACTATGTAGTATATAGCACAAATGAGATAGATATTGTGCTTGTGATTCATGATATCTACCACAAGATAGAAAGGCTATGCTATATAGCACAAAGGAGATCACAAAGGCTATGCTATATAGACAAAGGTGCATAGTACAAAGTAGATTGAAACACAAAGGCTATGCTATATAGTACAAAATTTACTTGTAGATAGAAAGATAGGACTTGCAAGAGAATGTAGATAGAAGTATGGGACTTGCAAGAGAATGTGCCCATCTCAAATTCAAAGATGGCATGGAGATCACTTTGAGACAAGGGGACCGATGTAATTAAGCTTATCCTTACATCTATACTTGATAGTTATAATAATAGAGTATGAATAGAGGTTTCTACATTTGTATAGGTTGTGGATTCCCTTTTGATGGCACTACCTTGGATGCATCTTCCCTACTATACTACCATGTGGTAAGCTTTGTGCAACTTTGCAAGGAGTGTGGCTACTATGCTATAGTTAATTGCAACCAAGCTATTCCACTAGCTAATGAAAAGTCAACCATCCAAGTGTAAAAAAGAAATGAGTGCTACTAGAAATACACAAAATAGACTACTTTCTAAATCCAATGCTCATACTAGCTACACAGATGGGAACTAGTCAAGGTTTATTGTAGCTTTGAAGAGGACAAGCAAGGTTAATTAATCTAGAATTGGTGTAAGGTTCACCATCCATCAAGTTTCCTTGAGCAAACAAAGAGAAAAGTGGCATTGGACTTGTTGAGCATTGCTAAGAATCTTGCTTATGTCTACTACCATCAATAAGGAGATTTATGCAACATTTGATTCAAGGTACTCCTTGCATTTAGTTTGATGGGTGAGTACAAGTGGCTAAGGAGAGAGTGCTCTTTAGGATTCTCTCATTGTTGATCTATGTATGGATGTATATGTTGGACCTAGTTCATCTACTCTCTTGTCTTCCTTTCCTTGTTGCTTTGATGATGGTGGTGGACATATCCACAATATCAATGCCATTGTTACAATAGCCACTCGGTTTTAAGTACATGTGATGCTTTATTTTAGAGCTTAAGTTGTTCCCTAGGAAAACCCATTGCATCTTGTGCTCTTGGACATAGCTCATTGTGCATCGAAATTGAGAGAGGGAGGTATGTGAGTTTAGGTTTTGAACATTGTTATTACCCACTATAGCAATGAAGGCCAAAGCACCAGTACTTCACTTTACTATCTTCATCACAAATAAGCAAATCATGCTTCAAATGAGGCCCCCTTACCAATCTAGTCCCAATTAAGCCGAATTGCCCTACAAATGCAACCCATACAACAAAGATGAAACTTAGACCTACCTTAGGACCTAGCCTTTCCTACTGCAAATGCAAACAACCTCCAAAGACAAACAAGAAAACCAATTACATTGATTGCTTTCCTACACATATATAACCCAAGTATTTAAGTGAATCAACATCTAAGAGAACTAATTAACATCTAAGGGCAACAATCATCATCTTATTCATGTACACACGTGCCCTTGCATCAATGAGTCCACAAGCAAACTTCTCACAACAAGGCATTACATTGATTGATTTGCTACACCTATAACAACCCTTGTATTTGAGCAAATCAACATCTAAGAGAACTAATTAACGTCTAATAGCAATGATCAACATCTTCTTCACATATGTCAATGTATTTTCATCAATGAGACCATGCACATAATGCATACCAAGGCAACAAGAGATACATTAAAAGATGTCACTATCTCATAGAATTGACCGTGCATTTTGCTAGCCATGTTACCCAAGAAGACACATTTAGGCATTTGAAAAGGAAGCAATCGAATATTGTTGTCAACAACATGATTCAAATCCATATTGTACATCAAACTTCAAATGAGGGAAGCAAGCACGGGAGTCCAGGACATGCAAGGCTAGAAGGGCAAGTAATAATAAATGGAGCAATTCCAAGTGGCTCAAGAAAGAAAAGATTCTACACTACTACCTTATCCTCCCAGCTAATGCTCATGAAAGCCACAAATAATACTACATGACACAAGACGAAAGTTCTAGAGGAATAGGAGCATTGAGATAGATAATAGAGAAGGCACAAACTAGAGGGAACAAAGAGCCTATAAGGATGTGTCACTTCAATTAAGGTCAAACATAAAGACTAAAAGGATCTATCAATCTATATTATACATTACTCCAAAAACAATCGAAATAAAGCACAAAAGTGTGCAAATGTAGTCAACCACTTCAAAGACACAGGTCCTTGTTTTCCAAACCTTCCATGTGCAATCCACATTGCCTTCACAAAAATGAGGTATTGGTTAAGAAGGTGGCCTTGGTCAAGATCTCAAATTTCCATTGCGAGGGGTATCACATATTGCTCGTAGGTCCTCAAGAACTAAGGCCGCTTTTTTATTGCTATGTTGAGCTACATGTAAAGGAAAAGTTGTTCCAATCACAATGTGCATGACATAATGTGTACACCTTCGTACAAGCACATCCACGTGTACTGCTGAAAATACCCCTATAAAAGCACAACAGATACTAATGAAGACATACTTGTGGGGCATTTTCAGCACAACAGATACTAATGAAAAGACACCATTGAAGGCCCATAGCTTGTAACAAATTTTTAGATCGATGCCATCACATAATATTGATGTGTTCAAAATGTCCCAGCATGATCAAAGAACGTAATTATGATTGTATCCAATCATGGTTCCATAACATGTTTTGACCATCAAAAGACTACAATAACAAAAATCTCTCCTCCACTGCCCCAAAAATAACAAGCCTTGCACTTGACTAAATTTCCTATAGGACTCCCTTGGTGCTTTCCTTCCATGAGACATCACATGTAACCTTCTGAAGAAACTTCTTCCATGAATCCTGCGTCTCAGGACATTTTTACTTCCACAAGACATCATCTGTACACTATGAAGTAACTTTTCCCATAGCATGTCCTACGACACTTCTAACGGATGTAAGAAAAGTGAAGTAGACAGCCCCCATTTCATGCACTCATGGCCCCAGAATGGACTGTCCACCTGACAGGGATACCTTCGGTTTATGGCAAATAGATATCATACACAACTCAAACTCAATCTACATCCTAAACGACATTAGTTAATATCTAATACAGTAACTATGTTTGTTATTCAGTAATATAATATTAGCTTTTGCACAATTGGCTGTCATTGTTGTGTGGGAAAGTCAAGGTAAGAACTGCCAAACTTCCAATCCCGGAGTGGAGCTGATGTTGCTGTTTTTGCATTATTTGCCAAGCCAATCAATCTGCATCCCTTCCAGACTCCCTTTGCAATTTCCTGGAGTTCAAGTAAATTTTTAAGTCACAAAGTTCTAGCAAGAGAAAAAAGTTCTGCCCCTATGCTGCAAGCAGACACTACCTCAATCCACTAGGGATGTTTGGGGGAAGGATCCCACGTGTTCTTCCCACTACAACATTGAGAATTATGTACTAGACAACATTACTTGAAAATTTTGATTAAAGGGAGGAACAGCTTCAACTCTTGCCCCCATGACAGAACAGCTTCTCCCACTACGTTGCCTTTGGGAAATAGAGACAGAACAGAGTCCAAATCATAAAAATAGCATACAAGATATGAAGAAATGTACGGCAGCCCCTTTGCTGACAATGCAAGAGAGATTTCAGGATAAGGGCCTCATGAAGCCTGATGTACCATTCAAAACTTACCGGTAACAATGAATATGATTATCAAGACAAAGCTTCAACTGCTGCACTCTAGATGGTTCCAACTTCCACTCTGACAAAACTCCATAGATAACAATCATGGTACAGCAAAATGCTTTAAGAAGAAAGTCACGTTTACTTGAAACCAAAAGATGTGCATTAGATTGAAATTTTTTACAAATTCTACAAAGCCATCAGCTTTGCTGAAGGACGGAGTAACTAGTGTGAGTTGAATTTTATATACATGTCAAATTGTGGAAAATGAAATCTACAACAAATTAAATCTTACTCAAGCAGTCAGCCTAAGAGTCTGTATAGGCTGAAGCCTTGCAAATGGGGCACTGATTCTTCAGTACAAGCCACTGCTTAATGCAGGCTGTATGGTAAACATGACCACAGTTTAGTTTACCTAACTCGTCTTCTTCCATGTACTCCTCCTGCAGAAATCACAGTTGCTTGTCATAATCATGCAGGAGCAACAGGAAACTTTTCAAGCAGAATGGTTGCCAAACAAAAAAGACTAACCTGACAAATGCTACATTTTACTTCACTGTCCTGAGAGAGGATACTTGTGGTCAGATCCAACAACGAATGCCTGCTCACTTTCAGACACTTAGCAATGGTGTCATCAGAAAGCCCCGTATTTACATTACCAATCCTTTCCTCCAAGGCAAGAAGCTCCTGCAGAAAACAAGATATATCTCAAATGAAGTCTTAACACATATAATTGTATTTCCAGCATAGACAGCAGGGAGAAGGTAATCTGCATACCTCATATGTCATGTTATCAACATCTATACGCATGTCACTGTGCTGATCATGAATATCAAGGCCATTGTATGGCAATGATTGATCCAGCAAGTCCTGTACAGAACAAAAGTAATTTATATTATCTCAAAAGACATAAGCCTCCTTGTAAGTGCAATGCTAACAATAACAAACACACTTACATTGGAGGCAAACCGTTGACGGTTTACTCCATCTGCTGGGAAAATTTGGAGACTACGAAAGGGCATGCGCGTGAGAGTCTGCATAGAAGATGATGCAAGACCAACTTCACCACTTCCATGTACAAAGGGAGATGGCATTGAAGGTCTATTTATTGATGCTGCTGATGGATAATTATCTCCTTGAGGCCCTGGTAAAATGTTGCTTACAGGTAAGCCTCTATCATTCCGTCTGCTTGGCGGCAAACTTGAAATATGTGTATATACACGCGGGGCTGATGGTGGACAGACCATATGAGAAGCCTGTGCCCGTGGGTCTCTAACATTGCTGCCCCGATTTGAGATGGTAGGCATAGACCTGCCCGCAAGTTCAAAGGTAGTCTGATTTGGCATAATTCCAAGCAAGTTTGAGGGTCGAGTCCTTGCATGATATCCTGAAAACATGGCAGGGTGGGTGTGATGTCCTGGGAAACTGTTGCTTCCAGGATAATTACTAACACCAGTACCACTACTTTGACCAAAGGCTACTGTTTCCGGTATTTGATTGATGTTGAGATTGGCAATCCCTGCAGCCTCTGCACTCAATTCACTTGTGAGCAGTCTTCTTGGTATTGATGTCTGCGATGGCAAACTAGATAATGAACCCCTGCTGCCAGGCTGACCAGATGAAGGGCCTAGCTGAGGTCGAGAAATTTCTTGCTGCAAAACCGGGTGCCTACCATAAGAGTTGCTGGAGCTTCCCGCTGATACTAGATTTGACCTGAGAGATGGAAGGGCAAAATCATTTCTAGGATGATAAGGCTCATCCCAAACAGCTATTGGAGAGCCAGAATCCATGGCTGACATATTTGCTGTGTGATCAACCCTAGTGGAGCCAGATCCATGACTACAGGCCCCAAAATCAGCTTCCCATCGTCCAGTCATATTGTGCATTCCATAAGTTGAAGGTCGCAATGAAATTGCACTATCATCCATAGTGCTTTTCCTTTTGCAAGAGCTTCTCCTTCCATTGTTTGCATTTAGGTACATATTGGTGGGATTGTCAACAGGATTTCCTCTGGAGTTTGACAGCAAAAATGACCCAGAGGAATCAATCTGACCTCTTCTATCCCTAATTCCATACTCAGGTTTAGGCGTAAGCCTGGAAAAAGTTGCATCCGAACAGCCACTATGTTCGCCCACAACACCAGACTGAGATCTTAGGCTGTTAGAATGCCAATGTGAAGTCATGGAAACACCACTGTTTATTAAGGAAGTTTCTGTATAAAGTCCAGATTGGGGTAATTTTATAATGCTTTGATCTGTTGTGCCATGATAGCTTGCAAAGATTGGAACTGGACAATAACCTGAGCCTCTTTCAGCTTCATGTATAATTCTGTTTGGAACGGATCCTATCTGGTCACCACTACCATACACAGTATTCCAAGGTGCTCGTCCACTGTTCCCACAGTTTTGACGTTTTGCTCTTTGTGCGCCCTGCAATTCTGCCATTTGAGAAGATTCACCTGGAAATCTCCCTCTATGAAAATCATTCCCCAGAATGCTTGCACCATTCCATACTTCATGTTCATCAATCCTGCTCAACATATTGACTGAGCAGGCTACCTGACCGCCACTTGCCTGGAACTCAAGTTCTCCAGGACCCAAACCTTGATCACCTGAGAAAGTTTATAACACCCAAACCTTGATCAGCTGTTACAAATTAAGATAATTTCAACAAGCATAGTTAAGACAGCTATTATAGATCATCACATTCTGAAGCCCTCTCTGCTCGAGATACCAGCTTTTCTAGATACCATTTGGACCTGCTATTTTACATATATACATCACATGATAGTAACTCTTGGCTCAAAGTAACACCAATTCAAATAACCATCTAGTCAGTGAAACTGATTCAGCTCAGAATAACCATCAAATAATCATTCAGCTCAGAATATTCATCAATTAATCAAACACTCCAAACCAATTGCACCAGAGCTGCACAACAAAAAATTAGCAGGACAAGAAGTAGAATAAGTTCCATTAAACCAAGCACCCATTCATGAGGCATCACGACTACATGAAACATTCTACAACAGTTCAAAAAGATTAGAACAACAATGCTAAGGGCAAGAACGCAATATACTGCCTTTAAATATGATTCTTCCAGAAACTGAGACATGGAAGATGCTTGCATGACCAAAAAGAACAAAGTTGAAACTATGGCATGTCCTCAAGTACAGATTCTAGTAACCACGTTGGTTTCTGATCAAAGAACTACTATGATTGGAACCGACATGTAAAAGCAAAGATCAGTCATAAATCATCTCTTGTTGGGTGCAAATCAAGTCATCCCATTTAGGGCTATTATGTGACATACAACAAAAGACTGTTCAGTAAAATTTTTGGACATTTTTCCCAACACCATTTGGGTAAGCACAGCTGAACCAGTTCAAACTATTATTCAATGGCCTGTTGACTGTCTCAATTTACAGAAGAGGCCTCACTTATTTGCTATCAAGTTTGTAGTGGAGTTTCTATATGACCCTTTCCTTATTGAAGAACTATAAATTTGCTCATCTGTCTCTCCTCTTTTTTAAGAGTCCAAAGCCCATCTCAAAGAAATGTATACAAACAGCCTTGGGCAGGGTAACAGATACAATCTCACTTAAAACCACCTCCCTAAGCTAGGTTTAGCCAACCAGAGCAGGAATGTCTAGTCTCTATTGCTAGTTTGTGGGGCATGCTACATGTTATCCACTACCTTCTAAAAATATGAATGATATCAAGCTAGATAGAAGCCAAGATAGAACCAGGAAAAGTGATGCTGCAATCCTATGGCACCTCACACACTCTGGAATATTACGAGCTGGCAAGTAACAACATACAACTTGGTCTCATTCTCTGAATTACCAAGTGTCACAATGGAGATTTAAAACATGGCTTAAGTGTTGAGGGCATGGGCTGGATGGGGCCAACAAATTGACCCAGATAAGTTGAAACTGTAAGACTGTGTTCAGCCTTTAAGCCCCCCAATGCTCTCAATAATCATCCATGTAGGAGTGCTTCCAAACTGCTGAAGGAAAAGCCCATGTACCAACATCTCCTCTTAACACATCACACCTCTATGGTGCAGAGCAAGGGTTGTTGACTCTAAAGTATCCGGACACTGTCCAACGAACTAGGCTCATCCTGCTTGTACTCGCTCCATGCCATGAGAAATCTCTACACAAGCATCACATCTTTAACCATTGTCCCAAGTGCTTTGCTGTTTATCAATGTCCATGATATAGAATGGAGACCTCAAAACAACCAGGTCCCCAAGCAATCTCCAAATACCAAGACCACAAAGAATACCTTACGCTGAAGAAAGCCCTACTACCATTCCTAATAAGGATATCTTTTGGAGCCAACCTAATGTGGGTACTTAGCCTGATCCTCTGATTCCTCTCTAACATCATCGGGTAAATTCTCTACAAAGAGGGTTATATCATTAACATACTCAGTATTATCAAGTTGTTGACAATTCATGAAGTGAAGTCTGAGTCATCCATGGCCAACCGAACCAAATCATCTCTTTCTCAAACTCTAAAGGAACAACAGAGTAATAACCAAACCGAACCACCTATGATGAGCACACGTTGCTCCCTCACAAAATGTGGATGTGATAACCAATGTTGCAGCTCTGCATAAAAACCTTCAGATAGCATGAAGCAACTTTGCATCAGCCAAAGCTCTATGGCCAGAGCTAAGGACATGGTAATGGGACTATTCCAGCCCCACTGTCTAATATGCTGCCTATTTCCCCTCGAAATATGAGTAACCATAAGGCCCATGGTAAAAATCTGTTGAAGGCTTTTGAACCGCACACATGGGGGTGCAAGACACACATGGGGGGAAGAAGGGCCTTTGGACCCCCATCTCTGAGAATGGTTTAAGAACTCAGCCTCATAGCTCTCACTAGCAATAGGCTGCAAAGACTGCACTCTACCTTTGTACTTTGTATAAAGGCCTCCATCTAAAAAAGCTCCTCAACAACTTGCAGCAAGAGAGACACGAGTAGCTTGTTATGTGAATGCCTAGAGCATGCAAGTAGGGACAAGGTAGAGTATTGGTTCATCCTTTTGTAGGACTGCATGGATTTTTTGATTACTTTGATTTAGTGTTCTCTCTTTTCTAGTTGCTCTGTTCCTATACAAAGGAGAGGCAGGTGCCTCTCCCTAGTCCAATATTTTAGGTCCTAGAGGGATGTTGACGGGTGGTACAAGATGCCTACACATCAGGGATAATCAAGTCCAAAGTCGGGTGCCACAGCTAGCTTGCACAATTCTTATCTGACTTTTAATGCATGCTAGGGCTAAGGTTTCCTGTGTCTGCTACTGTTTAGCATGTCTTCTAGGTCTTCATAGTTGATTGTGTACTTAGCTGGTAGAGCCACACCAAGAAGGAAAATGATTTCAGGAGGAAACTGTAGTGGTTGTTCCTTGATTCTGTTATGGCTATGGCTGTGAGAATATGAGAGAGAGAGAGAGAGAGAGAGAGAGAGAGAGAGAGAGTGTGTGTGTGTGTGTGAGAGAGAGAGAGAGAGAGGAAAAAAAAAGTGAACCGAAACTCTAAGATCAACCTATCCTTACCAGATAGAAGTACAATATATGAAAAGATCCATCTAGGCATTTTAGATGGTCACTTCCTTTCTGCTTTGGATATCCGGAACTCTACAATGACGACTCTACCTCGTCTGTAGACTACCCATTTTCCCCAACTTCGATCTGCATGTACTTTGGACAATTCTTGTTTCTTGTTCTTGAGGTGGGCAGGTAAGAGCTCATCTACCATCTATTGCGCATGTGGTTTTTCTTTTTTTTCTTATTTGGGCGGCCGGGCAGGGGGGACTGGGGGGGGGTGTGGGATGTGGATTTTGATGCATCCAATGTCTACATGTTTTTGTCTCATAAACTGCTGCAGACTGTCTTCCATTCTTCTAGTATAGCTGCGAGTTGTTTTGTAAAGCATGACTCTTTTAATTTAGCAATCACCATGTAGATTTTAAAGGAAAAGCAGGCCAGTTTATTTTCAACAGCTTGAGAGGAAAAGAAAGTAGGAAATTACATCCACAACCAAGACAAACATAACAAGTCGAAGGAAAGGGTTTAAATTTTGTATCATTGGGCAACATACTGGATTTCTCTTCACTGCATATGAATTTTTTTTCATAGACACAGAATTTCTACTCCAAGTTCTGTGTTCAAAAAGCAAAGCAAATATCTAACTTCTAATGATGTACACACAAAATGCAGTCATAGATTATATATCATGATAGCCTCTCACAATAAATCCTACGCGAAACTGCATAACCATTGTACTATTTTGATTATCCGCAGATACACATGACCTAGCAAGCACAATTAGGCATGGGATCGTTTTGCTTTGGCATCATATCTAGTCAACTTGGATGCTTGAATTTAGATCTAAGTAGAAGTTTGATAGAGCTTCAACTATTCTAAGTGTATTGGCATGTACCATGTTCATAAGTAAGACCACACAGAAGTAAGGATTTAAAGCAATAGTGCAGTTATATAGGTGCTGCAAGTTGGGAGTGGGCTCTTTTAAGGCACGCAGGTATGTCTGCCCTAGGCCATGAAAGCAAAGACAAGCTCCAATGTAAATCACACTTTTGTGGGATAGATTGCTTCTTTGTTTTCCTTTCTTTGGCAAGTGCTTTTTTAGTTGGCATAAGGGGTAAATGTTAAGGGAGACACTCTGAGATAGGTTGCTAGACTCAATGCATCTTAGCAGGACATGGAGACACTCTTAAAATTGAGTCAGAGGTTCAATGGGTCTTAGAAGCACTGACTGATGGTACAGGCAACAACAAATTATTGGCTGAAGCAGACTCGAAAGCTTGACATTCTAGCTCGTGGTTCATTTGTGGTTAGGTGGAGAGTAGCTTGCACCCTCCAGTCCTCCTAACTTTCTCTACTGCATGCTAGGGTTAGAGCTTGACTTGTAGGATGTTGTTTTGTAGTCAAAGTATATTAGGACAGGGAGATGCTCTAAAAGATTGGGTCATAGGATCAATGGGTCTTAGAAGCACCAACAGTATAGGCAACAACAAATTGTTGGCCGAAGCACACTTGAAAGCTTGACATTCTAGCTCACAACTCATTTGTGGTTAGGTGGAGAGTAGGTTGCACCCTTCAGCCCTTGACTTTCCCTAGTGTATGCTAGGCTTAGAGCTTAATGTGTAGGATGTTGTTTTGTAGTCAATGTATATTAGGGCTTTGAAGCAAGTACATTGTGCATGCCTTCAAATAGATGCATTACCACCACTAGAATGCATCCTTAACACATCACTAACATGCATCCTTAACACAACATAACAAAAACTTTGTCAAGACAAACTATTACAAGTAATAAAGGCGCTCCATTGCCCAGCCAATAAACATGGATGGCTCTCGATTGTGAAGCCAATAAAACATGGATGTCATGTATCAACAATCATTTGTATGTTGTGAGCCATGCAAGCCTTCTCAGACTAGTTTTTAGCCAAGATAGGCAGCTACCATGAAGGCACACATGACAATAGGATACGCCAAAGATGTGCCACATATGTAGATGTCCAAGTCAATATGAGATACAAGGGGCACCTGCCTCAAGGCTGTCAGGTCATGGCGTTCAACAGGTACAAGACGTTTCTGATTCTACATTCTAAAACTCTGCAAGCACCAAGATTTTTCAATACTCCAGCTCTACCACCAGAATTTCACAAGACTCTAGCACCATTGAGAACCACACAAATAAACAAGGCCAAACTGTCACTCCCCCTCCCCTTCGTATTCATAGCTAAGAGTTTACATGTCTAATGTGTGGTGACGTACTAGGGTACAGGGTATAAGAACCATAAACATCAACACCAAGGTTTGGCACTAGCAAAGCTAGGAACCTCTCTTGATATCGTCAACTCAGGAGCCTTGCCTATCTTGCTAGAGTTCTGCAAAGAACAGAAATACAAAGTACAGCCACACCTATGCTGCAAACATGTTCCAGTAACTAAAAAGCAGACGACATGGCCAAGTCAGGCATAGCTAGGGGATTGTTGGCTCATTCAGTTTCAGTGATACTGCTAGTACGAAAAGCAGGCATGTCAAGACTAGAGAGTGGGAAATCTGCCTTAATTTCAGGTTTCTCATTGTACTGACATCACACAGATGTAAATTTTTTCTCAGAACCTATAGTGTTTTGAGACATTAAAAACCACTCCGTCCCTTCATCCTTCCCTTTTAATTAAATACCTAACCACTGTCAGTTCCAGCAAGCCTGCTCCCACTTTTGTGCAAACCCACAAACCCATGTAGCCTTTCTCATGAAGGCTTACAAAACTATCAGATACATCTCAACTTCACACAAATGCAGCCAGTTTCTTTCTAATCCTAAATGTGAAGAAGTAGGAGAAAGAGGAGTTAAAGGAAAAAGTCTCACCTGCTTACCCACTTATGCTGTCATAGATCTATAAATAAACAAAGAGACAAAACAATTATACATGGTTGCATGCCGGAATCCGCCAAATACCAAATGTTCTTGTAACTATTCCACCTGCAAACATGAAAAATAAAAACCCCAACAAATAGAAGGGAGAGCATGCTCTCACTTCTGTTTGCATGGCATCAAGTTCACAATGCCTTGAAAAAAGGGAATAAAAGCTCAAGACCGGGCTGGATATTCAAACTTTCCTGCTCAAACTCCTTACATAAGCAAGCACTCTCTCAACTTCATCCACAAGAGGGTGTTGATTCTTGAAAGGGAAAGTAAGAAGTGATATATGGGTTTTTGTCACAAAATCACCTGACAGGTTCCTTCATCTTAAATTAGCTACTGTTTTTTTGCCTAGCTTTTGCATGACTGCACCAACTCTTGCCTATCTTTCAGTTGTGAAGAATAAATTTGTGGAGCTCCACAAAGTTATCGACAACATGGTTTCAGGAGGGCTACAGCACATCGTTATGTCCATCCTAACAGCTAGCAGTGATCAGGAATCACTATGGAAAAAGGACAAACATTCCAATATAAATTGCAGAGCTACTTTCAGAAAGGCCTTCACCCTGAAGGAAATCGGTCTATTGTGAATAAACCTGCTCCAGGAAAATGAGGTTTAGGGTTACCATGTTATACAAGAAATAATAAACAACAGGATAATCTGTGGCACTGTGCCTGCATTCAAATTGAAACCATACTTACCTCCTTTTTTGTTAACCTAAGGAAAAGTTTATAGACAGAGTACAGTCTGGGCTTGCTAGGCTCCAAAGGTAGAAGAGGGTCGCCTAGCAAAAGGCCCACTTACTATGCAAAAAAGAGCACTCCACTTAACACTTTAACCTTTTAGCATGCTGTCATGAGGTGGATACTGAAAGGGCCTTTGAGAAGCTGGAGATTACAAAGAGCATATCAGCAGGCCAAATCATTTCAAGAGTTCAAACTCTTGATATGAAGCTCCATCGCTAGGTTAGAAGACCTTTGGCTGAACCAAATACCACCTAACATCAAAAAGTTTAGCATAACAAGCTGTCCACAATTCAGGTAAGATCTGTTTTACAGATCTGCATGGGTACTAACACAAAAAACAAAGAGAGAGAGAAGCCAGGATTAATTAATCACCACCATCTGTGTCAGGAAACTCTCCCATACTCCAAGTTTTCACTAAAGCACCAGCACAATCCTGGATACATCCCATTGGCGACCAAATGGAATGCCAAAAGCTCATGGCATACAGAAGTGAATCCATATCAACAATTACATGCCTTCCGCTTAAAAATCCCAACAGACACCTCCATACTCCATGTTTTTACTATGGTGGGGGCCCATCCCATTGGTGACCAAATGGCATGCCAAGAGCTCATGCCATATGGAATTCAACATTAACATGCCTTCTGCTTGCAAATACAAACAAAACAGATTAGACTCCATGTAGAAATTCTTCTAGCAAGACAAAAAACTTCACAAATTTTTTTGGAACTTTCAAACCCATACACCCAACATGATCTCACAAGTTCCTGCCCTCAGATATTCCCTTCTCACCATACCAATATGGAGACACGAACCACTACCAAACAAAGTACAATGTCGAGTCACTGAAGGGAAAGTCAAATCCTCTTCAGAGCATCGCCTCACAAGCCCTCCTCGTGTTTGTGTCCCGTATAATATCATAGCTCTGTAGACACATCAAGATTCCAAAACATACCAAAGATCCCAGCAGACAAACGGTGAAAAAAGAAAGTCCAACCTCAACACACCTTGGTACCCTATATATCTATGCGCATTATATAAGAGCATGTGCATTTTGTGTAAACTTCTAAAAAGAAAGTCTAACCTCAACACACCTTGGCATTCTAAATATCTATGTGCACTATATGAGTACATCTGCACTTTGTGTAGACTCCTCCTGAGTCACAGCTATGGAATTTAAAACTTCTAAGGTTTGAATAACAAAGATTAGAACAAAACAAGCTAAAATTTTGTAAGAGCCATAAAAGCTTTACAACCTGAATACGTAAGCAATCACAATTGCATGCTAGTATCCTCAATCACACAGACATAGTTCTGTGAAGGCCACATTAGCTTAATGATTACAGTTTGGACAAAGGACCGCAACCAGCTGCACCCACCAGTGTTAAAAGGCTTTCTTCTTAAACTAAGAGGACCTTGCAAAGCAGAAACTGCTTTTTAACATTTTATCAAAAAGATCAGTACCCCGCTATAAGACAAGGCAATGCCATCTTTTAATTGTAATATGAAGTTATGAATTAGTCCAGATGAGCCTCAACTCTTAGTCATACGATATCAAAATTTCTGCACTGTATTCAGCTCAAGCTCTATAAATAGTTTCACATAAAACTGACCACCACATCTCTGGTGCTGAAGTTTAGCTCTACCGTTTTTCATTCTTTCTTTTAACCAATAAACAAAATATTGATTCCATTTGGTACTTATTCTGTACCGCAGCCAGATGTTTGATGATATCTGTACCTCCACATCCTTCATTGAACAAACAGTTCATAGAAACAAGCTACTCATTTTTTGAGTTACATCATTATGAAGGCTGATGAAAACCTTTAATAAGTGAAACAAATGATTCGTCTTGATCATTTGTTGAATTTCTTTCTTATGCAATCTCTCAGCTGGCAAGGCTAATTTTAGACAGGTGGTGTCCTCATGTTTGGCCTTGTTGCGCAAAATTCTGACAGCCCTTCAAAGTATACACCAGACCTCATTAACACATTTAGATCTTGATCTTGTGGGCAAGGCAGCAATAACATCAGATACAACATTATTGTTTGCTTAAATTGTGCCCATAGTTAGGCTTTTCCCAAAGTAAGTCATTTCTGGTATATAGCATGTGAAATTCTGGCAATATGGCATGCAGAACTCTAGTCAAAATTAATCCTGTGAAAGCCCATCATTTTAAAGTGTCATTAGCATGGTCATCATGTGGGCAAGAATTGGACAAATGGTATGGAGAAATAGTGTATGTTTCTTCCATTTGGATACAAGGTTTGGCAGCGAGTAGAGTTTTTCAACCAAACTTAAAAGTGACACGATAATTCAGTGACTTGGCTCAAAGTATCTAGGCAACTAAAGAACTTCTAAGCTACAATAACTCTAGATTGACGTACGCTGCTTGAGTTGTTGATTGGATGAGGTTTGTTTATCAACATAGCATGAACAAAATATTGTTATTACCTCTGCCTTATGATACAGCTCACTAAGCTTTGGATGGAAGGTATATACCCCATCACACATTAATATTCTGTTTAAAGAATAGTTATATCAATTGGATTAAAATGTGCAATTTGGATATCAGATATTGATACACAGTCACTAGCCTTATGAATGGTGAAATAGAAGGGAGCCAGGTGTTTCAACAAAGAGAGAGAGTCAAAATGGCCTTCAGTTTTCTTTAATTTGCCCATTGAATCCCTGCAGTATGCGAATGACCTTTAATTCATTGTAAGGTAATACCTTGAGCATCTCCCAGTTATTATCCCAAAATAGTAAGTCCACCCACCTTCTCAGTTAATCTAGAACACACAGTTAAGGATGTTAGGCACTCCTTCATTTGTTAGGTGCTCCTTCTCAGTTAAGCACTCTTCCACAGACAGCCCTTACTGCTTTGTGTGCCTGTTGGCACATTTTGTCTGTCTCTCATAAACATTCAATTGATACTTCACATCCAAGATGCCTAAATCTAAACTTAAGCCAAAAGGCAAAAGGATCGCACTCAACCATGAATTTGGTAGAAGTGGCATTATGAGAGGCCAACTTTTTCTACTAGACTTTGCAATTTGAGTACTAAGTTCCACCTGCCCAAGTCTGGAGAATTTCGCTTAGTTAGCAAAAAAGATTTACAGCCATCTGCAAGTCTGAGTTTTACCTTTGTACCAGCCAGTCACAATAAAAAGGGATAATTGAAGTTCCAACAAATATGGGCAAATGGGCAGGTGTCATCCTGATTGAAAACTGACTAAAAGATAATTTCTCAGTACGAACTGTCTGGCATTCCAACCCCTGATGGTATAACTCTATCAATACAAATGTTTCCTTCTCCTCAGTCTACAAAAGGACTGATTGTGGCCTTACAAAACTGCAGAGTATGCAACAAATAGAAGTCCCTCAGTATGCACAGCAACTTTTAACAACCATCTACACCTTCCCAGGAGTGAAGACTGACACCAGTTTACTGCACCCAAAAAAAAGAACACAGATTTACGCACCTAATACATCAGTTACAAACTAGGCCCAATACATTAGGAGCAAATGACCAGTAAAACAGGCGGTACTTTTGTTATTTGAATCAATCAGTAACCTGTACATTTTATATCATATTGGATACCTTACAGAGCATGGGATGTTCAGGCCACTCCAAGGTTGAACCTGTATGTACATAAAAGCAATATGATGCCAGATGGCATCTGAACTAGAAGTCAATTACATAAGTAAAATGCTTATGAGCAGAGTAACTCTTTCCTTTTTGAGGACTGGATGACAAAACTGCTTACAAGCCAAATCAATGCAAGGATAGCTTGCATGTCCCAGGTCATCAAGGGAAAAAACACTACATCCCCTAGAATGGCCAGATTACAGCTACAACCACAGGGATGTCCTGTGCACCACTTCTTATATGGCAAATCCCAAAGTCCCAGAAGTTACAACTTGAATAGCGAGTCACAAGACATTGGTGAGCTCCTAACAAGGATGATGTAAAACCATTCAAAACTTGAGCCTTCTGTCATTGTTCCTGCACGATGCCAAGGAAATAGGAAGGGATATAAAAAAGGGATACTGTACAGACCTGTGCTTACATACAGTGCTCCTTGTCAAACCTTCTCTTTAAAACATTCAAAATGATAGATCTCAAGTTCTCAAGCAAGTAAACATCATGTCTTGCCTTTTACCCCCAGTTTGTGAATGATTCATGAAAGCTCATGGTAAACTCCTTGTGAAAGCCACATGCTTTCTGTGAAACTTAGCTTGAGATAAGAAACACCCTCACTTTGTGCGTTCTTAAAAAGCAGGCACGAAGGGATGCAGAAATGCACAAACAAATTATCATGTTCAGGTCAAAAAAACAGGACCTGATGTACAGAATTGGGGCAAATCAGAAAGGAATTTACATATTCGGATGGCACAAGGCAAGATGCAGTGATTATAAGAAATAAAACAGAGACGCAAGCTTAAATATGACCAATTCGTCAAAATTTGTGTTCAAAGAAACCAATATCTAAACTGGTTTTGCAAATAGGTTACAAGCCATCAGGCAAACCTTCTGCTTCCATGGTATGGATCGAGGATATGAAGGCACGACAATATGAGAGAGGTGAGGACGGAGAACAAAAAGGAGAGAAAGTCTGTTGGGGAAGAAGGAAAACAGAGGAGAAGGAGAAGGCAGTAGACGTGAAGAAAGGAGGTCAATAGTGGTAGGCGAAGGACGCAAAAGCGATTTAAATTGATTGAAAATAAAAAGGCAGAAAAAAGAAAAAGCGAGCACTTCAATCAAGGCACCACAAGACCAAAAAACAAAAAGATAGTGCGAAGATGGGACCACTCCGGCAGCCACCGCTAAATTTAGCGAAGCATTTAACGAAACAAAAAGAAAGGGAGAAAGAAGCCACAGCCAAAAAAAAGGGAGAAGCCATAGCCAAACAACCAGACACGAAAAGAGCACGCCTCCTTCTCGAGAATGAAAGAGCAGCGATCATCGTAAGGCAGCTACTGCTGTATCCGAAGTTAAACTTAAAAGAGGAACTTGATGCAGAAGTAGAACTGCAGGAGAGGTAACGATTAAGAATGAGAAACAAGCAAAGTAAAACGCACGATTACAGTAAGAATTAACGCCTGGCGAGAATGCTTGCCGTGCATGCACAGGCAGAGATAGAAAGAGGCATCTCCACAGTCTTTCAATTTACTAGATGAATGGTGTCGCCATACCTCGTGGAGTAATCATCCTTACGCAACTGTGCTCGTCTCTCCGATCTTCTGGCTTTTACCTTCGGCTCCGTCTGCGTCGACTGCAGCAGCTCCTTCCTCCGTTTCTGATCCTCTTCCTTGTGGATCTCTCCTGCTTCTTAATAGGCCAGCAATGGTAGCGGCGTACCTTCAAAACCTAGGTACCTTGCAAGCGCCGGCGAGTAATCCTCCCTCTCTCTTTCTCTCTCTCTCTCTCTCTCTCTCAAAATGGATCAATCGGTCGGCCTGTCGATTGATCCAAGCAACGCAGGGCGCACATATTATAATAATAAAAAGTAAAAAAACTTCCTTCGACGCGAATAGGCACACCTCCTATTTCCTTTTCCCTTTTATTTGGTGCCTTTATTTTCTGCTATACACAATTAATTGTAGAAAATTTTATTAATTGTAAAAATACCGAGTACCCTTTCACAACGTGAAAGTGCTAGTGAAATGGGGACATTTCCCCTTCCCCACCCTTTTTTTTTGGGGGGGGAGACTTGTTGCTATGATTTATTTTGGGTTTTTCATTTATTTTTACTTTTAAGAAATAGCATTATAATTTATAATATGGCTTAAGTTACACACCAAGTGACAGACGTTTAGGTTGCAAGTTTCTAACAATCAAAGTGTTTATGTAGGGGTTGGACTTCCACTTTGAGTTACACACTAGAAAGGCTATATACATATATATATATATATATATAGATATACACAAGTTATGTCCTTTCAATGTGTGCTGTGTAAATGTAGCCTGCCCACCTTCAAAAAGTGTGTGCTCGCACTCTATGCGGCGTTAGGTGCTCGTTACTCTGTGTGTAAACCGCCTTTTATATCACATCTTTTAGCAATCATTTTTTACACCTAAGCAAGATTCCTAACATGCTCCTTTTGTTGTCAAGTTAGTAGCCCCATGCAAGAATCAAACCTTCAAGGCATTTGAAATGAATGCTACTTGCCTCTAAATTATCATGTTGTTATGTGTTTTCATAAGAACCAAAAACCCCTAGCACTACCCATAGTTATTAGGCTTTTGTGTGTTTGTTTGCATGTGCATCTAATTGCTTTGTATTTTCATAGCATAGAATTTTTGTTGAGTGCTAGACTAGACCTTTTTTTGAGATGGTTTTGGTTTGCTTTTGCCTTATGCACATATATTCTTTGGCCAAGAGGGTGTTCGTTTTGACAGGAGATGTTGAACTTCAATTGGAGTTGTGGACATTTGAGTTCAAGCAGATTTTCTATGGCTTTATCCTTGCACATTCACAAGGTTATACGTTCACATGCACATCACTTGCACTTCTATTGTATAATTGTACTCCGAGGTTGTCTCATGTTCTTTTGAAATCTCTTCCATGCCAAGGAAAGGGTTGATGCACAATGCACCATAGTTGATCACTGCATGGCATGAGGCCCACTATAGTTACATGCAACAAAAACTTTGTTGCTCAAGCACATGAGAGTGCACCATTTAATGAGCATGCATGTTCCTTGCATATACATGAATTTGGGAAATCCGTCACTCAATTAGGAACCTTGAGTTGAGAGGCTAAGGTGAAAAGGTGAATGGGGTCTTAAAAGACTCCAACAATCCTAAGTGTGGGTCATTTCATTGGTCAACAATCAAATGACCAATTTTTTATGAGCAATTGTGAGTTTGGGCATGTGGAGTGGAGCATTATTTTCCCTTCTTGATCAAGAGGTGCTAATGACCATAAAGGACGTAAGCTTTAATCAAGAAACTTAGTTTGCATCATTGTGTAGTGCATGGGCGCCCTACCTAGGCTAGGCACTACCTTTTTTATGCATCCATCTCTTCATGTATTGCATTGATTGTTTGATTGCATAGCACATTTCTCAAATCCAACTTCTTCAAAATCATGAGTGGCTAAGTATGAAGCTCATCAATGAAACATGTTTCTACTAGACACACCACATTTCAGAAGTTTAATTGCTTGCAATGATATTTTTGAAGACCCAAGGCTCTTCTAAGAGATTCACATGATATCTGACATTTATAATGTGTTTTGATGTGGTCCTTGAGCATCAATGACATTGGCCTTGACTTCAAGGACAATGAGTAAAACTCAAAAAGTATAAGATGAGGTTCAACATCAAATTTCTCACTTGAAGGTCCTAGAAAACGTATCTGGCATGGTGTTGAAGATTGAGGGTTATATGGACACATCCGAGACCTTTTGATTTTATGAAAAATTTAAAAATATGCAAGTTATATGACTATATATATTTGAAAGAAAATGCTTTATAATTTCTATTTGAAAAAAGGCCAAGTAAGAAAGCAATGACTTAAAAGGCTAAGGCTAAAGCTATTAAAAGCAAAGGGTGGCTTATTAAGAGACAACTATCGTGCTATCTTTCCCAATCTTCCCCAATTGAAGATGGACAACCAGCATGATTGTGGAGAAGGCCAACATATCAAGCATGTCATGAAGATTTTCAAGCAGTGGCGTCATGTTGTGTTGGGGTGCCTTCTTGTTATATCGAGGTGTGGAGTCCACATGAAGGCGGTCTCTCTGGCTTGAAGTCATGATTGGGTCCCGAAAATAGCCGACTAGTGATCATTTTGGAATTTTGAGCTAGCAACACATGTTTTAATTTTTGGAGGTGGCTAGCCACATATTGAGGTAGTCAATGTAAACTTGGAGGTGTTATTGGACTAGCAACGGCCCATATACTACAAAGATTATGAAGAGGCCAGCAAATTTTGTGGTGGCTTTTCTATGTAAGAAGATAGCTGCAAATGATAACACTTCTTGGGCAAGCTTTTATATCATATGTTTGTTGATTCAACTAAGAGTGATTGAATCAACGATGTTTTACTATGGTTGAGAAAGACTTGAAGATATAGATAGAATCATGTCCTAGTACTTTTGAATGTTTTGACAAGCTTGAGGCATAAGCTATAATTAGTGGAGTGATAAGATTTTGTAGAGTTACTTCATTAATTTGGTCATAGAGTGCATGTTCTATGGCAATGCAGAGTAGTTGTACAAGATTGGTTAATTGCTTAGTTGTGTTTTAGTGATAGATAGAGAGTTCTTTATGTTGTCAAATCATTGGTTGTTGTATCAACATTGTTTGGAAGGATATGTTAATAGTCAAGGGTGTCTTATGTGGTCATCTTCTACCTGTGAGCCTCAGTCTGAGTCAAAGGAGGACATTAGGAGCTCTGACATTGTATTTGTCTATTATTTATGTGCTTTAGGTACTTTAGATGGAGGGCACATTAGTGCACTTGTTTTTGGGCACTTTTGATTGTCCTAGGTGCCCACATTTTGGGCCTAGCCACTTTATTACCAATTGTGCGCCCAATTTGCCTTTATATAGGCAACAGACCCTCCCACTCTTATTATCCATCATTGATCATTCGTGATCAGTCAACCCTTCTCGTTCTCTCATCCCCCTGCTACCATCTACAACCCACACTAATGCATAGAGTTGCATGTTGGGGGTGACTATTACAACCTTGTACCTTCTACCATTGCAATCACATTGTTCCTTCTCTCACCTGTGTTCCCTCTCTTTCTTCTTCTCATCGTGTTCACTTTCCTTTCCGTTGTGCACTCTCACATGGTATCAAAGCCTTGCATGGGAGCTCAAGATATTTAAAGAGGCTCAAGCAATATGTCCACCATTCTGATCAATAGGAGTCATCTATATATTCATTTTTCTTTGTGTTTGACATCATCTTGTTGAGATGCATGGATCTAGAGCATGGTTATGGTAGATGAAATATGTAAACAAGACTCATGAAGACATAGACATTACAAATGACTTGTTACACAAGTGAATTAGGTTCCAAGATTGAAGCTTGGACTCATAAAGAAAATCTTGTGTATGTAGATAGTGACAAAGACACTTGACTGAAAGGACAAAAGTTCTATGACATATATTTCAAATGATAGGCAAGTACAATGCTTTATAGCTTTAGGATAGGTAGCACTTTTCACCACTGTGCTTATGGGATTGAGCAAGCCTACATATCCTTAGCAATTGCTCCATACAAAGGGGCTACACTAGATTTGATTGCCTAATTCTCAATACCCCTCCTCAATCACAACCAAAAAGGGACAAAGTGTGTAGAGGCTTTAGTGAGCAACTACCTGCAAAGTGTGGGTACACCACAAACATGGTAATCATCCATAGTCTGTTGCAAACAAAGCTAAGTGTAGAACAAAAATATGGTGGACATCCAGAGGTTGTAAGAGGGGCTTCACAAAGTGTACAGAGGCTGTAGTATCATGTTACATGAGGAGTTTACAAGCTTATGAAAAGGAGCATTAGAGCAAGGTTATACAAGTCTTTAAAAAAGTCTATCAAAAAATTGGGAATATAGGACTGGTGAAGCTTGTCCTTCTTCTCTTGATGGTCTTTTTCTTCTTTTGCTCCATGGTCTTCTTCTTCCTTCATAGTTGCAAGATAGGCCTTCTAAGACCTCTTTTTGGCATGACAGAACTTCTCAGTATGCCCGATCCTTTTGTAGAAGTCACAAATTAGCTGGTCCTTTTTGTCTTTATTCATGTTAACTGACATACAGCAGTTGTCCATCTTTTGTAGTTTCTTATTTTCCTTTTATATTTTTTTATTCTTCTAACAAGGAGGCCTTAATGTCAACCAATTTAGGGTTTAGTACATTGATTAAAGTGGTTGAAACATTATCATAATCTAGTGGCAAACTTTTTAACATGACACCAATACATATATCTTCATCCATTTTTAGATTTATTCCTACAAGCTGGGTTAGAAGACTTTCCATGTAGTTCAGGTGAGATGCCAGGGATGTATTAGGCTTCATGTCCATTCCTAAAAATTCCATTAATAGACCATACTTTGAGGACTTTGACTGGGCACCAAACAATGTGTCCAATCTATCCCAAGTGTCATGGGACATGTCACAGGCATCCACACGGTGGATATAGATGTCATCTAACTCAAGCTTTATGATGCCTTGAGCCTTATCGTCATTCTTTTGCACTGGATTGCTGCAAGGGTAGCATTATGGGGCTTATTCTCTTGTCCATTAGTGATGGCCCATAGGCCCTTCTTCATCAGGATAAGCTTTATGCAGGTCTGCCAAGTATGAAACCTGACTCCTTTGATGCGACATGTTGAAGAGTCTTTGCCCATGCTAGAGTGACTGGAAAAACAACAAAGTAGTACCAAAATTCTTAGAAATAAGTTGACTTTGAATGTGTTAAGAGACACAAGCAATGGCAGTGGTAAATAGTATCAAGAGATGCTAGCTTGATATTGGTGCTTGAGTCTTCCAATCTTTACAAATCTTCCAAAATCTCCCCTCCTTATTGCTGATTTGATTAGTGAATGTTGCTGGAAGCTTCAATAAATCAATGAATCAAAGTGGCAATAGGCCCAATGTGATGGAATTAGTGAGAAAATGACGTGGGAAAAGAGCTTGAGATAAAGAGGCTATGGTGGATTAGGGTTGCAAAAACATGTCGATTGGTTTTCCAGTCATAGTAGCTGTGGGTGCTTTTGCTCAACCGCCAAGACCCACGGACTGCTTATTGTTTCAAGCGTTCCAAGCCGAGCACTAATGGCTACCTCTCACATAGCCGACGCGCCATCCATATCTATGAGTGTAGTGAGCTTACCTCCATGCTGTTCGAGTTACCTCCTCTTCCGCGCACTCCGGTAGCTCCACGATCCAAGTGCAAGCTTCAAGCAAGCTCCATCCTCAAGCTCCGCGCTCCAAGCTCCATCACCGCGAGCAAGAGAAGAGAAGAGAAGAGAAGAGAAGAAGAGAGGAGAAGATTGAGAGCTTCTCCACCCCACGGTCCCTCACCCTCACACTCTCACTCCCTCTCTCAAGCACAAGCTCAAGCAAGCAAGAACAAGAAGAAGAAGGAGAAGAGGAGAGCTACTTTTGGCCACACACAAGAATGAGCTTCTCATTCACTTTTCAACTTTATATACAAAACCCTAAATCCCTTTTGGGCGGTCATCCCCTTTTCCCCTTTTTTACATGGCCGGCCATGGCCTAGGTCCTTTTCCCATTGTCCCTCTATCTTCCTAGCTTCCTTTCCACCGCCTGTCTATATTTACAAATTGTACGGGTGAGAGCCCGCACTCCTTGAATTAAACCATGATGCACTTGCACTCTTTTACAAAAGTTTTGACTTGCGCTTTTCCTTATGCGCCTTTGTCTTCCGTTTCTCTTTGCCTTGGCCTTTGTCTTTGTAAAATGCTCCTTTTCCCTTTTGCACTTGCCTTGGGATTTTTAAGGTTGCCCCTGCTCTTTTGGCCTTTTCTCCTCTTCTTTCTTCTGTCGAGCTACCTTTTTTCCACCTTTGCCCTGCGTCTTTTTTATTTGCTTTTGCTTTCTTCGTGTTGGGGTTAACATTACCCCCCTCCTAGACGAGTGCCAGTCCCATGGCACTCTTCATCGAAGGTAGCATGCGGAGCTTGCATTGAAGACGTGGGTGGAAGGGATTGTTGTGGTTTGCCTTGGGGGAGTTCTGATGTTGGTGCGGATGAAGGTGATTGGTGGCACTTTGCTGTTCTGATTGGCTGGTGATATGATGGTTGTAGGTGGTGATATGGCTACTTTTTGTTGGGAATGGTCACTCATAGCTGGCACAGGTGTTGGTGTTTTGGGGATGCTCATGGTGGATTCTGCTCATGATGATTCTTTGGTGGTCTTGCATGATGAAGTAAAGGACAAGAGGTCAGAGTGGAGTGTTGATGTAGAGCTGACGGCGCTTTCGTTGGAGCCTTTAATACCTGCAATTAGAAAACCTCTCAGGTGGTCTCTCCCTAAGGGGTAGTGCTAGTCTTTTGAGCATGCACAAGACATATTGTGATTAGTCTGGGAGACAGGTCGAACTCTAAGCAAGCCTGGAGTATTGTCCTACACTTGAGGACCCAAATTGTGTGTATACTTTGGTGCAGATATTATGTGAGTGCCCGTGCATACTTAGATATTACATAGGTAGAAGATCGCGAGATGGTTTCACCTAACGACGTGTGGATTAAGCAAAGTCATCCCGGATGGGAAAAAGTACACGTGGAGACGTATGCGACATCCTGTGCATTGTGATTGCATGGCCTAACAGAATAGAACACAGGGAGATTGCACTATCAGTAGCTTGTGGACATTGGGCCTGTGTGATGAGGACGGTGTACTTTTCACGGCCATTCGTGCAGGGCTTACCACAATTGATTGCAATGGTATTAAGGCAGAGTGCAAGAGAGGATTGTGTGAGTGGGTCAAGGTGATAGGTCTAACCATACGCGAGACTGGCTCCCTAGGTATGTCCTGCCCTTGATGTGCCCTGAACATCATGGGTGATGCCAGAGGGCTAGGGGATTAGGGACGAAGCCAGTCGAGCCAGGTCATTGGACGTACGAAATTTGAGGACCCCTAGGTGCGGTGTTGTGATCTTTTTTTTTTTTTGGCATGAGGACAACCCTTGCAATATGTTGAGGATATCAACCTTTCAATGGGTGGAAAATGGCAAGCTTCGAAGGCTCAGGAAATGGGTATGCTAGTGATGAGTGTGTCTAGCCTCGTTGTTGGAGAAGCCGTTGTTGGGATGTTGGTTCGATTGAGGCAACAATTGTTGGAGCTCACCGTAGACCTTGATCCCAGAAGAGAGACTAGGCCATGACTATGCTTTGGTTTGTGCCATGTGGGCACTCGCAAGGGTGGGTTTTTGTGTTGGGCAGCGTGGCTTTGGTGTGGTTCGTGCACGGTTGAGGGTTTTGCGGTGACCCAGGCGTTGAATACGTTTGCACGAAGACCTGTGTCACCCTGCATCCACTTGTCACTTCGTGAGAGCACATGCTTAATTTCGTTAAGTACATTCAACAAATGCAGTCATGTTAAGACATGATTTTTCGAAATGCCATGATGTTAATTGCAATGCCCATTTGATTGCTTGTCAAAGATGTGGCATACATTAGCGATAAGCAAAAGAAGTTGTACAAGTGGGGAGTTGCCCTTTTACCCATCAAAAGACAAAAATTTATGCTTTGATAATGTGTCAAGCTGCTTGTACATCATAGGGGATTAGTCGATTTGTACTAGGCGAGGTGAGTCCGATTGGTTAGGCGACTGGGGCGGTGCTAGTGCAGGACTCCCATGAGGTTGGGCAGGGAACATGTCGGCCGGGACATGAATGGTGTAGTCCCGGGCCGCCACCGTTTCCAAAATGCCTTTAAACAATTCATTGAATTCTTCCCTGTCCCGAGCCGCCCTTTCTTTTCGTGAGCACCTAGTGCTTGAGCGTACGTTGGGGGTCTGTGCAACTGGTGTTGCCACATGCTGCGCATTTCTTTGAGTCTCGACTTTCTTGGCTCAGGGATTCTTCGGCCTTTGTCCGGGACGGTGTCGCTTAGGACCTCGTTTCTTTGCATACCTTTTGAGGGTGGGCACGTAGCGCACCGGCGGAGGGGCATGTGCCGCATGTTCCCATCGTCCGCAGAGAGCGTCTCTGCAAGGCAGCTGCCCTAGGTTTTCCATGTTTTTCTTGTAGGGGGACCTGCAATATGCAAACCAAGGGTTAGGCCTTGATACGGAATAAGACCGTTCGCATGGGAGGGATTATAGTGTGGGTTATCAAACGCATATGACTAGAAGAGGCGGAGTGGGACGTGCTGTGCTCGTTGTAGCGAGATGGACCCCGTGATGATGTTGACTTAGCCTCCCGCCATTAGTAGATCTTGGCTCACGCCGAGTTACATCGGTTGGTGGTCATGGATTTGGGCAGGGCTCATCCTCAGAAGGATGGACCGGAAAGGGAAAGGTGTATAGAAAGGGACTGCACCCTGCTTACATCATTAGAGATGTTGGTTAGGGCTTTCCACGGTGGCAATGCGGGGTGCATGCCCTTCTCCTAGAGGTGGAAATGGTCATGTGAGGGGGGGACCGGATGAGCCTAGCCTGTTGGCCCCAACTCTTCTGTTTGCGCTTGACTATTATTGCATGTGTGTGTTGATAGTGTCTATACAGGGTGACAAAAGTTATTGTTTATTTATATACATATCCATGGATCCATGTCGCTTTATGAGGATAAAAACCAGCTATAGAACTCCGGATTGTACTGGAGCATGGCACACGCATCCAGTACTCGTGGCAGCTTACTCAATACTGATAGATATTTTGCAACATCGAGTAGCATGGAGCCTTGTCCGAGTCTATTGGCAACATGTAGCTCCTCCTCAGTGAGAGCCTTATCGAACAACGAGTCCTCTTGGCTAGGTTCAGCTAAGTCTGTACCCCGAATGGTAGTCAACACTCGAAGGGAGGTTGGTGCCACATAGGTGGGGTCTCTTTGAGACCACCATTTGGCCAGTCGCTCCTCCGAGACTGTCATGATCTGGGCTCCTAATTCGGCCATTGCAACGTGGCTTTCACACCAACGCTATTCAAATTGACTTTGGCCCTCTGATAGTTGCTTTAGTTGCTCTATATCTAAGAGATTTGGTTGGCAGAGTGCATCATTGAACGTGACAGTTAAGCGTAGTTCGTCGGCTTCCTTGCCAAAGATGAGTCGCATGCGTTCATACAGGAGCCTGTTATAGTGCTCGTCAAGATGTTCTTGCTCTTCCCAAGACAAGGGAATTGGCAAGTACTCTCCGAGCTGCTCTTTAGGGAATGCGCGCGTGTCTGCCAAGACATAGACACATGCAAATACTTTGAGCTTAGCATCCAACTCAGTTAAGCATTCTGTGACACTTCTATGTTCAACGAGGGCTTGCTCGGTTGCTATCTCATGCAAGGTTCTAGGAGTTTGCTTGGGTTTTAGCGTAGCTAGGGGCTCAGGCTTAGACGCACAAGTTTGGCCAATGCTAGGATTTCTTACGCTCTTGGGGTTTCCATGTTTCTCCTGAGGCTTCGTTATTGCATCATGGTTCTCCTTGGATGTGACTGGTATAGGTTTGTCACCCTGTTGTGATAGCGTTATATCCACTCTTGATTGGTCAATGCAAGTTCTATTGTCGGTGGATTGAGTGTTGCAAGCAGCCATTGATGGTAACGACCGCTTTGATTTTTTAGAGCACATGGATGTGTTTGAGGTTTCACCACTATTAGGAGAGGCATCAATGGGTTCATTGGTGGATGAACTCGATGCTTTATTCATCAGCTCTCCAGCGCTCTTTGTCTCAATGTTCTTGGGGTCCACAACCACCTGCCAAGTGTTGTTGTTTTCTCCTTTTTTTCTTGGTCAGCGAAGGTGCATATCTCTCAACGACTCAGGACCCTGGACTAGGTCAACCGTTGTTGTGCTTGGTTAGGCCTTAGCATTTCCTTTCTCTAGTGTGTCCTCATGGGACATAGTCGTGGCTTACTGACTAGCCTCGCCGGATTGTGAGGGTACAACTGTCTCCCTCTTGGAAGAGTCTAGTTCTTCAGCCAATTCCCATGTGTTTAACTCCTCCAGCCTAGGCTTTAGGCACTTTGGAAGTGTTGGAGTTGTCAAGGAAGTTGGTTGCGACACCTCCTTCACAGGTACACTGCTAAGGACATGTTCCGCAAGGGGCATTGTCACAGCCAAGGGCTATGACTACTGTGATTCCTAATTGGAAGTAGTAGCGGCTAATCCAGTGGGCTGGCTACTCTTGGTGGACTGTTGTGTCAGGTCTCTAGGGCGACCAGAGGTGGTCGCGTCTTTCATTGTCCTTTGAGCATTCATCTGTGTAGATTGAGCATGAGTTGATCTGGTCACATTGGGTTGCACAGGCATATCCTTGGGCCGAGAGCTACGGCTAGTGTCACGTCCCCCCTCTTGAATATTTGGAAGCTTTGATGGAGATAGAGATTGGGAGTGAGCAGCCGCCATTGACGACCGCTGTTGTGCTTCTTGTGTCCGTTTGAAAAAAGAGGATGTAGGAGATCTAGGACTTGTAGGTGGACTTGGCACTGGCTGAATGATTTGCTCGAGGCTTTTAGACGATTGTGCCATTTGCTTTGTTGAGCGATCAGCCTTGCCATGAGCAATGTTGTGCCTATGATGCCTGTTGTCCTCTTGGAAAATCAAAGGCTCTTTGGGCACTAATGGCTTTTGTGCATGCTCAATGGCTACATGTGACATCTGCTTATTAAGCATGCTAGGCTGAGGCTCTTTCTTTCGAATACTCATGTCTGATTTCTTGCCTCGAGACCTAGAGTTTCTCTTTAGATTTCCTCCTGTGCTTCGTTGCTTTTGATGCAATCTTGCCTTCAACTGATAGAGATGGTTTAGCAGGGGACTTTGGTACCCAAATCCATCGGTTACATGCGTAATACCCTTGAGCACGTAGCAATGCTTTGGATATCCATCGCGGCGTTGTGCTGACCCTCCATCGATGCCTTCGTCTATAAGGCTTGGGCTTCTTTTGGGGTCTTCTACGATATTTGTAAGTCCAAAGCCCGTCCTTTGCATTGTCTCTTGACCTTCTTGTTTCAAGTATGGCCTCATTCACTGGTTCTCGTTGTTCAACCTGTGCTTGTATCAACTCTTCCAACAAGTCCTTGCTCTCATTAGTAGGCTTGACTGCTATGTCAACACCTTCCTTGCCTTTCCCTCGAGGTTTGATGAGGTCACCCTTGCTAAAGGTTGCGACTATCCTCACACCCAGTAGTACCAAGTGTACCCTGTGAGCTACATAGTCAGCCTCACATTTAGTCGCCCTTTTGAAGGGTCTTCCCAGGAAGGTTTCCTTACCATATTTAGCACCATTTGGAGGAACATGAAATAGGATAGGCAAGCTCTCAGTTTCAATTGTTGCAAGGATATTGCATTCCCCTATGAGTGCTTGTGGAGGTCCCCTATAAGGGCTAAGAGTTGCATTAGTCGGTGTCAGCTCTGGTTGGCCTAGTAGGGTCCATGCCGCATAGGTCAAGACATTAAAATCTGCTCCTTCATCAATCAGAGCATTGATAATATACTCTCTTTTCGCGGTGAGTTTGACCCTAAGATAAGCAAGTGGTACTATGTCTTCATCTTCCGGGTCTTGGCTTGTAAATTTAAGCCTTCTGACGAATGCCCTTGAGTCCCCCACTGTGCGACCAGATGTGGATTCTCCACTGATGTCTTGGCTCGTCAGTGCGGTGCTATTCAAGGAGCATCTATTGTCAGGACCGCCATATCTAGTCATTCTTGCTATTGTAGCTTGATGTTGTTGCTTTCTGCTTTGACTAGATGCAGTCCGAATGCAACATGTATGTGTTTTTGCAGTGTGGCCTTTTTGCCCTTGTTAGCTAGATTGGCCCATTGAGGTTGTAGGGTCTCTGTTTCTCTCGGTTCGGGTATGGGCTTTTGGTTGTTCTTTTGTCTCTGGGTCTCGTGGTGATTACTTCAAGCTGTCAAGCGGCTACTCCCTACGATTTCGTCTATTGAAGTGCCAGAATCAACTTCGGAGCGTTAGAGGGACTTTAGACAGTTTGCGTAGCCGGGTCAGGTCAAATTTTTGAGAATTTGATAAAAATCTACACTCGGCCTAGCTGGTCCGAATTGCAAGGTCCGAGTGGTTCACTCGGACGGGCTGAGGGCCGAATTTGGGACTTGGACAGGGTGGGCTCGGACGGGCCGAGGGGGGCCGAGGAGCGGACTCAGACGAAGTCACTCGGACAGATTGGCTCGGACGGGCCGAGGAGCGGACTCGGACAAAGTCGCTCGGACGTGGGCCGAGGCAATTGGGCCAAGGGAAGTGGGCGAAGGGTCGAGTTTGACACGTGGAAGAGGGCCGAATTGGTCCACGGTCTAAATGGTAGACTTGGGCGGGCCGAGTAGGTTTGGGCCGAGTGGGCCGAGTAGGTTTGGGCCGAGTGGGCCGACTAGGGTTTGGGCCGAGTGGGCCGAGCGAAAGAGGGCCAAGGGCCGATTCTGGGACTCGGCCCAGAAATGGCCGCTCGGATGGGCCAAACGCGGCGCGACGACTACAATGAGGTGTCGATCTAGCTCGATTCGTGCGTTTTACCCAATTATGGCAAGCATAAACTTCCAGATCCTCGTGCGATGGCGCTCTCTCTCTCCTCTCTCTCTCTCTCTCTCTCTCACTGAAATGGTTGCAAATGAGTCCTCCCTTGGCCTATTGGCTCTTATGCCCCTTCCCGGGTATGGTGTTGACACCCCCAATCACTCATTTGGCGACCTTAGGCATTTCAAACGAGATTTTTACCATTATTTTGTACAATTTTTGCCCTCTTTTACCCTGCTTTGCAACAATAAACCCTAATGCTTATTTTCTTTGTTTTTCTTTGTTTTCTCCTACTCTAATGCATCTAACCCACAAAGTAAAAACCTACACTACTCCATCTCACAACATAACTTTCAGGAAAGCAAAAAACCTACTTGCCAAGGAGATCGAATACCATCTTCAACCCCCTCACTTCCTACCTATCTCAAACACCGGTTCGAGGGAAAGCCCTTACTTCGATGCTCGATTTGAAGCGCGCAAGCGCTCAAGGCTTGAATCCGTTGGTCCCGGCAAGGAACCAAAATGTGAGAGCTTTCGCTCAACCGCCAAGACCCAACGGACCGCTTATTGTTTCAAGCGTTCCAAGCTGAGCACTAATGGCTACCTCTCACATAGCCGACGCGCCATCCATATCTACGGGTATATGAGCTTACCTCCATGCCGTTCGAGTTACCTCCTCTTCCGCGCACTTCGGTAGCTCCACGATCCAAGTGCAAGCTTCAAGCAAGCTCCATCCTCAAGCTCCGCGCTCCAAGCTCCATCACCGCGAGCAAGAGAAGAGAAGAGAAGAGAAGAGAAGAGAAGAAGAGAGGAGAAGATGGAGAGCTTCTCCACCCCACGGTCTCTCACCCTCACACTCTCACCCTCACACTCTCACTCCCTCACATTCTCGCACTCCCTCTCTCAAGCACAAGCTCAAGCAAGCAAGAACAAGAAGAAGAAGGAGAAGAGGAGAGCTCCTTTTGGCCACACACAAGAATGAGCTTCTCATTCACTTTTCAACTTTATATACAAAACCCTAAATCCCTTTTGGGCGGTCATCCCCTTTTCCCCTTTTTTACATGGCCGGCGATAGCCTAGGGCCCTTTTCCCATTGTCCCTCTATCTTCCTAGCTTCCTTTTCATCACCCGTCTACATTTACAAATTGCACGGGTGAGAGCCTGGCACTCCTTGAATTAAACCATGATGCGCTTGCGCTCTTTTACAAAAGTTTTGACTTGCGCTTTTCCTTGTGCGCCTTTGTCTTCCGTTTCTCTTTGCCTTGGCCTTTGTCTTTGTCTTCTATTTTAGCTTTCCGGATTTTCCACCGCCTAGCACTCTTCTACAAGATTTCAGGGAATGCTCCTTTCCCCTTTTGCATTTGCCTTGGGCTTTTTAAGGTTGCCCCTACTCTTTTGGCCTTTTCTCCTCTTCTTTCTTATGTCGGGCTACCTTTTTTCCACCTTTGCCCTACGTCTTTTTTATTTCCTTTTGCTTTCTTTGTGTTGGGGTTAATAGTAGCACATAGAGTACATCATTTGGCAAGATATTACATTAGGAGGGAGCTTAGATATGGAGCTTTAAAAGCCCTATCATTGCAGGATAAATGGCAGCCTCTACCCATACACGGACATGCGCCAAAAAACTGGAAAGTGATGAAGATCTCATTTGGGAATGTTGACTCAAGAAGTGGCCAATGTCACACTATGATGTGCCATGGAGGAGTGCCCTGAAGTGAGGAAGAGATCCACAAAAGAGGGCTTCAAGAGATATGGCATGTTGAGAGAGATACAAGAGCTCAAAGTGTTGCAGGTCTAGTTTGGCTATGGCAAACAAGAAGGTAAAGCAGAGATAGAGGTGAGAAATGAGCTCATTAGCTGGACTTGAGCGGAGCAATGATGAAGAGGAGCAGGAAGAGCAGAGAAGGGAGCTGATCCATGCTCACCATGGCTCTGATACATAGTTGAAAAGCATGGATCTATAGCATGGCTATGGCAAATGAAATATGTAGACAAGACTCATGAAGACATAGACATTACAAATGACTTGTTACACAAGTGAATTAGGTTTCAAGATTGAAGCTTGGACTCATAAAGACAATCTTGTGTATGTAGGTAATGACAAAGACACTTGAGTGAAAGGACAAAAGTACCATGACATATATTTACTGGGTGTGATTGCCTAGTTCTTAACACACCCAATGCAGGGTGACCTATTTTCTGCCCACAACAAGGTGCATTTTGTAGGAACACATCGTTGACAAGTTGCATTTTGGAAAAAAAGATCATCTTAGTGCTGGGTGGCTTGCATAGTACCCTTTCTACCCTGTGTTTTATTGGGGTAGCCCCCTATTAGGCTACATTTTATGCAATCCTACCTTTGTCTATTGTGTTTTTTGTAAGGGCCACTCAACTCATTGGACATCCATCTTTCTAGCTAGGGTGGCCATTATTCATACATGTGCAACAACATTTATTGCAAAAATTGGTCTTCTTCTACTTGCGTTTTGTTTTAGGCCTATAGTCACAGACCCTTGTCCTACGACATTTTGTCCAAGAAAGGCTGCCTAATAGTAAGGCGGCTTGTTTCATGTGTTAGACAACCATTATTTAGATCAGGGTGACAACTTACAGGTTGGACATGTGGGAAATTTTGTTGCATTTCATACTAGACAAGTTCTTTTGACTTGGGTGACATCATTTTTCATCTAGACAACCTCTCTTACAGGCTAGCAACTAGGTAGATTTGCATTTTTTGTAGGGATTCCATTTCTGGGCACTCCTAGTTCTTTACAAGCCCTTAGATTGGCCCAGTTTACAAGTTGAAGGCATGTTTTCCTCTACATTTATTGTTCCATCTCCCTAACTAGCATTGTATATTCTTTTCAACATTGGATACTCCTCGTCTACCTTTTCTAAGTCTACATCGCGGCCCAATGAACCTTGATTACTCTAAGGACACCTCTTATTGGTTGCTTTCATTCCAATGGTAGCATCTTCTTTGTTTTTTTGTAGATACTTATTGAAGGACATCTATGGCCAACATGTATGCTTCGGGGGATTGTTAGTTCGAGATGGTTTAGATGGACCACTATCCTATCTCTCTTTCCCAATATATTCTTCCGGGGCTTCCAATCCCCAATGCCACATTGATGGCATCTCCTGAGCAGGTGCCAATCTTATCCTCTCTACCCACATCCAACAATTTGGATGGGACACACTACCCTCTATGTTTGCGTTGAATGGAGTACCTCCTTGTTGACACCTATGACCTTTGAGATCTTGTTAGTGTCCCTATATCTTGACCTATCGTAGATCCCCATGATGGTGTGACCTTAGATTTGAAAGCTTTATGAGATCAATTGAATGTCAGAGCCCACTCTTTTCTTTTTTTGAGTTGTGTTGATCCTATGCTTGTGCATGTAAGTCATATCTACACCGCCACAAAGGTTTAATAGAGATTCACATCTCTCTCCCAAATCTAGATGTGAATCTCTCTCCCAAATCTAGACATTTGGGTATTGATTATCTCTCGAGTTGTTGCTATGATAGCTTTCTATCATAGATTCCCCTACGATGGGAGATCACATCCACACAATGGAGGAAATTTGAGATGAGCTTGCCTCCCTTGGTGCAAATGTTTCTTTGAAGGACCTAGCTGTGACACTTCTCCCATATCTTCCACCATTGATATAAGATATGCTATACACCAATCTTCTATTGGGTGTAAAGGCGCTTGTGCCTAGCCGACCATATATTACTACACTGACAATACCCATATACGTGCACACTACTATCAGTAGAGAGCACCCATCACTATCACTTCATTCTTTATTCTTTTAATGACATTTGAATAAAGGGAAGGCCAGTCACACATTGTGATTGTTGGAGTTCCCACATCTTCTCTCTCTCTCTCTCTCTCTCTCTCTCTCTCTCTCTCTCTCTCTCTCCCCCCCCCTTCCACTGTAGCTCTTACTTCCACTTTGGGCTCACTTCCTTCAACTCATATCAGAGCCAACCATTCGAGGAGCTTCTTCATCGTTTGCTTCAGCTCGTATTCAAAACTTCAACCCAAGGTTTCATGGTACCCATTATTTATTTCTCTTGATGTGTGCATTGAGTCTTTTCTTCTTTCAGCTTGTTCCACACTTATTGAGAAGCTTCTCAAGGCTTAGCTAAAGAGCCTTGTTGAGTGCTTATTGAGCAAAGGAGTAGCCATTTTATCCATTTTGAGTGGATATAGAGCATGCTATAGAAGTTGTGGATAGTTATGGCAGCTTGACAACACTATCATATTTTGGCCATAATTTTTACATACAGAATCAGTTTTAAGTGAGCATGACAAAAGCTACAAATTTGGGGCCATACAATTAATTCTACGTTAATTTTTGTTCTCTGTTCCACATAGAATAAAATTGTTCTAGTTTGGACAACAAACAATAAATTCCACAATACATATTTGATGCTTTGGGGATGCCATTTTGGTGCCTGGATGGTATGGCTATGCTTTTGGGACTCATTTGAGCTTGAAATAGCTCAGATTTCACTATTATTTCAATGCTATAATAATAGGGTAACAAGCATTTATCAGTGAAATAACTTATGCCTAATGCTCATTGATGCTTGGGATACTCAATAGATGTACTGTACTTTGATTTGTTATGTATACTTCTCGATATGGTATGTTATGCTTTTGAGCTAAGATTTGAGCTCTGTTACACTAGTATTGACTGTGGCTACATGCCTTGGTCAATTTAGTGGCTTATGCAATTACAGACTTGAAGAATATATTAGGTTTCATACTTTCGACTTATGCTTCATGTATCTTGGATACTTGAATGTCATTCACATAATGTTTTGATCTTTGCTTGCTCATTTGGCATTCGAATTTTGCTTTAGTGGGAGCTACTCAACTTTATGCACTGAGCCACATTGGCACTTGGATGTAATACAGTAGAGCCTTTGATTTATGTAGTTGAGCACTTCAGCTTATTACAGTGAGATAATGGGACTCATTGTGACATGTACATGCTTTCTTGATATTTATTGGATGCAATGACCCTATTGTGGGCTGATTTGATCTCTTGGCTTGGACCTAATACTTATGTCTATTAGGGTATTGTCAGTAGTGTTTATGTGCTTTTGGGTTATGCATTGAGCTTTTCTCAATGGGTTATGCATCTAGTAGTTCTCTTCATTTACCTTAGAGACCCACCCTATGCATGATGTCTAGGCCTATTGCATGTATGGTTTCTAATACATTGCAATTGTGACAGACTTTAGTACCGATTGTTCCTAGCTTCTTTCTTCTTGGTTGCTCATAGTTGGTTGTTGACATATTGTTGCAATTTATTCTAGCAATGTGTCATTTCATTTCTATGCATTCTATTCGAGGGCAGTCACTTGGACTTGATAGTCTTTTGCTTACAGTTTGTGGATAGCTCATTACTTTGGCAAGAACTCTTGTGTCTTACTTGATTTAGTAGTGGTTTTGGGGTTGATTTGTAGGGTATTACAATAAAACATATTGCCCTTCTATGTACTTTCTTGGTCTCATTATGGCTAGTAGTTCTCACAATATTGCTATCTTCATCAATATTGAGAAATTGATTGAGACCAATTACAACTATTGGAAGATCCAAATATGGAAGGTTTTAGTATAGAAATTGCATGTTAGACCACTCAAAAATGGGGTGGCAAACCCAAAAACATTATAGCTGAGGATTGGGATGAACTGGATGAGCTATGCAAGTCCACAATCATTTCATCACTCTCTAAGCAGGTTCACTACAATGTTGTAATTGGAAATCAAATTGCATATGAGCTTTGGATATAGATTAAGAATCTTTATGGCAAGCAGAGTCCTACATCTCAAATGTATTGGTTGAAATAGTTGATGGAACTTCACATGAAGGAAGGGACTTCTATGTCTGCACACTTGAATGAGTTTCACTTTATCATCAGCCATTTAGCTTTGCAAGAGATTGAGTTCAAGGATACTTTGCATCCTTTATTTTGCTTGGTACTCTACCTGAGTCGTGGGACACTTTTTGTATGGCTCTTTGTGCTAAGGATGGGCCAAAGTTGCAAGATGTTGAGAGTGTCCTCTTGACAAAAGAGGTGAACAGAAAGAATGTGGATGCTTCCCGCACGTCCCATGCATTGACTATGAAGGTCGCTAGGATAGAAATGGCCATAGTAGAGACTTTAACATGTCTCAGTCTAGGACATGTGGATAGTCTCACAATAAGTCTCATGGCCGTAAGTCTGATCATACTTGTCATTATTGTGGGAAAGAAGGTCATAACTGACCACAATGCCATAAAATGCATGAAGACAAACGCAAGGAAAAGGGAAAGGGTAAAGTGCATGCAAAGAACGATCGCAACATTATACCTAGCAAGTCTAGTGTCAAGATTAAGGAGATTAATGTGGTGCGACCTGATGTATTTGATGATCTTGTCTTGGCAGCTTCTTCTTTGAATGCTTCACAACTGATTAATGCTTTGTTGGGATATACTCAATGTTGATTGAAAGATTTACGGGCTTCCTTTTATGTGGCCCCTCATAGAGAGTGGTTTCACTGCTATAGTAGTATTACTGGATTTGTCCATTTGGGTAATGACCTAGCATTGGATATTGTTGGTATTGGTGATGTCTTGTTGGATTTTGGTTTAGGCAGCATGTTCACTCTTCATGATGTATGTCATGTACTGACTCTCATGAAGAACCTTATCTCTGATACCCTGGATGATGCAAGTTATGTTGTCTCTTTTGGTGATCCTCATGGAAGCTTTCCCATGGAAACATGAAGAGCCCTCAAAAATTCCCAATTGCCCCAAAACCTTTCAATCCTTGAAAACTATGCCATCTCAGAATGTGAATACCCCTAGGGTATATTCACATCCACTATTCCTTCAGCCACAACCACTCAAGACCAATAACATTGGCCACATGTGGAGATCTCATATATTCCTGAGGATGCATAAGCTAAAGACTGACAAATTTCCCTTTGAAAGTACTTACGATATCAAGTAGACTGTAGCACAAAATCAGCCACCTCTAGGCTTAGAACCCTCATATTAGAGAACCTCAATCTTGGATATAGTAGCTAACATGATGTTGATATAGGTCAAGACATCATCACATGTATTAAGCAGTGAGATGATACCCTCACCCTAATCACTTGGAGCTATGAAAGACCAGATATAGGTCTCTTGGATGAAGATATGTTAAGTTATTAAGATTTTCTTGAAAGGTGAGCAAGAGAATCCTAAAAGGTAAAAAACGTCAAAAAAACAAAATTGCAAGGTATGGAAGTAGACACATATGCAAATTTTGGCATTTTTTAGAGAGTCGAGATCACTACCATCTAGATTATAACATAATTTGGAGTGAGGTAGAGCTTCACTTCACTCAAAGGAGGGCTTCTAAATAAAATTGGAATGTATGTATAAAACAAGAGAAGTCCAATGTTAGGTCAAAGATAGGGTAGGGTGTCCTAAAATCAAGCCCATGTGGCAAAACCAGAAAATGAATGGATAAACTCATCTCTTCTTTTTTGCTTCTACCTTATTGCTTGTGTAGAGAGCGAGGGAGTGTGAGGGACTGGTGTGTGAAGCTATTCACCAATTTGTTCTTCTTCCTCTTCTTCATGGAGTGAGCTTGGAGCAATTGGAGCTATGGAGGTGGAGCCACATAAGTAGCATTGCTTGAATCCTTGAGCCATCGATGAGCCTTTGTTGAGAGGCTACAAAAAATAGGTAAATCAATGAGTTTGCTATAGTATTTGTGAGAGGATATAATAGTTATGTGAGAAGTAGCCATACCCATATCATTCAAAGTACTTGAATCAATGTGTTCTATCAAGTTCAACATCGAGTTCAGAAGTGATACAACATTTTGGTTCTATTTGCCAAAACAAACACAATCAATCAATTGGACATATACTTTTATGCCAAGTGGCAAAATAGGAGTTACACTTCGAAACACTTTGCAAACTTGTCTAGGATGAGTGGATTGACAAGAACCACAATGTGTATTGATTTTGCATTGTTTTCACTTTCATATGTAGCATTTGTTTGTAGGATTTGGTCGAAGTGCAAAGGATTCATTTCTAAAGTAGGAAAGGCTTAAAATTTAAAAAATTTTAGGTTTTTTTTTTTCCACAAAGAAATCAATTGAAAGCAAGGGTGAAAGCAAGGGGCCTAAAAAAGAAAGGGGCTTGAGAGCACATTGGGTTTAACATTTAGTTTTTAGCTTTCACATTTGTGAGACTCTTGCCTTCGCTTTTAGCTTTTTCTTTTGTGCTTTCATCCTTGAGTTTGTATCTTTTCACATTTGTGAGACTCTTGCCTTTACTTTTAACTTTTTCTATTGTGCTATTTGGCGAGTATACATCCTCTACTTCAATCCTTGTAGGGGACATGTATGGAAGCCATGATTCTTGTTGGATGAACATCTCGTGCTTTGTTTTTCTATGGGATTTCTCTCTCTCTCTCTCATATCTATGTATCCCCCCACCATCCTTGGCCCGGACACCCGCCGTGGCCACACTTGTCGTCACCTCAACTACTAAAGCTTTTACTCAAGGCTTTTTTAACTTAGCCTCGACAACCCCCCCATATCCCCTCAAATTGTCTTTTATTAACCGCCCCCTTCACATTGAGATGGAGCACATAAGGTTCAATGTCATCCCCCTTTCTACCATAGCCTGGGGCCAACATAGCCCTCAAACACCATCATGCTAATTTAGCATCGAATGGCCATACTTGCCACCCTTATGGCCTTATTTGGCATGCTTGTTTACCCATGGCCTCAGCTACATAGCTCTCAACTGATAAGGCCAACCAACCTCCTTGGCCAAAACTTTGCCACATCATCTTGGCCTTGGGTTGTAAATTCTCAAATTAACCTTCGTAGCCTCAGACACTTGCATGTTACCTCAAATGCCCACCCCCAGCACAATCACTTAAACATAATCACCAATGCCTTTAGACCAAAGTCCTCTCGAACTTAGACCACTAGCCCTTGGCCACCCCCATGCCAATTTGGCCTCATGCCATAAACACTTAGACATCCTCTCTTAAAGACAAGCTCATTACATATGCTACCACTATATCAGTGCCACCACACCATCCCACCCCATGACAAATATTCTTTCCCTGAGAAGTTATACTGACGAGATATTTAAGGTGTTGGGAGATCCAATTAGGGCATCAATTATCAATTATCAAGTCTCTTTTACCCTTCCTTCCAGCTTTCATGGCTTCCCTTCTCTATCTCTCTTTTCCTATCCTTCTCTCTGTTCTACTAGTCTTTCTCTCTTCTTCTCTCATCTTGTTCCTTTTTCTCTCTCCTCTTTGCAGTCTCTCCCTTCTCTCCTAGGTCTCCTTTGTTACATTATGTACCTAATGTCTCTATTTAGAAATTATTTTAAATTTGTACTTTTATTGACAAAAAATTTAAATCTACATTTGGATGTCATATATTACAATGATATTTTCATAGTCACTAGAACTACTAAGATATTTTTATGAACCCTTGAGAGTTGCTCTATGGTCAATTCTATCTTGTAGTATCTTGTATCTATTACATAGGGATCTATTAAATTCTTTACTTAAAAAAATAAACTTAGAGTAAGGGATTTATAAATATTGCTAAAAAGTCACATAAGGGTCAAGAGAATTTTACAAAATAGGTTGCATAGGGATATATAAAACATGCCTTGAATGCACGTGATGCCTAGGGTTTATACATAGTAACTAACCTGAGTCACCAATTCGGGAGTATCAGTTGGCACATATTTCCTCTCCCCTGTGGAAGCAATTATGTCAATTCCTCCAGGACCAATTTATGTCGTCGAGTAAACCTGCCTCTCCAAATGCTTGTCCAAAGAACTATTCACTACATTTATCAGAATCCTTGAGGAGGTTAAGTTTAATTGGGCAACCCTTTTGTTGGCTAAAATGGATCGACACTTTTAGTGTGTATAGAAGGGTCAACTCAGTACTATGTCCTATGGGTTTTTTCTATAGAAAATAAATCAAATAGCACCTCCCCCTGGTGGCATTCTAGTGCCACCACCTGATCCCCAGTCTGATCATGTCCCACTTCCTTAGCAGTCTCCTCCTTTTGTTCCTTCTCCTCCTCCTATGCAACCCAACTCAATTTCAGTAGATGTATCCCATGTCAGATTCATTTGTAAGAAGTGTTGCATACAAGTCATCGTGATCCTACCCTTGTTCCGTCACTTGTGATACTACAGACTCTAATACCTGAGGTGTTTAGTAGCTCCCTTCTCCCGTTCCTTGCATGTCCTAATTTTTTTGCAGTACAACATGAAGGTACACTAGATTCACAAATTCCTTCATCCCTCTAGATATTGATTACTGGCACCCTGTTTTCTCAGCTCATGTCAAATGTCCAAACTGACTTCCTGTCTCCAGTCTGTGTCTATATAGGAGTTTCCACCTCTTTGCAGGACAAGGTGGATTCCTTGACTTGAAAATTGAGCGAGGCACTAGAAGTTTTGGCTTTCGAAAGGTTTTCCCTAAGTGACATACATAAGAAAATGCAAGGAGCTACTATTTAAATGGATTCTCAGAAAGCTACTATTAGAGAGTTGGAAGTTAAAGTTGAAAGCTTAGAGGCAGATAAGGTGTCCATTACTAAAACAGAAGAATAATGCTTTGGCAAAGATGCTTACTTTAGCCACGAAGCTTAGTGTTTGTGAGGGTGAATTAAAACATACCCAAGTGACTGTGGAATCTCAAAAGAAGCATATTGATGAGTTATAGTAAAATAGTTACCCTCTCTATTTCCCCTCCTGCTCCTATTATTTCTTCTATTGTGCCTTCTAAGGAGGAGCATGAGAATTTACTAGAACAGGCTAGGGTGTGATGCCTTTGTTGCCAAGGTGGAAAGGTTACAGCATCGTATGGATTGTGTGAAAGAAGCTTTTACTTTACAATGAACTTCTCTCCCCTCCACCCTTTTTTTGTCTTAAATATCATCAGCAGAGGTTGGCCTTATATACCTTCTTGAGTAATGTGGATTTACAACCTCTAGAGGATGGTTGGCAAGATCTTTGGTCAAATGATTTGCTCAAAGCAGTGTTTGATAGAGCCTTGAATGGCATCCTTGATCCTCAAGTCAGTTTGCTTTCTTTCATGTATATTAAAGGGGAACAGCAAATTCTAGATGAGGAGGATTTGAATATTTATGTGGGCAATGTGATTTTGCAAGCTATATGTATGTACATTCTGTGGAGTTAGATCTTGCGGATGGTCTGCAAAATTTTCATCAGTGCATGTCATGGTGTAGAGGAGTTGATTGGCTTCCTCCTTTGGATGATGTTGTCATGGGTCCATGCCATTGATAGAGTACTTTTTTATAAGTTTGATATCTAGTAGTTGTGTGCTAAAGTGTTGCAACACATTACTGATAATCCCTTGTTCACTGAGGAGTTCTTCCAAAATTTTAAATTCTATTGTTCTATTTATCCTCATGACCTTATTTCATATTCTCTCATTTCTACTTGAATTCCTTTTTATATTCTTCTTACTATTAATCTTGATTCCATTCCTATTTTATCTTTTATCCTTGCTTTAACCCCTCATATTCCAGTTTTTACTTCATACCCTTTTATTGATGATCCTACTACCTCTTCTCCTTCTACAGATCCTTCTCTTATTGTTCCTCCTATTCCTTCCACCTTTTGTTCAAAATCACTTAAATTATTTTTAGTATTTTTCCCTCCGTTTCCAACATCATTATCCTTACATTTTCTCTCTTTCTATGATATGTCATATCCACTTCTTCAATGTTCTACCCTTATTCCTATTCCACCTCCTACGGAATATATCAATCTTCCACCTCAGTATGTATTGGATACTCCTAGATTTGATAATGATATCCTTCATTGATGGCAGTGGACTTTACATGATTCTATGATAGGACATGTATTTAATTGGCCTCTCATTCCAGGGTCCTGGGAGACTTCTTTAGCATGTTCAAACTCCTATCTTCAATTTTCTCATGTGCATGCTCAATCTGAAGATACTTATGCACGTCTTACTGTACATTTTTGTTGGTATCTTTCCTTCATGCACATCAACAATCCAATCTAAATACTCTAAAGAACATTCCAAATCTGACAATCAATCCTAGTGAGGATGTGACTATTGCTCAAATGGATGTGTTTTCTTATTTTGCATAGGCTTTTCATACTAGATTCATTATCTTGTTGGAAAGGATGTGTTGTCTACAATTCCTTTAGAATGTACCTCTCCATTTTATGGATGAAAGCAAAACCCTAAAACGGCTCAAGCTTAGCATGAAGTTTAAGGAAAAATATATTCATCCTATATAGCAGTGGTGTAGTCTTCAGATGTATCATCTTTTGAATGAAAATTCTCCTTCTTTTTAGCTATCCATTTTTGGGGACCGGTACCATTCAAACTATATTTTGTTGTGTATTTGTGGGTATTGTGTTCTATGTTCTGTGTGTGTGGTGTGTGCGTGTATTATCCTTGTCACGTGGAGATGATGAAATTGCTATTAAAAACGCTTGAAGTTGAAGCTTATCAAAGCTAGTTGGAGATTAAAGTTAACGATTGTCTAGATGACTATGTGCTACAATGTAGAAAACTCTTATATCATTTACTAATTTGTTTGATTCTAGCTTGGCATACTAAGGCTTGATCTATACTTTAAGGTGTTTTCCTTTCATCAATCTATTTGTTAGATCTCGATTATTTTAAAGAATGGATGGAGTGGTGATTGGTTGTTGCCTTTGGATGATTATTGATGAACATAAAGTGATGAGCTAGTATTTTGAAATTTTATTCTCATTTTCTAAGGTCGTAAGGACACTCCCTGATTAAGTGTGGGGATATATGTTGAGTGTTGAAATGACTATATTTGTTGTTTATTTTTGGAAGATTTTTGGTTGATATGAGGGTGTGTTAATTGAATTTTGATAACTTTGGAAGTTTTTTAGGATAGTTTGATTATGTTTGGGAGATTCATGATAGTTTTTTATTGAGTAATGATGTTTTGATGGTTTTTGGTATGTTATGATAGGTTTTGTAATGAGTCTGTTTGGTTCTAATAGGGCCTATTTTGCCTCTATTTTGATCTACTTTATTTCTTTTTGTGGTACTGGGATTGTGAATAAGTCTTTTAAGGAATGATTGAGAGTATTGAATAATTTTGGATGGTTTAAAATGGTTTTGGTTGAAGCGTTATGGTTTTTATTCCTTCTTTGAGACCGTCTATAATGTTCTATTGAGCTTCTGTAGAGCTTGTGTTTCTATTATGTTTGCTTCTCTAATGTTCTGTGGTATGGATGTTTAGCTTGGGAATGATTTGCAATCTTGGAAGAGGAAGAATACAAGCTCAAAATAGCTTGCTAAAGTAGAAGAAGTAGCTAAAGAAGACTTGAAGTGAAGACTATAGTGACAGTGACAGTAGTGATCTCTCAAGGGACACTATATTGGCTATGGTGACCCTTCATATCAGACATACCTCTTGGGAGGGGTATCCATAACTAATGAGGGTTATTCATTGTAATTGCATTGTACTATTGAGTGAGGATATGTTTGTGAGAGATAGAGTTTGAGAGAGTCATTTCTATGCTAAAAAACGTTGTATCTACATGAGAGATTGAGAGAAGATTATGAAGACAATGAATATGAATACTATATGATGAGATTCCATTCAAAGTGGAGCATTCATTTTTGTTTTTGTGGTTCTTTGATGGATTCTAAGAATGTGGGAGCTTTCGCTCAACCGCCAAGACCCTCAGACCGCTTATTCTTTCAAGCGTTTCAAGCGAGCTCTCATGGCTATCTCTCACCTAGCCGATGCACCGTCGATCCTACGAGTGTAGTGAGCTTACCTTGATGCTCGATTGAGTACCCTCCTCTCTCTTGCACTCCGGTAGCTCCACGATCCTAGATGCTAGCTCAAGCATCCTCAAGCCTCCTCCATCTCCAAGCTCCATCCTCCATAGCCGCGCGCGGAAGAGAAGAGAAGAGAAGAGAAGAGAAGAGAAGAGAAGAGAAGAAGAGGAGAGGAGATGGTGAAGAGCTTCACCCTCTTGATCCCTCACTCTCACACACCCTCACTCCCTCACACTCTCACACTCCCCCTCTCAAGAGCACACACAAGCAAGAAGGAGAGAAGAAGAGAGGAAGAAGAAGACTCCTTTTGCCACACACCAAAGAATGAGGTTCTCATTTACTTTTCAACTTTATATACAAAACCCTAAATCCCCTTTCGGGCGGTCATTCCCTTTTCCCCTTTTTACGTGGCCGGCCATAGCCTAGGCCCTTTTCCCCATTGTCCTTCTATCTTTCTAGCTTCCTTTTTACCACCCATCTACATTTACAAATTGCACGGGTGAGAGCCCGGCGCTCTTTTACAAGATTTTAGGGTGCGCCTTTTTATTTAAAAATGCGCCTTTCCCCTTTTGTATTTGCCTTGGACTTTTAAGGTTGCCCTTTTCTCCTTTTCTTTCTTCAGTCGGGCTACCTTTTTTCCTCCTTTGCCCTGCGTCTTTTCCACTTCCTTTTGCTTTCTTCGTGTTGGGGTTAACATTACCCCCCTCCTAGAAGAGTGCCAGTCCCATGGCACTCATTGTCGTAGGTGGCAGGTGGTAGCATGCACCGAAGACGTGGGTGACAAGGACGCTTGTGGTGTTTGTGGGGTCTGCATTGGTGGTTGGCGCACGTGTTGGTTTGTTGGGGATTCCGCACAGGACTATTCTTTCCGGGTTTGTCGGATGGTGAGGGGTAAGCAGTCAGAGTTGGGTGTTGATGAAGAACGAATGATACTTCCGTTGTGGTCTTCAATACTTGCAATTGAAAACCTCTCAGGTGGTCTCTCCCTAAGGGTAGTGCTAGTCTTCTCGATTGTGCACAAGACATATTTGATTAGTTTGGGAGGCAGGTCGAACTCTAAGCAAGCTGAGAGTATTGTCCTGCACTTGAGGACCCAAATTGTGAATATACTTCAGTGCAGGCATTATGTGAGTGGTTGTGCATACTTAGATATTACTTAGTTAGAAGACTGTCGGCCTAGTTCCTTATATAGTGAGGGGTCGGCGAAGCAAGGGGCTAAGTTGATGGAAAAATGTGTCAATGAAGATGAGGAGTACACTTGAAGATTGCTGGAGACGTCATTATGGTCTTTCCATTGTCTTTCAAGCCTTGCTTACCACGGTGGGTTGTAATGGAATTGAGATGAGTGCAAAAGGCTATCATGGGCGAGGCGAGCTCCCTAGGTATGTCCTGCCCTTAATGTGCCCTCGACACTTGTGGGGGATGTATGAAAGGGCTAGGGGATTAGGGACGGAGCCAGCCGACCAAGGTCGCTAGACGTACCTAATTTGAGGACCCTAGGTGCGGTGCTGTGATCGTGTGTGCTTTTTCTTTCTTTCTTTCTTTCTTTTTTTTTGTAGCATGAGGGGGCGTATACATGAAGGAAACGGTACAAGGTCATGACAGGAGTTTACTCCTCGTCATCTGAATAGTGGGTAGGGGTTGGTGGAAGACGGGGGGCCTTGTTGAGGAATTTTTGACTCAACAAGTAGCCTTTGATGTGGAGGCGAGTTTTGAGGGTGGTGGTAGAAAGAAAGGGGTGGTTGCATTGGGTGAATTTGCTGTCGTTCATGTCTTCAAGTAGTGCACCACAGAAAGAGGGCAAAAGAGAAGCACACATCATGAGGCGAGTCATGGTGTTGTTGTCTATGGCGTTGGGGTCAAAATAGAGGGGTGGGAGGTGGCGTTCTTGGGGTGCGGGCTCTTGGTGGACTAGGATCCTAATTAACCTAAGATAATTACAAGTGGTGATGAATGCGGGATCGGGGCAAGAGGTGAATTCGCTAAGAAATTTGTCTATAGAGCTATACAAGTCGGGGAGGGTGAAAAGGAGGGCGTTTCTATGGGAGGTGCTATTGGTATTATAGATGATGGGGAAATTGAACCTGCCGTGGATGGACGGATTGAAGTCCACTCCTACCCTTCGAGGATACGACATGAAAGTGGGGTCGTTTCTCTCTGAAAGGAGGGTGTTGCAAAATGCCATCCACGCTTCCAGGTTGACGTAAAAAATGTGTCTCCTCCAGGTGGGTTGGCAATTATAGCCTTCCACTGATCTAGGCACCTGGAGGACTTTATCTTGCCAAAACTCGTGGTCCTCGGCTCCCCAAGCAGTTGGGTGAGCCTCACGCTCCGCTAACCATTTGGCTTTGAGCCTAGCCCCCATGGCAATGACATCCTCCACCAGCTGAATGGGTAGTACCCTATTCAAGGCAGTGGGAAACTCAAAGCGCAGGTCGAAGGGGTCACGGTTATACTCCTGTTGTTCCCAGATAATCAATTCGGCACAGAATTCAGCAGGGGAATCTTGGGTGCGCAGTAGGAGAGGGGCAGGCTGTCTTTGGACAGGTCTGGCATTCAGCTTTCTTCTTGCCTTCTTCACTATCTCTTTCCTACGGTTGGTTTGGGCCGCTCTTCGCTCGGCAGATGTATCAGGGGGCTGTACTTCGGCTTGTTGTGGTTGAGGGGGTGATGGGACATATTCCTCCTCCTGAGGTCCCAGATCGAGCTCCGGTTCACCCCCTTCTGCTTGCTCGTCTTCTTGTGTTTTCTCCTCTGTGAAACTGAGGTCGTCTATCTCCTGTGCCGTCAGGCCTACCTGTGCAAGATATCTTCTCTACTCTTCTAGGCTTTGCGACGGGCCTCCTAGCTGCAGCGGCACGTGCAGGCCTGCTGTGAGAGCTCTACGCGCAATGGTTAGTTTCCTTTGCAGCTAATCATTGGCTTCATCTCCTTCTGGTCTGGTGGCGTGGAGCAGCGTATTGAGAAAGGTGTGCTGCTGAGCTATCATGGAGAGCTGGGCTGCTTCTGCCTGATTCTTAGCCAGCACCCTGTCTCCTTCGGCCTTGGCTAGCCGGCGTGCTAAGTCCCGTACTCTATGCTCATTATGATCGGACCATTCTTTTGCCCTTCTCTCCATATCTTCCAGGCTCTCCCCCTGATGAAGGGTCATTGCCATGAGTTGTTGCTGCTGGGCCTCGAGCTCACAGTGCAGGCGGGACTGCTCTTGGCGTTCCTCTGCGATTTGCGCATTGAGCTGGTCCAGCTTCACCTGCATCCTTCACACCTGTTCTGCCCTTAATTGATCTAGATCTGCAGCCTCCTGTCTGATTTTGTCAAGCTGGCTTTGCGCTTCCAGGTTGGCTACAGATAACTGATCATTCTTGCGCCGAAGGTGGACATTCATTTCCCTCTCCCTGTTGAGACGCTCCATCAGGATTTTCCTTCTTCCCTCCCTGACAGCGTCACGTTCCTTCAGGGCTCTTAGTTCTTCTGCCTCCTTAGTGCTGGCTTCCTCCTGAGCACAGCGATTTCCTTCTGATATTCTGTTATCTGCTTCACTCTGTCCAGCTGGAGGGCGGCTTGTGATTCTCGTTCCACTGCCAGCTCCTCCACGGCTATCTTCCTTTCCTATATGGCTCTTTGCAACTGTGCAAGCAGCTCCTTCACGTACTCGTCGTAGTGGCCTGCTGGAGGTGGGGAGTGGGGCATGGTTGTAGTGGTGGCAACCTCTTCTAATTTTTGTCTTTTCAATTCTGACCCTGGCTCCAGTTCGGCCGTGGCTGCCCTTTTGGCTCCCTTTCCACCAGAAACTGCAGCCAGGTGACCACGTTGCTCTCATCGACCTTTGGGGTGTGCCCCCGGGTGGTGGTGGCAGGGGGTGTCACCATGATAGGGGTGGCTTGCATGGGTGGCATAAGGAGAGGGGAGGCTGGCCTGATTGGATCCTTTCCTTTTCCTTCTGCAAGAGGCAGGTGCACAATTTCCGACACACCAGTGCTGGGACCGGGTGCCTCAGGTTGGTGCGGACCCCCTGCTCCTTCCACGTCTCTTCTTCGCTGTTCCTCGATGGAGCGACGGGTCGCCAGCTCCAAATCTTCCTCTTCCCTCCTTCTCAGCTCCTCCTCGGCCCTCTTTTTTCTTTTCTCCTCTTCCCTTACTGACTCCCTTTGGGCCCATTCGAGCTCTTCCTTCTCTTTCCTCCTTCGCTCCTTCTCTCTTTTTCCGTGTAGGGCCTTAGTCCATTGTTCCGCCTTCCTTTTTGGTGTAGCCTGGGGTTCTCCCTCCTCGTCGTTGTCCGTTTCCATTTCATCAGACTGCTCTTCCGCATGAGGCTGGGACTGCGAAGGCGATTCGCCACTTTTCTCGTCACCTCCCTGTTTGTCTTCTTTTGCTTGTCCCTGCCCTATCGCTTCGTGGATGATTGCGGTAAGGGCACCTTCAAACCCTATGGTGGAGGCCTTGGAGGATGAGGCTTTGCGGGTCTATCGGGGTGAAGGGGATTCTCCTGCCACCCACGACTCTTCCTCTTGTCGCCAGGGCCTTTGCCGAAGCCTCAATTGTCTTCCTTACGAACCCATTGAGGTTCACCTCGTCTAGCGATTGCGCAGCGATGCTTTCGAGCAGAGGTACATTGATTCTGGACATAATGCTGTTGTACCGCTGGCTCGAGAACAGGGCATGCATCATCTTCGCCTGCAGCTGAATCTTTTGATTGGGGATGTCTGCCAGGCTAATTCCATCGTTGGTGTGGACCTTCACTTTATCCATCCCCAACATGGCATAGACATCTCTTTTTGGTTTCCTCTCCACCTTGTTTGGCAGCCCTAGTGCCCTTTCTACCAGCTCGGGGTTAGCTCGACCTACACTTGTTTGGTGGCTTCCCTGTCCCGCACCGTGACGGTGCCCCTGTTTCTGTTGAAGGTACACAAGAACTCAGCGCACAGGGTGTAGTTTATCCTCTGGCCCACTGCGTACAGGAACCTCTGTAGGTGTGGCATTGCTCTATAATTTGACGTACCACCGGTTCTTCGATGACTATGTCTTCCAGGTTGGATATGTGGCGGAACTTCAGCTGGTTGAACGCTCTTGTTTCCACGGTGAGGCCGTACTTCACTTGTTCTTCCTCCGAGAAGCGGAGCTTGCCTGCTTTGTCTTGGCTTGCCATGGTTGCCACTTGCACATTTAGCCAATTCCCTTTTTAGTATTTTGTGGCAACTAATTTGCTGGACGACCAAAAGCATAGCAGATTTTATTGCTTATATCCCTAACTTTTCCTTTCAGACTTCTATCACCTCCTTTTATATTTCAACTTTGAGCCCTTCACACTTGGTTTCCTTTTTAGATTTAACTTCGTTTATCCCCTTACTTTTTAGATTTAACTTCGTTTATCCCCTTACTGCCCCTTCCCCCTTTGAAAGAAGAATCCGTCCCAGGATTGGAGGTTGTGGGGCCAAGGCGTTCATGTTTATTTGTGTAGGAGCCAAACATAGAAGTTGGGGTTATATTCCAGGTGTGCGGCGCAGTCCAGGTCACAGGGTCGAATGCCTACATGTGTGATGTACGTGAGGACATATGTGAGCAAATCACCGGAGTCGACTCGACTTGCGATGTGGAGCTCTTCCTCTGTTAAGAGGCGGTCGAGATAGGGGTGCACTGAGATATGATCGTCCATGGACCGACCCCGAAGAGTGGTTAACACTCTATACGAGGTAGGCACGACGTAGGTGGGATCATACTCGGCCGTTTTGATGGCTCGCCGTTGTTCGGCGTTGGTCATTATGCGGCATCCGTCGACTTCCCATTTCAACCTAAGAGCGTACCACTGCTTCAAGAAGGTTGATCCCGTATCCGCCAGGTGGGATAACCTTGCACTCTCTTGGTCAGTGATGGCAGACGTTGTCCGTGGGTCAAATGATGTGATGAGGCATTGCTTAATGGCTTGCTCTCTGGAGACCTCGCTAGCGAGCAACTCGGCGGCAGAGCGAGAAGCCTGTGCAAATGCGAATTCAAAAGTCTCCCAAGAGCAAGGCATATTGCACACGTCTGTTGCAAAGGGTTCTGCTAATAATCCCAAGTCCAGGTGATCATAGCTGAGGGCTAGTGCAACAAAGGTGGCATCGAGCTGTTTGATGCAGTCCACCACATCAGTTCCAGTGTCCTCTGGGAGGTCAGCGGCCAGCTTTAGAAATGACTTTCGTTCATAGGAGGGCTTAAGGCCGGCAGGTGGTTGGGGTTTGCTGGAGCTGGAGGTTCTGACAGTACAGAGCTGGGCTGGGGGTTCGTTTGAGTTAGCAACCTGGGTGTTGGCAAGATGGATGGGTCGGGTTTGATCTGAGGAGCTATGCTGTTGCAGTCAGCTAGGTTGCGGAGCGACGGGTTGAGTTGGTTGGATGATGCCACTTGTGGTGATGGCCGTTGTTTGGGCCGATAGGCATGTGCAGCACTCTTGGGTTGACACGTAGAGGGGTCGGATGAGTGGGGTGAGCCCTGCGATTCATGGTCTTGAGGCATCGGGGGACAAGGACTGATTAGACTTGAGGTCGACGTAGAACTAGTGCGTTTGACAGTTGGGATTTTAGGGATCCACAACGAGGCATTCCCCTCATAGTAGCCTTGTGCATGTAGGAGGGTTTTAGGGACCCATATTTGTTTAATCACGCGGCACTTGTGATGATGGTGTCTTGGTTTCCTAGGTTTAGATTTGTAGGTCTTCTACAGGCATGCGCATCTAGTTCTAAGCGGTTCTCGAGGCTGCTTAGGTACCCATTGCAAGTGAGGCTGTTGGGGTTTTGCTTTGGGTGCTGCGGGCCGTGGTTTATGGGGATCTGGGTGTGGTAGATATGCATGGTCCCCCTCCTTAGTCCTAGCTACGGCTGTTTCTATCAGTGGCCCTGTGAGCGGTGATAGGGTTACGAGGCCCTTGCTGAAAGTCGTGACAATACGCACATTGCCGATCGTTAAGTGGATGCGTTGCGACTCATAATCAACATTGCAGTGGGTCTGCTTTTTAAAGGTTCGCCCGAGCAATGACTCTGTGCTTGCATCCATGGTACTTGGCAACACATAAAACATCATGGGGATAGGTTCAGACTCGATAGAAACGGCGACTCGGCAGGATTGAGCCCCGTATGGGCTTAATTTGGCTGTTGTGGGATGAAGTATTGGCGCGCCAAGCTGGATCCAATGCTCGTGCATTAAAACGTTAAAATCCGCCCCCTCATCAATCAGGGCGTCGAAGGAGCACGTCTGCTTGGCAGTGACTGTGACACGGAGGTAGGCGGGCTCTACAGGTTCCTCCTCATTCTCGCAGATTGCCGTAATTGTGGCTACTCGTATTTTGACGGGTGGTTCTACCATTGGTGGCTCATGCAAGGGATGAGTGGGCGGATAGTACTTCTTGACCCGGCTGCCATTGAAGAAGCCCATCCCTTCACCATCTAGTGTTTCCAGCTCGACATTACCAGTTCGGCTGATTGCTCGGACCTTGAAGGGTCCGAGACCTCTGAATTTCATCTTTTGCTTATGTCCTTTAACTGAGTAGAGGAGCACTAGGTCACCCTGCTCGAACTCCCGTTGTTTGACATGTTTGTCAATCCAGCTTTTGCGTCGGACTTTCTCGCAGATAAGTGCGTGGGTGGCTAGAAGACGAACCTCTGACAGGCGTTCCAGCTCAACCAAGCGTTGCGTCCATGCTTCCTTCCCTTCCCATCGTTCTTGGAGTGCTATCCTTAGGCTAGGGATGAAGAATTCTAATGGGAGAATGGCTTCAGTCCCATAGGTTAGCCTAAAAGGTGTTTGACCGACGGTTGTTTTATAAGCTGTTCGGTAGGCCCACAAGGCTGCCATCAACTTGTTATCCCAGTCGCTTCGCGAGGCTGAGACCACTTTAGTTAGGACATTGATGAGAATTTTGTTGGTTGATTCCTCCTGGCCATTAGCTTGAGGGTAGTATGGTGAGGATTTGCGATGGATGATGAGAAAGGTGGATAGGAGATGGGCTATCACTTTGTTGATGAAGTGCGTCCCCTGGTCGCTAACTAGTTCGATGGGGCAACCAAAACGCGAGACTACTTGCTCCCTTAAGAACTTGGCAGTCATCCTAGCATCGTTTCTCCGCGTGGCTCTCGCCTCCGCCCACTTGCTGAGGTAATCCGTGGCCACCACAATGTACCTGGCTTGTGAGTATTGTGCCGGGGGGCTGATGGGTCCTATGAAGTCAATCCCCCATCTTTCGAAGGGTTGGCGAGCAATAACAGGGGTTAACTCCATTTGATCTTTACGAACCGGGACTTTTGTCCGTTGGCACTCGTCACAATGCTTGACGAATTGTGTAGCATCGCGGAAAAGTGTGGGCCACCATAGCTGGGACTGCAGCACCTTCCGTGCTATCATGTCTCCGCTAAAGTGTCCTCCTGCAATACCGTTGTGCGCCTCTGAGAGCACATCGTGCATCTCATGCTCACATACGCACCTACGTAGCAATCCGTCTTGCCCCAGCCTATAGAGCTGGCCTGCAATCAGCTGGTAGGGCTGGATTTTCAGGATTAAGCACCTAAGCCATGCCCATTCTATTGGTCGTTCGGGCAGCCCATGCTCGAGCACTTGGACTATGTCGTCTGCCCAACATGCTGTCAGATCGGCCTTGAATAGGTCTCCCTCGCTGGTGGATAGATGGAATAAGTGGCTGTCCGATAACTCATCCATGATGCCTTGTCCAGCGGCTTCTCCTGTGGATATACAGGACAAATGATCAGCCATGTAGTGTTGTTTTCCCTTCCGCACCACCACGGAGAAGTCGAACTCTAGGAGCAGGAGAAGCTATCGAGCTATACGTCCTGTAGCACAAGGTTTGTTCACTAAATAGAGCAGGGCTTGATGGTCTACAAAGAAGGTGAAGGGGGTGGCCAGTAGGTAATGCCAGAACTTCTTCACGGCGAACACCATGGCTAATCCCTCCCTTTCCGTTGTTGAATAATTCATCTCCGTCTCAGTGAGTTGCCTGCTAGCAAAACTCACTGGGTAATCTAGGTTATGCTCACCAGGTTGGCACAACACTGCCCCCACGGCAAACTTAGAGGTGTCAATGTGTACGTGGAAAGTAATGGTCCAGTCTGGGGCTCGTAGAATAGGTGCTGTTGTTAGAGCCTTTTTCAATTCTTCGTACGCCCATTGGCATGTTTCCGTCCACTCGAAGACAATTAGCAGTTTGTACAATGACCTAGCAATCAGCGCGTAGTTTAGTACAAACCGCCGATAGTATCCTGTGTGACCTAAGAAGCATTGAACTCCCCTGTAATTACCTGGGGGTGGAAGGTCCACGATAACTTTGACCTTCGAGAAGTCCGTGGCAGTGCCATTCTTTGACACCATGTGTCCTAAGATGCATCCGTGCTTCACCCAAAACTGACATTTCAAGGGGTTCAGGGAGAGACGGTATAAGCGACACCGTTCAAAGACCGCGCGGAGTTTGTCTAGATGTTCGATCCAGGTCGAATGGACACATAGGTCATCGACAAAGACCTCTAACTCCTTGCAAAGCATGTCCTTGAATATGGTGCACATGAGGCGTTGAAAGGTGGCGGGGGCATTGGTTAACCCGAAGGGCATGACTACGTACGCAAAGACGCCCCACTCAGTGGCGAAGGCGGTCTTGTGCCTATCTGCAGGATGCACTTGCACCTGATTGTACCCCGAGAAGCCATCCAGGAAACTGTAGGCTTTTTTACCTGCCACTCTCTCAAGCATGTGCTTGGTGTACGGTAAGGGGTAGTTGTCTCTCTTTGTAGCAGCGTTCACCTTCTTGTAATTGACGCACACTCGAATCTTGCCGTTTTTCTTCATCACAATGACTCTGGGTGACACCCAGTCTGTGTGCTCAATTTCGTAAATGAATCCAACTCTCATCAGCTTGTCGATTTCCTCCTTGACAGCATGAGCGTGCTTTGGATTCATGGGGTACGGTCGCTGCTTGACCGGCGTTGCATCTGTTGTCATGGGTATGTTGTGAGTCACAACACTCGGATCTACCCCTCATAGCTCATCTAAGGACCAAGCAAATACGTCCATGTACTTCCGCAAAAGAGTGACAAGACTGGACTCTTCTTCAGTGGTCAAGTCCTCAGCAATGAACACTGGGCGGGGTACTTCCCCTTCCAGGGCTAGGTTTACCTCCTTGACCTTGGCTCGATTGGTTCGCTGGTTTGCCCTTGGCGCTTGGCACTTAGCAGAACCACTACCCTGTCCCCTCTTTTGAATTTAGAAAAGCGTTTAGGGAGGTCTTGCGGCTTCCTTTGTTCCTCTGATCGTGCATCCTTGGGATGCTTAGCCTCATCCTGCCGCAACTGTCTGCGCCTCAGGTGGACATGTAAGTCCCCTTTGGTGCGTCTGGTCATGGGTGGCCTAGGGATTTCTGGGTCACTATCCGAAGTAACTTCCGACTCAGAGTTAAACCCCCCATTTTCACTAGAGGAGGTGGTCTCCCCTGGCGGCCGCAGTTCAGATGGCGATTCGGTTCTAAGCAGTGCTATCGTTCCTGGTTGGGCTAGGCCGGCTTGCTCAAGGTCTACTGCTCCCATCCGTTCCAACCAAGCACGATCACATTTCGTACACATAACTCCTTGGTCCACTCTAAGGGTCTGTCTCTTCTGGGGCTTATCATCTGCCCGGATTTGCTCAATTTCTTGCCCTTCGGTGTCGTATTCTATGGTGTCTACCTGACCCTCACTTTCATCATCGAAGGATTGGCAATCTTCGTATTCATTACAGGAATCTTTATCGCTCGACTGCTCATCGTCCCCCAAGGCCTGCTCTGCCTCATCTTGTTGGTCGGGAACCAAAGCCCAGTTATACCTGAGGTTCAGTTCATGTACCCTGGTCCACTTCCACTCGGACTCTTCCAAGAGGTCCTAGAGTGGCTTGAGATTGGCGGTTGCGTTGCCCGCCAGTCGGTCCGTTAAGTGCTCCAGTATTCCCTGGAGTTCCCTCTTGTTGGTGGGCACTTGGACGATGACAGGCTTAGGCCCTTCATGGAGGCTTGTTGCCATCATGTAGACAGGTGTAGGGAGTGTTTCTTTTGGCTTACCAATGGTTTTGACCGCCTGCTCGTACGCCTCATGGACTGAGAATGGTAGGTCAAGTGTAGCGAGAATGTGCATCCAATCCCGCTCGTCCTCTGGGCATGGGATATACTTAGTTAAGGACCCATAGGGTTCCTTGTCCTGAGTGTTCCCCTTGAGCATAGCAGAGATGGCGTCTAGGTCGACTAGCGAGGTCTTCCAAGTGTCCATATGTATTCTCACGGCGTTAGTTCGGTTGCCAAGGAAGATCAGGCTGTTACCCCAATCTTCGATAACTCTAGCATTGCTCATCTAGGGTCGACCCAATAGGATATCATAGTCCACTCCCTTCATGACTATAAAGTCGACAGATAACTGGACTCCTGCAATCTTTACTGGCCAATTTTTCAAGACCCCGAATGGCTTCACTCGCATACCGTTTGCTAGCGTGACATTAAACCGTGTAGCTTCGACAGGTGGGTTTCCCCATGTCTGCAGCACTGCGTGGCTAAGCACACTAACCGCAGCTCCTGTGTCTACAATTCCCTTCCTTGTTGCGTCTCCCAGGGCTAGGACCGGCAGGACTGCGTGCATCTCCGAGCCCTCCCAGAAGGCGTTGACGTGCAAGGATTTAGGCCCGGAGTGTAGCGTCAGACTCGGCAATTGTGTTTCCGTATCCTGGTCTTGAGGATCTGCCGGCGGGGCCAGCTCTTGAGATCCCTCGACCCACTGCTTGAGGTCTTGCCATAGGGTAGGGTGATGCTTAAGTAGATCTCCCAGGCCAAACATCACCGGGGTGGTCACTAGCGTGGTCAGGAGATTGCTAAACACTCATCCTTCCTTTAGTCTAGACTGTCCGGGCCAATGGCCGCGGCTGATCTGCGGCTCTGTTTATTCCCCTACCTCAGCGCTTCCCCTTTGGGCTGTTTTAGGGGCTGAAGTCTCTGCCTCCGCGTCTGAGACTTTCTTCCCATGAGGTAAGGTCATAATACTGTTGGTTTTTAGTGCGACCTTAGCCTCCGGTCTCTTCTTCTTCCGCCTACGGCTTTTCTTTCCTACTGAGGTTGCGTCAAGATTGCTAGGTCCTGACAGAGAGATGCCGGCCTGCTTCGTTTGTGCTCGGGTCATAACTTGCAAGGGAATAGGTGTGGCCTCCCCATCGGGGTTTTCAACACCGAATAGCCCTAATGGGATGGATGGCAAATTAGCTGAACTGGAGGGCGACTTCCGTTTTGGGCAATCTATGAAAAGATGGGTGATTCCGCACTCTGCGCACCTTTGGTCAGCTTTGTCCCTGTTTTGCTGCTCTCTTTCGGGGCAGCACGATGAGACATGACCGGGATGTCCACAAGTCCAACAGGTGACCGGATCCTGTTGGCTGCCCTCCTAGGCCTCTACCCTGTCCTCATCCTAATGCCATCACCGGCACAGGTCAGTAATCCATGAGGACCGCATTGCCCTCGTCGTCATGCGAGAGGTAAGGGTATAGGTAGGTTTCTTCGTCATTGGGCTCCTCTACGTAGTGTACGGGAGCATCGTTTGGTGGGTGGGTCACATAGAGACCAGGCGGCCTCGGAATGCCAGTGGGATTTATGTCCAGCCTAGGGACAGCTGGTTTCATATCCTTAGGCGCAGGTAGGGCTAGTAGGGCTCCCCATCCGAAGAATGGCTGCAGCCTATTAGCCGGATAAGGCTGGCCGTAGGGTTGCGCGTATGGTAGTCTTCGTGGTAGTCTACAGTGTGCGGCATCGTGGCCGAACCTACCGCAGTTAGCGCAGGGTCTTGACCTAGGGTCTTGACACTCTGCTGGGCAGAGGTGGTTTCCTCCACAGTACACGCACTGGACATGCGGACGCGTCGGTCGCCTCAACATGTCTTGTATTTTGGCCAATTCCGTCTTAACCTCGGCCAAGCCGTGGTTTGTCTCGGTGGTCTTTCCCTTATCTTGGGATGATGGGTTTGATCGCTCGCTAGAGGTTGACGTTCGCTCTAAACTCCGTGGGTTGGTTTCTTCTAGGTTTGAGCTCCTGGAGCTCCGCTCTTTCAGCTGGTCATCGACCCTGATGGCTTCCTCAAAAACCCTAGCCACCACGTCTCGTTGCAAGCTTGAGTTGCTTGCCAGTGCCTTGTACAATTCCTCATCTCGAATCCTGCTGATGAATACGGTCGATACTGCCCTGTCAGTCGGTCTCTCGCCTAAGGGGATTCTTTTAAGGAGGCTTCTCACGTGGGTCACATAGTCGCGGATGCCCTCCTTCTCCTTCTACTTGACATTCATCAGGCATACTAGCAGGTTGTCAGAGTATCCGGGTTCGGCAAACCTCTTGACAAAAAGGTCCTTGAGGTTATTGAAGTTGGCTTGTTCTATGGCGTCCAGGCTTGTATACCATGTCCTACCCTTATCGCTTAAGCAAAGTCCGAATGCTTGCGAACGTTGAGCCTGGTCGTTGAGGCCATTGGCCTCGCAGACTTGCTCAAACTGCTCGACGAAGCTGTACGGGTCGTCAGGTGGCTGGTACTTGTCGAGTTGCTTGGCGACAATAGGTATTTTGGCTTGGCTCTTTGAGCCCTGGTTTGCCCCCAGCCCTGCAAGTAGCGATGTTGCTAGTGCAGTGGCACTCTGTTCTACTGCGGTGTTATCGAGGAGCTGTTTCATGAGGAGCTCGCCCAGCGTCAGGTCTTCCTCTAGTGCTCTTTCCTGGTCTGTCCGGTTCCGGCCAGCCAAGTTCAGCACTCGCTACACCTCATGTAGCTCCATGCTTTGCCTTAGGCTCCTAGCTTGTTGGTCCCTATTATACTCGGCTATGCCCTGCAATGCCTTGCGGGCTAGCCTTCTCTCCTCCTCTAGGTCCGCAATGATTGCATCTACCGTCCTGCCACGGTGCTCGTACCGGGCATGCACATTGTAACTGCTCACCATCTGCTGTATAACGTCTGGGAATGCGCTCACATCGAGCTCCCCTGTAAACCGATGGTCTGAGCCTCCCTCTGTCATGGTTGAATTCTTGCATCCGGTCGTGAGTCAGATCCTTGTCGTTGACGCTCCTTCCTTGATCCTACCCTGCACTTCGCGCGTTTGCCTATACCTTGGGTCTTCTCCTAGTGGTGGGTTTTTTTTTTGGGCTATTTATCTGAGTGAGTTCCTTTAATTTTTGAATGCAGTGCTCAACTTATGGTCACTCGTGAGTGCGTTTTGTTCCTCGTGCACTTGTGCTCAATCAGGCTTTCAGCTTTCCTAAGTGTACTTCAAGTGCGGAAATTCAACATGAGTGCTGCGAGTGATTCCCCGATGTCTCACTCACTCTCGCTCGTTTCAGGCCTGATAGGCTTGCTACTCCAGTCCTACCCATTCTAACGGGTTCTAGGGTCTTGTGCTGCTTCCTGTTGTTCTCGCAGGGGTGGGTCGTTGGGGAGTGCCCCAGTGTGTCCCTGGATGGGTCAGGTTTTGTTTTGGTTTGAGTCTAGGAATCGGACGTCCGATTTACCAGTGGTCCGATTTACCAGCGGTCCGATTTACCAGTGGTCGAATTTACCAGTGGTCCGATTTTGGGAATCGGACTAGGTGTATTAGGGCTGAGTGGCAGTCTTAAGGTTCGAGTGTCCGATTCTCAAAAATTGGACAGGCAAGTGTTCGATGAATCGGACAAGGGGGGTCCGATTCTGGGTTGGTCCGATTTTGGATGGTCCGATTCGTCCGAATGGTCCGATCAGAAAGGGTGGTCCGATTTCTAGAATCGGGCAGACTGGTCTGAGTGTCCGATCCTAGTGGTCCGATTGTGGGCAAGTCCGATTCTGGGAATCGGACCGGGCAGGTGGTCTGATAGGTGACGTGTATTAATTCGTCCGATTGGACAGGGTGGGTCCGAGTCAAAGCGTCCGAGTCGGACGGGTTGGTCCGATTTCTAGAAGTCGGACAGGTTGGTCCGACTGGACGGTTGTCCGAGTGTTCAAGTGTCCGAGTGTCCGAGTCGGACAGGTTGGTCCGAGCGTCCGATTCTGGGAATCGGACACTGGGTCGGACGTCCGAGTCCGCCGGTCCGATGGGCTTGCGCACACGGATTCGCCCAAATATCTCCAGATGTCTATTACTATTGACCACGAAATTCACCAGCGATGGAGTTGGAGTGGTGAGGGGGAGATCGGTTACCTGGGGATCGCCGAACGCAATGTCCTCCGTGCCCTGGTCGGTCGGATGGTTGCCAAACTCGCTCTCTCTCTTTCTCTCTCTCTCTCACTCTCCGTTGGTTGGAACTGGGGGTTCTCTTGCCCTCCCAGAATTTATACCCTGCTGGTTCTTCCCTGAACACTACAGATCCCTTTCCTGACGTTTCCTATGTAGTCACCTTCGCATTTACTCTATTTTCCCCCTGTTTTCTGCGATTTTCTCCCTGTTTCACAGCAACAACCCTTCTGCCTCTTCGTGTGTGGTTTCCTACTGTTAATCTACCCTAAATACAACATAAATCGAAAGCAAAACACTGAACTAGTTTCTCCATGTTTTCCAATCATCAACAACCAGAATATACCAAAATACTTACCTGTTCTGAAGATCAAAAACACCCAACTTCCTACCTATCTCAAGCTCCGTTTCGGGGATGAATACCCTACTTCGATGCTCGATATGAGGCGCGCAGGTGCTCAAGCTTGAATCTATTGGTCCCGGAATATGGAACCAAAATGTGGGAGCTTTCGCTCAACCGCCAAGACCCTCGGACCGCTTATTCTTTCAAGCGTTTCAAGCGAGCTCTCATGGCTATCTCTCACCTAGTCGACACGCCATCAATCCTACGAGTGTAGTGAGCTTACCTTGATGCTCGATCGAGTAGCTCCTCTCTCTTGCACTCCGGTAGCTCCATGATCCTAGATGCTAGCTCAAGCATCCTCAAGCCTCCTCCATCTCCAAGCTCCATCCTCCATAGCCGCATGTGCAAGAGAAGAGAAGAGAAGAGAAGAGAAGAAGAGGAGAGGAGATGGTGAAGAGCTTCACCCTCTTGATCCCTCACTCTCACACACCCTCACTCCCTCACACTCTCACACTCCCTCTCTCAAGAGCACACACAAGCAAGAAGGAGAGAAGAAGAGAGGAAGAAGAAGACTCCTTTTGCCACACACCAAAGAATGAGCTTCTCATTTACTTTTCAACTTTATATACAAAACCCTAAATCCCCTTTTGGGCGGTCATTCCCTTTTCCCCTTTTTACATGGCCGGCCATAGCCTAGGCCCTCAAGTTACCTTTCAGTGTAGTTCAACATACCTCCTCTACAAGCTAAGATGTTGCTCAATGTTTCCTAGGGCCTGATAGGCTGTGAAGATGATGATAATGATGATGTCACTCCCCTTGAGTATGAAATTTAGTGGCTACCTCAAATATTGCAATCAAAGAGAAGATTGTGAATACCTTGAGTTGGGTTGCAAAATCACATTGAGTGGAGAGCACAATGTATGAAACCTCAAATAACTTGTGGTTATGACTATATATTAGTACTCAATAACTTTTTAACTAAAGCAAAGGACTCCTTTTCTTGCATTACAAGCTCAAAAGAGATGCTTACTTTGTGTTTCCAATCGCCAATTCTTTTCATGCCTTCACACTTGCTTTAAGTGAAGCTTCTTGTTGTGCTTTTGTGTTTCTATTCCACCTGAAGCATGAGATTTTCTTTAAGCAATAAGGTGTGGTATAGAAGGGATCACCTCAAGTGAGAGTGGTGCTTGTGACTTCAAATTAGGGTCAGTAGGGTGGTGAGCACCCTGAGTAGGTGGATGGCAAAGTTACATTGAGCATTAGGGCTAATGGCAATCACCTTGAGTAGGGAGGGCAATGATTACCTTAAGTGGGCCGAGTTGCCTCGAGCTGTGCTCAAGGATGAATAGCTTGCAGTGGTGCTTTTTTCCTAGCTTTCCTTTGACTATAATTTTCTTTCTTTTTCTTTGTGCATATTAGTTGTAGAAGGCACTTCCTTATATACAATTTTAATTATAATTATACCCCTAGTTACTTTTTTGCATCTCGATTACCTTGAGCCAAGGCAACCACGTTAGGACTCCTTGAGTAGTAACCTAGAATGAACCTCAAAGCAAATAAGGTTTCATGATCACCTCTAGTGTGTTTACCTTGTGTGTTGGTGGTAGGTAATGTTTGCATTGAGCTACAGGTATCGAGACCTTGAGCTATAGCAAGATGCTAATTACCTTGACTAGGCAATGATTGATGGCCTCAAGTCACAGAAAGTGATGGCCTTGAGTTACCACAAGGTGACAACTACCTTGAGTGGAAAGATGGAAGTTGCCTTAAGCAATAAGGTGACATTGATTACTAGGAGTCTCAGTGTGACAATGATTGTCTCAAGTAGCCGATCACTTGAGCTATAAGAGATCAATTATCTCAAGATATAGGAGTTACAAGTTTGCCTCGGGTTGTAGGAGGTTCATTTTCACCTTGAGCAACAAGAAGAAGCAATTAACTTAAGTGCCTTGGGGCTTGTCACCTTGAGCCAAGGGCAAGAGCAATAACCTCAAATATGCTATGGGGCAGATCACCTCGAGAGGCTGCCTTAACTAGAGGATAGTGAGTGCACTGAGTGGAGCATGAAATCATCATATTGCATTATGTAGAAATAAGTGCATCTCTCTTCATGGCCACCAAGGAATTGTCTTGAGTGGTTGGTCTACTAGGACTTTTCACCTCAGGTTATCTATTGTGGGATCACCTTGAATGGAGATAGCAAATTACTACCTCTAGTAGGTGCTCATGGTTGTAACGTGTCCCCCTGTCCACTTGTAGGACACATCTTAGCAGCCCATCGAGAAGAGAGTCTAGAAAGCGCCACCCGGCACTCCCAAGGAATGTCACGGGGTTTGCAATCTAGGTCTTCCCGAGTTTGCCACGAAGCAGAAGCATTCAGGTCATTCCCACTTAGGACCGACCTGAATCAGGGTTTCCCTAATGGTCAAGTTCCTAGGAGGTAGCTAGCGTCGCAAACCACTTTGCGTGGAAACATCAGGGTCAAAGTGGATTTATGCTGCACTTAGTTCAAGGAGAATGGGAAACGAGAGGGATGCGAAGCTCGACCTCTCTGCCCATAAGGCATAGTCCCATTCTGTTCCCCTAAAACAACATAAATCGAGACTCTAGCTTTATAGATTCTAGGTTATCGTTACCTCGCTGTCAATTTCTTTTAGAAAAGTTTCCGGCCAACCGGGACCACCCTTCCATAGGACGGACCCAGGGTCACATCCATCGCACTTTCCTTAGGTCGCTTTAGTTATCTAATTACCTACCACATTTAGTTTAACAAGCAAAAACAGCTTTCTTAATTAACCAAATTAATCACTGATTCCTTCACGTAACTTAAGCACTAACACAGAAAGACAACGTCAAGCAAGTTCCTTTTTCAACATTTGATCTTTATCTATCAGTCTTTGGAATACATCAAATAAACCTGCCCGAAGGCTATTCCAACAATCCTCAGGGATCGCTATTCCAAGTTTCACCCCCTGACTAGTATGCGGGCCTCGAGATCCCATCTCAAGTCATGTTGGCCTCTTGTGTAGGATCCAGAGGCAAGGGATTTACGGCCAGAGCCTCCCCTGGCACCCAGGCATCCTCCTACTCCAAGTAGCACCCACGGAGAGACCTCTCGCGGAGGGTTCGATCCACGTACCTGGCATGACTAACAACCCCCTTGGATAGGGTCAAAGACAGTCGGAGGTAACTGATATTGCCTCTCCCTCCAGACTTTTAACCTGAAGCATTAGATGTTTTTCTTGAATTAGTTCTTTGAGCAAAGAAGTTGGTCAACTGCTTTCTTGGCAAATTCGTAACTCCCCTAGCTTGGCAAATCAGCCCCAAGGAAGAGTGATGTAGCAGGATGTCTACTCATCCTCTAGGAAATTAGATTGGTACTTACTCGCCAAACTTGGTCTAAGGAGTGGCAATACTATTTAGACACAAGATCATACGACGTTGCAGCTCGTTGCACGAGATAGATGTCAGCACCTAACTTGTGGGATTATTATTTTTTTCTCATCACACAGTATTTTTGGTCAAGAATACATTTGATCAAGTTGTAGGGTTTGGGAGTCCTATTGACCCAATCCAAAACCTAACCCTGCTAGGCCGATAAACGTTTTGGCCCTAGGGTTCCTAGATTCCTTGCGGGAGTCTAGCATTTTGGTCATCTGATCCTTAGGGTGAAAACCCTAGATCATTCTTGCACGGGCGATTCGACAATCCTAACATCTTGAGAACGTGGGTAGGACCTTTAGGATTGGAAATATTAAATCGGCATCCTAAGTGTGATACTAGGCAGAATTTTAACATAGCTTAACCCTACCTAGCACATTGAGGTGACCATCATATGCTAACTAATCATGAATTTCATGTAGACTACTCATTTACACGAATTACTTAATTGATCTAACCAACCCACGATTTAAGATGATCTTCCCTTTTAGAGATGCAAATACTTTCTTCTAAATTTGCAAGTACTTTTTCCTAAAAGATGTAAGTAATTGCAAGATAGGTGAGATGCATCATTCCATGCAAATTCGAGAACATAGACCTTTTTGCCTTTATGCAACTAAAGGATTGACATTTAGAGCTAACTCTTATAAACCCTACGTTGATGCATCGAATTCAAAGCTTTAATATTTTAATGAAGATGCATTCAAACTTTGATAAAAGAGCTCCATGCATGAGCAAATGCCATGAGTCCATCATTGATTTAATCCTTCCTTTAACACTTAACCCAACCTAGAATGTAACTATCATCGCATGCAATTTGCAAAGTTCATAATTCCTTTCCATGCATTGCAACTATTCAGACATCATTTAATGGCCGTCTAAGATTATCCTATACACGAGTCACAACTAGGAGATTCATTACGTAGGTGCATGCAACTGAACTATGTAGATCGAATGAGTATATAAATTTCCTAAGGCATTTAAACTTTCCTACGAGAATTTAAAACATGCTTAATGCATCCTTTCCATGAGAGAATATTATTCGAAACTTGGGAATTCATTATCAGGGCGTTGTCTACTCTCGTACTTTGGGTAGAAACTCCCGCATGCGCTCCTCTTGTCTTTTTCTTGGGAGCCATTGTCGAATTAAACCTCGACTTAGCAAACTCTCCCTTGTTCCGTCTTTTCGATTTCTAAAATTGCCTTCAATTCGGGATCTCCCTCACGGCACGAGAATAGGCCTTGGGGAACACAGATTAAAAACCTGGGAGGCACGGTGTGAACTTGGCTTAGAGAAGCTTTAGTTAGAAGCTTCCAAGCTTCTGTATACAGGGATGACATGGAGAGAGAGTGATGATTGAGGATGATGATGGAGATGATGACGATGGAGGTGAAGATGAAGATGATGATGATGTCAACAACGGCAGCGCAGCCTGGCAGCGGCAGGCAAAGGGCGACGAGCAGCTTCCACAGGGCAGTGGGCAGCTTCCACAGGGCGGCGGGCAGCACGATTCCTTTCTCTCCTCCCCCCTCAAGCTTGGGAGGGGGGGTTCTTATATAGGGTTGAAGGAGGGGGGGGCGGATAGGGTAGCCACACAAGTGGCGGGCTGCATGCCTCCTCCCCATGCCCCTCCACCACTCAAGCTCCACACATACTCTCTCTCCCCACCATGCAACGGCGGCTGAAGGGGAGGGAGTTAATACTTTTTAAAAAATTGCAAAAATTATCCCCTTTTTTTTTTCCCGTGAAGGGGTGTTCCCGCAGTGAACTACGGCTTTTGAGCTACGGCTTCCTATACGACACGGGGCTGGTGTTTGTTGATGCACATGGAGGGAGCACTTAGCCCAAAGTTTTTTTGTTGTGGGAGATCACTAGAAATTGCTCTTGCGCGGGATCAAGAGTTGTTAATATTTCGTTACGGAAATATTACAATGGTTAATGTCTCTAACTAATTTGTAGTATCACTTCAAATGGCTCATGTATGTCCCTACCTTGAGCAGGGAGAATTTTACCTTGAATTGGCACTTGAGTGGGCTCACCCAAGGCTAGAATTGTAGCTCTTACTACGAGAGCTATGGCAAAGCATGCATGGGATTACTTCGAGTTGTTGGTGACATAATGTCCTCGAGTGGATAGTATCTCAAGTGGGAGGGAGATAACTCACCTTCAATAAAGGTGAATACGATGATCACCTTGAGTTGTGTTGTTGTTTACTACAAAGCAAAGGAAGCGAAAAATGAGGCATCAAGAGGAAAAGCGTAAGGGGAAAAAAGGAAAAGGCGCCCTACAAGAGAGTAGGCTCACCAAGAGTACAAGATGCAATCATGGAAGCCGCAAGAAGCCAAAAGAAAGAAGGTGCACCTTTAAATATAAAGATGCAGCCGAAACCTTTGTAAAAGAGCAATAGGGTCCCTCCTATGCAATTTTTAACAATGAACGAGCAGTAGGACTAAGCTAGAAAGAAAGGAGGACAATCGAAAAAAGGGCCAGAGAATAAGAAGAGTCCACTTTGCCACACACCAAAGAATGAGCTCTCATTCACTTTTTGAACTTTATATATAAAACCCTAAATCCCTTTTGGGTGGTCATCCCCTTATCCCCTTTTTCTTATATGGTTGGCCAAGGCCCTTTTTCTTACATGGCCAGCCATGGCCTTTTTCCCATTGTCCTCCTTTCTTTCTAGCTTAGTCCTATCACTCCATCATTACAAATTGCACAGGAGGGAGCCTGGTGCTCTTTTACAAAGGTTTTCGTTGCTTCTTTATATTTAAAGGTGTGCCTTCTTGCTTTTGGCTTCTTATGGCTTCCATGGTTGCGTCTTGTAGTCCTGGTGGGCCCACTCTCTTGTAGGGGAAGGTGTGTTGGAGGGATTTATGCTGGAAGGCCCTTTAGTTGGATATGAGCCCTCGTGTTGGAGGGATTTATGGATCTAAAAGGCCCTTGCAATGGATATGATCCCTGGTGTTGGAGGGATTTATAGAATTGGAAGGCCCTTGCGTTGGACATGATCCCTGGTGTTGGAGGGATTTATGAAACTAAAAGGTCCTTGAGTTTGGAATGAGCCTTGGTGTTGGAGGGATTTATAGACTTGAAAGGCCCTTATACGAGTGCTAATGGAAGGTATGCTAGAGGGATTTATGCTTGAAATTGAAGATAAAGTTGGACGAATCCTTGCGTGGAGAGAGATTGAGTGGCGGATCCATCTTTAAAATTGAATATTGTAAAAACATGGATCTAGAACATGGCTTGAGGCAGAAGCTATGGAGGTTGGAAGTGAAAGAGTAAGTTCATGAAGACACTGACATTACTGACAGTTACACAAGTGAATTATGTTCCAAGATAGAAGCTTGGACTCATAAACACAATCTTATGTATAGATTGACAATGACACAGAGACTTTACTAAAGGACAAAAGTAATATGACATTGCATTAGAAAATAGAGCCAGTGCAATGCTTTATAGGAAACTGGATGGTAGCACTTCTCCTATTGTGCTTATGGGATTCTACTCTTGAGCCCTCACTGCTCCTTCCAAAGAGACTGAAGTAGGTGTGATTGCAAACATCTCAACACCCCTCCTCAATCACAACAAGAAGTACAAAGTGTATAGAGGCTTTAGTAAAAGCAACACCTGCAAAGTGTGGGCACACCATAAACATGGCAAAACACTAGAGGCTGTCACAGAAAAGGCTAAGTGTGGGTACCACAAACATGATGGATATCCAGAGGCTGTAACAGGGGCCTCATAAAGTGTACAGAGGCTATAGTACAAGGCTACATTAGGAGTTTACAAGTTTATGTCCGAAGCATTAGGGCTAGGTAATATAAGGCTAAAAAAGTCTATCCGAATAGAAGGACTGATGAGGTTTGTCCTTCTGTTGGTGGTCTTCTTCTTCTTCTTCTTCTTCTTCTTCTTTTGCTCCATGTTCTTCTTCTTCTCTAATAGCAACTAGATAGGCCTTTTGGGACCTCTTTCTAGCGTGGCAGAACTTCTCGATGTGTCCGGTTCTTTTGTAAAAATCACAAAAAAATTGGTCCTTCTTTCCTTTCTACCTGTTGCCAACATATAATGCTTGTTCATCTCTAGAGATGCTTGGTTCTTCCTTAGTTTTTAGCTTCTTTTCCTCCTCTAACAGTGATGCCTGGATATCAACAAGCTTAGGGTTTGGCATATTGATTAGAGTTGTTGATACATTATTATATTCAGGAGGCAAACTTTTAAGTAGAACACCAATGCAAACATCTTCTTCCATTTTAATATTGATTCCTACAAGTTGGCTTAGAAGTCCTTCCATGTAATTTGGATGTGTGGAAAGTGATGTGCTAGACTTCATTTCAAGCTTGAAAAATTCAATCAATAGACCATACTTTGATGACTTAGACTGTGCACCAAACAAAGTGTCAAGTGTCTTCCATGTATCTTGTGAAGTATCATAGTTATCCACATGGTAGATATAGCTGTTGTCTAGCTTCAATTTGATAATGGCATGAACCTTATCATCATTATTTTGCCAAGTATTGCAAGGTATGCATCACAGGGCTTCTTCTCTTTGCCATTGGTGATGGCCCAAAGACCCTTCTTCATTAGGATGAGCTTTATGCGGGTCTACCATGTGTGAAACCCAACCCCTTTGAAGCGAACTGTTGGAGAGCCCTTGCCCATGCTGGAGTTGGAGGATCAGTAGCAAATTAGTTTCAAAATTCTCAGATTTCAACAGAATAGAAGACTTGATCTTGAATGTACTTGATAAGCACAAGTGCCAAAAGACACTAGATGAATAGTATCAAGATGTTGAGATACTGATGCTTGTGGCTCAAAGCTTGAGACTTTTAGAATCTCCCCTCCTTGATGTGATGCTAAACAAAAGTACTAGACAACTTCAAATTCAATGGACCAGAGTGGTAGGCATATGATTTGAGTGGCAAGAGAGAGAAAATGAAGAATTTCAAGAGCTTGATGTTGAAGATGGCTATGACTGGAATTAGGGTTTCTGTAGTAGCCTGATTTTCGAGTTACAGTAGACAATAGGCATAGCTATTTGGAGTGATACTTGGTGGGGAATTAGCTTATACCTAGGGCTTGAAAATCCCCATACGTGTAGGAAGGATGGTGGGATGTAGCAGCGATACCAGCTGTACGAACTTGGATATGGTGCAGTTATGACAACGACGACGAATTCCTGTAATGTCAGCCTATAAAGAGGTTAATGTCGAGATGCAACGTGATGAATCATTGCACGTTGACTTGTAGAAAAAATCTCTAGAAGAAATCATGGAAAGATACGGCATGTAATGAAAGATTTGAAAGCTCCAAGTGCTGCAAATCTAGTTTGGCTATGGCTGCCAAACAAGGCAAGTGAAGATTGGGTTGAGAAATGAGGTCATGGGCTAACAATGAGCTGGACTGAGGTTGAGAGGAACCAAGAGAGGATGTGCCATGCCTAGCTGGGCTCTGATACCATGTAAAAACATGGATCTAGAACATGGCTTGAGGCAGAAGCTATGGAGGTTGCAAGTGAAAGAGTGAGTTCATGAAGACACTGACATTACTGACTGTTACACAAGTGAATTAGGTTCCAAGATGGAAGCTTGGACTCATAAACTTAATCTTGTGTATAGACTGACAATGACACAGAGACTTTACTGAAGGACAAAAGTACTATGACATTGCATCAGAAAGAGAGAAAGTACAATACTTTATAGGAAACTGGATGGTAGCACTTCTCCTATAGTACTTATGGGATTCTAGTCCTAAGCCCTCATTGCTCCTTCCAAAGGGACTAAAGTAGGTGTGATTGCAAACATCTCAACAAATATGGTGTTAGATGGATCCTTCTCCTAGCCCTCCATGGTTGCCTTCTCTTGTGTTGTTCCAAATGAGCTTCTTCATTCACTTTTTGATTGGGGTTGCCTCGGTGTGCCCTTGCTTTGTTTCGCCTGTAGCATGGTGACATTATCACATAAGATGGGGAGTGCATTGCATGGATGATGGGGTCTCCGGAGGTGGTGGTTGGGGCCTTTGTTTGTACCTGAAAAGAAAAGAAGGTGCACTACCTGGGGGTGTGCTCCGTTGTCGTGTGGTCCATTGTTCTCATGCTAGTGGGATTGGGAGCAAGCTTGGGCATTGTCCCTCACTTGAGAACTTAGTTTGTGCATAAGGGAGGTGCAGTGTGTGTAGCTTAGGGTAACAGGTCTGACCATAGGAGAGTGATTGTCAAGATTGTGGGAGAGAAGAAAGGAGTCTCACTTGTAGCTTTCTTGCTTGCACAATGGGGGAATACACACAAGGGTGGAGGCTGAAAACAGTTTTCCTCTTCTTAGTTGTGTAAGCCAAAAAGAACTCTAGTACATAGAAATAGAAGAACCCTATATATGGGTCTCAAACCAAACTCAACTAACTAAGATGGCATACTAACTGAGCCACAAACTAGAGTAGATAAGGATAGCTGTCATCTAGCTATTATTCATGGGCGGTGTACCAACCACATCTGCAAAACTGACAAGTCGGTGACATAAATGCACAACGGTCACCCTGGCATATCACGAGTGGAGCTCAATATCTCAACACTCCCCCTCGATCTCAATCCCAATTCCTGCACACTAAGCAGGTCTCTGAACTTGTGCAGCTTCTCTGTGCCCAATGCCTTCGTGAATATGTCAGCTACCTGATCCTCTGTGCTGACATAAACTAGATCAATAAGACCTAGTAAAACCCTCTCCCGCACACAGTGATAATGCACCTCAATGTGCTTTGTTCTAGCATGATAGACTGGGTTATTTGCCAAGTGTATACTACTCATGTTATCACAATAAATGACAACTAGCCCATCTGTAGGTTGATGCATATCATAAAGTAGCTTATGCAACCAAGCTACCTCACATGCAGCCATTGCTGCACCCCTGTACTCAGCCTCTGTGCTCGACAAGGCAACTGTAGACTGTTTCTTGCTGCTCCAAGTAACTGCAGCACTCCCAAAAGAGAACACATATCCACTGGTAGATCGTCTATCAGAAATACTACCAGCCCAATCAGCATCAGTGTATCCATGCAACTGTATCTGAACCCCAGTCTCATAAAATAGTCCATACTGCAATGTGGACTTCACATATCTGAGTATGCATCAAGCCGCATCCAAATGTGGTTTCCTTGGAGCCTGCATAAACTGACTTACCAATCCAACAACATAGCTCAAATCTGGCCTGGTAATAGTCATATAAATCAAACTTCCTACTATGCATCTGTACATATAGGGTCTTCGAGAAGCTCACCTGGATCTGCGCTCAACTTCACATTCTGATCCAAAGGAACTGAAATAGGCTTACAGCCTGTCATCCCATATTTGGACAGCATGTCCAATCCATACTGTCTCTGCAGGAGCCATATCCCAATTGGTGATCTAATCACCTCAATGCCCAAGAAATAACGCAGCTCTCCCAAATCCTTCATCCCAAACTTTTGCTTCAATAGCATTTTCACATGAAGGATATCTTCATCACTATCACCTGTGATAATCAAGTCATCAACATAAATGACAAGCAGCATAATACCTTTCTCTGTTTTTCTCACATAAAGTGAGAAATCTGCCTTGGAAATCTGAAAGCCAGTAGTGACAAGATACTGTCCTATCTTGTCAGACCATGCTCTAGGTGCTTGCTTCAAGCCATACAAGGCTTTTTTCAACCTGCAAACAAACTCAGGATGAACAGTATGTGCATAACCTGGTGGCTGCTCCATATAGACCTCTTCTTGCAAATCACCATGCAAGAAGGCATCCTTTACATCCATCTGATGTAAAGACCATCCCTTTGATGCAGCCATAGCAATGACTGCTCTTACGGTTACCATCCTTGCAACCGGACTGAATGTTTCTTCATAGTCAATGCCATATGTTTGTGCATACCCCTTGACTACTAATCTTGCCTTGTATCTGTTCATAGAACCATCTGCGTTGTGCTTCACCTTATAAACCCACTTACAGCCAATTGCATTCTTATCTTTAGGCAAAGATACCAACTCCCATGTAGCATTTGCTTCCAAGGCATCCATTTCTTCATCCATGGCTTTCTCTCATTTTTCTTTTCCCATGGCTTGCTTAAAAGAAGTGGGTTTTGGTTCCTGTATCACTTTGACTATATATGCATAGTGAATGGCTGTAAATCCACCATATTTCAACCTATCCACAGGATACCTAGCTCTAGTAGACCTAGCAAAGTAGGCTCACTTCCAGGTGCTCTCAAAACATCCCTGGTCTTCCTTACTCCAGGTGTAACAATAGAAGGAATATCCAACTCATCATCAATGCTCTGTTCTGAGCTACTGGATTCACCATCCACATAAGAGTGACCTGCATTCACATCAAACATGGGCTGATCTACCTTCTCTTTTCCTTTTCGTGATACCTGAATACCACTATCTACATTGCTTTGAGAAGATTCTCCTGATCTCAATCTGCCTGTCCATGGCGAAGAATGTGAACCACTGCTAGAGGACGCTCCAGGTCCACTAATATTTTGTGACTGCTGCTGTGAATTCTATGCAGCATTACAATTTTGTGCATCTACATCATCAATCACATTTACTGGTTTATACCAGCTACTCATCTCATCAAAAACAACATCTCTGCTCATTGTAAACTTACGAGTAGAAGGGTTATAGCATCTATACCCTTTCTGTTGCAGAGATTAACCAATAAAGATGCACTTCTCAGCTTTTGGATCCAACTTGGATCTCAACTCATCTGGCACATGAACATAGGCAATGCAACCAAAAATCTTCAAATGAGAAATATCTGGTTTCCTACCAATATACCTCTCCTCTGGAGTCATCCCATGTATTGCTGCAGTGGGAGTCCTATTCATTATGTAGACTGCTGTAGCAACTACTTCAGCCCAGTAAAAATCTGGCAAGTCTTTTTCATTGAGCATGGCACGAGATACCTCTCCAATATGCCTGTTTTTCCTTTCTGCAATTCCATTTTGTTGTGGGGTATGACTGCATGAATATTGTTGCTTTATGCCATGCTCCTGTAGGAACCTTGTAAACTCATTTGAGAGGTACTCTCCCCCTCCATCTAACCTTAGGCATTTTATTTGCAGGCCTGTTTCTTTTTCAACCATAGCTTTAAGAGTTTTGAAATGCCCAAAAACTTTACTTTTCTTTTTCATAAAATACACCCAAACTTTTCTGCTATAGTCATCAATAAAAGTGACAAAATAATGATAGCCTCCAAGAGATGCAGCTTTAGTAGTCCACACATCAGAGTGGATTAATTCCAATGGCTTCTTACTCTCTTGAATATGTCTAGGAAATGGTTTCCTTGCCTGTTTTCCAAATTGACGGGCTTCACATACCTTATGCATTTCTACAACCTTGAATTTAGGCAATCCTGCAACAATATTTTGGGCCTGCATTGATTTAAGTCGCTGTACATTAACATGACCAATGCGTTTATTCCAGATATCAATATTTGCAACTACATCGGTCCCATGTGCAAACATTGCTGCACTCAATTCAGGCATGTCTGCATCCAACGTAAACATTCTGCCCTTCTTCTTTCCTTTTGCTATCAAGCGACCTTTATTTTTCATATCCTCAACAAAGCATCCATGAGGATTAAATCTGACTTGCAAGCCTTGCTCAACCATTTGACTAACAGAAACCAGATTCTTGGTGATATTCGGGACATGAAATACATCGGATAGATATTTCTTTTTCCCATCCTGCATAGACGAATGAATTTTTCCAATCTGCACAATAGGATGTGCAGTATCATCACCAGTCTCCACAAATCCTGGTTTTTTCATTTTCCTTGCATCCTGCATCCATTTTGCATGACCTGTCATGTGGTTTGATGCACCTGAGTCAACATACCACACTTCATTGCTTTCTTCTGCACTTGTCACAGAATTGTTCATGTGTTGCACCATAAACAAATGCTCATTTCTGTCATCACCCTGTCTACGAGAAGATGCATAATTTCCTTGTTGCAATTTCCCATTCATGATGTCATTTTGCTTTTTATAGCAGTCTTTAGTCATATGACCCATTTTACCACAGTAGTAGCATTCAACATTGCTGTTTGCATTTTGTCCCCTTTGCCATCCACCACGACCTCTTTGGCTCCCCCTGCCTCTAGAGTTACCACGTCCTTCTCCATAGGACTGGTTTTCTTGAGTCTGCTGCATATTCTGATTTCTACCACGGCCTCCAGATCGGCCTCCTCTACCTCTGCCTCTACCTCTTCCAGCATTTGAGTAGAAGACAGTTTCTTTTGAAGTTCCTCCTGAAGAAGATGCACCACCATTTCTCTGCTCCTCAGAAATTAGAAGAGCAATCAACTCCTCAAAATCAGGAAATCTTTTACGAACTGAAATGGATGTCCGAAACTGTGCATAATCCTTTCCTAGACCATTCAAGGTCACAGAAACTAAATCATCATCTTCCCACTGGCGACCCAATGGAAGCAAGTGCATCTGCAATCTTCTTCACCTTCATGTGGTAGTCATTGATGCTCATACTTTCTCTTTGCACATTATGCAACTCTTGCTTGAGCTACATTTTCCTGGCTTGCGTATTTGTGCTATACATTTTTGACAAAGTATCCCATGTCTCCTTTGGCGTATTAGCATCCTGAATATGTACAATCATAGAGTCTGAAATACTGATAGATAGCCAGTACATAACTTTCCTGGCTCTCTCATGCCATGCTTTAAATGCCTGCATTTGCTGTTGATTGGGAACATCAAGAAGAACTGGTTCTTCTTCATTTCCTGCAACAAATTCCCAATATCCTTTTCCCATAAGGAAATTCGCCATTCTAAACTTCCATGCTTGGAAGTTGTTCTTGTCAAGCTTTTCAGTTACAATCTGTGAAAGAGAATCAGACGCCATTACAGAACACTGCAAAAAATTCTGTCACTGCAAAGAACACAGCTTCAGCCTCACAAGGGCAAATCTGCAAAACTGACGAAAGTGGTATTTGACCACACAGTCACTTCCTAGTGATGATTTTGCATCAACAGGCAACAAGGATGATTCTATAACTCCCAATGCCTCTGCACACAAGGATACGATGCAATTTCTGTGGTAACTTTTCACCAACCTGTAGAACGGTGGTCGCACAGCATAAAACAGGGCCTTTTCCTGAGTGCGTGCAGAAAACTTCTGCCTCCAAAATAGGCCCCGAAATGGCCTCAAATAAAAAAAATAGAAAAATACTGTCCTCTTGCCACACCGCGAAGGGCGTCTCAATTTGAGACAATGCACGCTTGCACTTTTCGACTGTGCTACCTGCAGAGACTTGCTTCCAAAACAGAAAAATGAAAGCAACACTGGTCCTCTTACCAGAACACCGTGAACTTGGCTTGCTTTCTTGAGCTCCTTACCACGAACAAGGCTCTGATACCATGTCAAGATTGTGGGAGAGAAGAAAGGAGTCTCACTTGTAGCTTTCTTGCTTGCACAATGGGGGAATACACACAAGGGTGGAGGCTGAAAACAATTTTCCTCTTCTTAGTTGTGTAAGCCAAAAAGAAATCTAGTACATAGAAATAGATGAACCATATGGGTCTCAAACCAAACTCAACTAACTAAGGTGGCATACTAATTGAGCCACAAACTAGAGTAGATAAGGATAACTGTCATCTAGCTATTATTCATGGGCGGTGTACCAACCGCATCTGCAACTGACAAGTCGGTGACATAAATGCACAACGGTCACCCTGGCATATCATGAGTGGAGCTCGATATCTCAACAGTGATACCTCCCTAGGTGTGTCCTACCCTCCTTCATGTGCCCTAAGCGTTAAGTGGGGAATCAAAATGAGGCTAGGGGGTTAGGGACGAAGCCGGCCGACCGAAGCCACCAAATGCACTAACTTGAGGACCCCTAGATGCAGTGACTGTGATCGATGTGCAACTTGTGGTGGCTACGTGTGATATCTTTTTCTTGTTTTTTAATTTTTTTTCTCTTTTTAAAAAAAATATAAAGTTACATAATCGTAACAGAAGTTTAATCTTCATCATCGAAGTGAGGTGGAGAAGGGGGCTTAATAGATTTGTTAAGAAACTGGCACCTTTGGAGATACCCCTTGAGGTTTAGGTGGACCTCAAGAGTGGTGGTGGAGAGGAATGGATGATTAAAGCAGGTGAAGTGGCTATCATTCATGTCCTCTAGAAGGGCTAAGCAAAATGAAGGTAATAGAGCAGCTCGCATCATTAATCAGGCCATCGCGCAACTATCTATAGCATTAGGATCAAAATGGAGTACTGGGAGGCCGCGCTCTTGCAAGGTGGGGTCTTGCCTAAGGAGTATCCTAAGCAATCTAAGGTAATTACAAGTAGTAATGAAGGCAGGGTCAAGGCATGAAGAGAATTTGTTAGTGAATTGGATTAGAGTATCATACAAGTTCTCTGATGTGAAAACGAGGATCTCTTCATATGTAGTACAATGAGGATTACAGATTATAGGGAAGTCATAGCGACTGTGGACACTGGAGTCAAAATCCAGTCCCACCCTTCGAGGGTAAGGTATAAAGGTTGGGTCATTCCACTCAAAGGGTTAAGTGTTGCAAAAGGCCATCCAAGTATCCAAGTTGGAGTTGCAGACCCTTCTCCTCCATTTAGGTTGACATTCATAGCCGGCCACAGACCTTAGTACTTCAAAAACCCTATCCTACCAAAACTCGGCATCTTCAGTGGCCCATAAGGTGGGACTCTGCTCTCTCTTCTCCAGCCATTTCTGTCCAAGTCTGCTTCTGATGTTAATTACCTCATCTACCACGGGAAAGACCCTATGCAAGATGGTGGGGAGCTTGAAGTTAAAATAGAAGGGGCTCCTGGACATTTCTTGCCTTTCCCAAATTACAAGATTGGCGTGGAAGCTCACTGGGGCATCATCCTCGCATGGTGGGATAGGTGCCTGGGGTGCCCTCACTCCCTTGGCATTCCATTTTCTCCTTGTGTCCTCCACCATTTTTTTTCTTCTTTCCCTTAGTGCTGCCTTTCTTACTGCGGAGGTGTCTGTGTGTTGTTGCTCTTTAGTTTGCGGGGAAGGAGGCGGTGGGACAAGTTCTTCTTTGTGTGATCCCACTTCAAAGTTCACACCCATCTCCCTCTCCTGGCTTGGCTCTTGCTGCTCCTCTTCGAGGAACCCAAGTGCGTCCACTTCCTATGAGGTTAGGCATGCCAATACGAGAAAATGGCATTGCTCTTCCAGGCATGGGCCAACTCCACTAGGTTGTGGCAGCATCTGTAGTCCTGCCTTCAATGCCCTACGAGCCATTCCCAGTTTCTTTTTCATTGCCTCTATGGACTCTCCCTCCTCTGCATGGGGTGACGTCCAATAAGGTATCTAAGAAGGCGTGTTGTTGGGTGTGAAAGCTCACTTGGGTGGATTTTGCTCTGCTTTCAGCAAGTATCTTTTCCTTTTTGACTTGAGCGAGACAGTGTGCCAAGGCTTTTACCCTTTTTTCATTCTGATTGGCCCATTCTTTTGCCCTCTTGTTCATATCTTCGAGGCTTCCCCCTGCCTCTGGGCTAGTATTGACAGTCTTCATTCTTGACCTTCCATTTCTGCCCTTAGCTTTTGTTGCTCTTCCTATGCTGAGGCGGCCTCTTGGGTTAGTTTCTCCACCTCTCTTTCATATCTGCGAGCTCTTTCCTTCCTCAGCTCTTCCATGGCTTTAGTGATTTTCTCCATTTCAGCTTGTAGATATTCGTAACGTGCCACAATCTCTCCATTGTGCCAATGTAGGCATCGTATGGCTTTGGTTTCTTCATTCACTTGTGTTTGCCATTCTACTTCTATCTCTTCCTTAGCTTGTAGCTGCTCCTTTAGTTCGTGAACTTCCCTTTGGGCCATGGCTATTTGGTGTGTTTTCTCCAACTAGGATGCAGCCATGGCCTCTTTTTCAGCTTCTAGTTCTGTCGTCGTGATTCTCTCCTCCTCCTTGGCTTTCTCTAATTGAGAGAGGAGCTCCTTGACATACTCATCGTAGTCTTCAAGCGGCCTCTCTATTGCTGGGATGGAGGTCTTGGAGCATGCCACATTCTGCCTTTTTGGGTCTTGCCTCAACTCAGCATCTGCTCTGCAGCCGGCCTTTTGGTTCCTACTAGGGGGTTCCTTCTCCTGCTCCTTGGCCCATTTTTTTATTCACAAAGTATTGGACCCAAGCCATTAGGTTGCTAGCATCCACTTGGGTCATAGAACTGGGAGTGGAGATGGTGATGGTGGTGGCAGGCATCAGGAGAGCGGGAATGGGGGTGATTGTGGCCTTGCCCTTGCCTTCTTGCACTGCTAGTGGCAGGAACTCTAGCACATGGGCACTTGAGCTCTACCCTTCGTTTCTGATTGTGCTCATGGGTTCCGGCTCGTCGTGCCTAGACTACTGCTCAATGGACCTGCATGTAGCAAGGGCCATGTGCTCCTCCTCTTCCTGCTTTCTCCTTCTTTCCTCCTCGGCCTTTTTGGACTCTCTGCGGGCCTTTTGCAAGTTTGCGTTTTCTTGTTTTCTCCTCTCCTCTTCCTACTATTCTTGTGTAATTTTCTTCTTCATCTTCTTAGCCTTTCCTCGGCTAGTTTACTCTTATCGTTCCCTGTTTTCTTCTTCCTCACTCAGTGTCCTTTCACTAGACTAAGCCTCTTGTTCCTGGTGAGGTGGCACCTTGCTTGGCGTTTCATCTACTCCTTCTCCTGCTTCTTCTTGCCCTTCTCCCAAGGCTTCCCTAATGATCACGGTGAGGACCCCACCGAATTCGATGGTTGCAGTCTTTGAAGACGAAGCTTTCCTTTTAGCCTTAGTGGGGCAGGAGATTCTCCTCTGGCAGGCTGTCCTCCTATTGCCAAAGCCTTTGCTGAGGTCTCAATGGTCTTCCTGACAAAACCGTTGAGGTTCACCTCATCCAGTGACCTTGCTGTGATGCTCTCTAGCAGGGGGACATTGATGCGGCTCATGATGGTGCTGTACCTTTGACTAGAGAATAACATGTGCACCATCTTGGCTTGGAGTTGGACTTCGGGATTCGGGATATTTGTCAAGCTGATGCCATTGTTGGTGTGGACATTTACCTTGTTCATTCCCAGCAATGCATATACATCTCTTTTTAGGCTTTCTCTCTACTTTGTTTGCCAATCCCAATGCCTTTTCCACCAGCTTTGGGGTCAATTCAATTTGCACCTGAAGAGGTCCTTCTCCCTCGTGCACAGTTATGGTGCCATGGTTCCTGTGGAAAGTCCTTAAGAACTCTGCACAGTGGAAGTAGTCCACCCCCTAGCTTACTGGTTCCACATATTTTTGAAAAATTGCATTGCTCGATGATCTGTCTCATGGCCCCCTCTTCAATGACCACATCTTCTAGGTTGAAGATATGTCGGAACTTGAACTGGTTGAAGGCTTTTTTTTCCACCAATAGTCCAAATTTTACTTGTTCTTCCTCTAAAAAAGGCAATTTGCCAGCCTTTTCTTGGCCTGCCATGATGGGTGTTTGTCACGAAGCCATATTCACCATTAGTGTTTTTTCAGAATAATTACAAGCAACAGGAAACGACTACATACTTGTCGAACTGAAATGCTTGAGTGCAGAAGTAGACTTTTTCCTCCTAGTAGTCTATTGATTTCAAATTTTATTGACCTTTTTCTCAATCTCAAGTTGTTGCATTCTACCGTTGCAATGTGTGCTTTTCCTTTATTGTTTTCCTTATGTGTTTGGTTTGATTCACCTTAACCCCACCTTGACCCCTCTCCCTTCGGAAATAAGAAGAATCCTTCTTAGGATTAAAGGGTTAGAGGATGAAGGGCCTTTAGGGCACAATCGAAAGGGTAGATGCCTACATGCGTAATGTAAGTGAGAACATCAAGCAAGAAGTCACCGCAGTCCACTCAACTAGCAACATGCAACTCCTCCTCAGTGAGGATGCGATCTAAATAAGAATGTCCCTTAATGTGTTCTTCAAGGGGTTGATTATCGAGGGTAGTCAACACGCGATATGAAGTTAGAGCTACATAGGTTGGGTTGTATTCCAATGCCTTGATTGCGCATCACTGCTCAGTGTTGGTCATTATTTGGCATCCCTCTAGCTCCCATTACAGTCGTAGGGCGTACCATTTCCGCAAGAAGGGGGGATCATTGTCGGCAAGTTGTTTCTACTTCTCGATTTCGTGGTTTGTGGCCATGATCGTGTTCTTGCTATACGACGTAATGAGGTGCTATTTGATTGCTTGTTCCTTGGATATCTTAGCTGCAACTAACTCCTCAGTTGCTTCGAAAGTCTTAATGAATACAAATTTTGAATCCTCCCAAGAGCAAAGGAGTGTTCATACTTCCATTGCTATAGGTTCTTCCAAGAGGCCTAAGTCTAGTCGATCGTAGCTTTTAGCTAGTGTCATGAAAGTATCATCCAAGTGTCGGAGGCAAGCATCCAAGTCATCCCCAATATTTTTATCTAAGTTGGTGGCCAAGGTTAGAATTGATCACCGCTCATAAGAGGGTCTAAGTCTGGTAGTGGTTGAGGCTTGAGAGAACTAGAGAGTTCAAAAGCTATTGGTTGCAGCTTGGTTTGCTCCTTACGTTGTAGCTGGGCCTCAAGCTCGATGGGTTTGGTTGTCATTGCGGGTGTCATGCTAGTAGATGCGTCGAAGATTTGAGGGGGATCATTAACGCTAGATTTGGGCATTTGGTTTGTAACAGACTTTGTGATTTTGGGTGATAGATTGGTTTAGGCGTTGTTGAGCTAGGTTTTGGCGATTCTATGGATTTGGCGGCTTGAGTCTTTTGTTGCCCGAGTATCTTCAACTCATTGCTTCACAATGACAAGCTCAAGGGTGGTGTTTGAGCAGGATTTTGGGTTGATTTGGCTTTAGGTATCCAAATCCAGAGGTTACCCTTGTAGTGGCCTTGTGCTTGCAATAAGGTCTTGGGGACCCATCGCGACTTGATTGTGTGTCCTTTTTTATAGGTTCTTCTTGGCCTCCTAGGTCTCGAGTGTGGGCCATTAGTCTGTTCCTAGGTGTGGCAGTCCTTACTGCTTGGGTACCCATTTGAATTGGGTCATGGGCTTCAGTGTTGGGTTTAGTGGGTTGCTAGCATTGAGGCTTGATAGGTTGTGACAAGTTATGACCCCCCTCCTTAGTGTTGACGATGGGTTTCTCTATCAGTGGTTTTGTAGACTTGGAAGGAGTCACACCGCCCTTGCTGAAAGCTGTAAATATGCGGATGTTACCCATGGCTAGGTGGATGCACTGCAATTCGTAGTCGACATTGCAACGGGCTTGCTTCTTAAAGGTTTGTCCTAACAGTGACTTTGTGCCAGCATCTATAGTGTTAGGCAACACATAGAAGGTTATCGGCATGCTTTCAGACTCGATATAGACTACAAACTTGCACTTTCCCAAAAGTGCATAGGGTTGGCCTCCATAAGGACAGAGCTTATGCACTTTCCCAAAAGTGCATAGGGTTAGCCTCCATAAGGACTGAGCTTAGCATTAGTGGACTGCAGTTGCGGTTTGCCCATTTGGGTCCAATGGTCATGGATCAAGACATTAAAATCAATTCCCTCATCGATCAATGCATTGATGGTGCATGTGTGCTTGGTAGTAACCATCATGCTTAGGTAAGTTGGTTCCACTACTTCATTATCCTTACTGTCCATTTCAGTCATAGTGGCTACTTGTACCTGGACAGGGGGTGCTGGCATTGGGGGCCCATGCAATGGGTGTGTGGGAGGGAAATACTTCTTTATGCAACTGCCATTGAAGAAGCCTATGCCCTCACCCTCTAGGGTTTCGATTCTATGTTGCCAGTTTGGTTGATGGTTTAAACCTTAAAAGATCCTAGCCCCCGAAACTTAAGTTTTTGCTTATATCATTTGATTGTGTAGAACAGCACACTGTCGCCCTATTGTTCGAAGTTACACTGCTTGACATGCTTATCAAACCAGCTTTTCCATCTTGCCTTCTCGCATATTAGCGCATGGGTGGCTAGAAATCGTGTTTTCGATAAGCGTTCGAGTTGAATCAAGTGTTCTGTTCATGCCTCTTGTAGTGGGAGCTCACGCTCAACCGCCAAGATCCACGGACCACTTATTGTTTCAAGTGTTCCAAGCCAAGCACTAGTGGCTACCTCTCACGTAGCCGATGCGCCATCCATGTCTATGGGTGTAGTGAGCTTACCTCCATGTCGTTCGAGTTACCTCCTCTCCCGCGCACTCCGGTAGCTCCACGATCCAAGTGCAAGCTTTAAGCAAGCTCCATCCTCAATCTCCATGCCCCAAGCTCCATCACCGCGAGCAAGGGAAGAGACGAGAAGAGAAGAGAAGAAGAGAGGAGAAGATGGAGAGCTTCTCCTCCTCGGTCCCTCACCCTCACACACTCACTCCCTCACACTCTCACACACACTCTCTCAAGCACAAGCTCAAGCAAGCAAGAAGAAGAAGAAGAAGAAGAAAAGGAGAGCCACTTTTTGCCACACACAAGAATGAGCTTCTCATTCACTTTTCAACTTTATATACAAAACCCTAAATCCCTTTTGGGCGGTCATCCCCTTATCCCCTTTTTTACATGGCCGATCGTGGCCTAGGCCCTTTTTCCCATTGCCCTTCTATCTTCCTAGCTTCCTTCCTATGCCCATCTACCTTTACAAATTGCACGGGTGAGAGCCTGACGCTCTTTAAATTAAACCATGATACGCTTGCGCTCTTTTACAAAAGTATTGATTTGCGCTTTTTCTTGTGCACACTTTTTCCTTTATTTCGGACTTTTCTGCATTTCTTGTGCTTCCATATTATTCTTGGCATGCCTCCATCTTCCGTTTCACTTTTGCCTTGGCCTTTGTCTTCTGCTTTAGCTTTTTCAAATTTTTCACCTCACCTTGTTCGTCTAATGGTTAACATTACCCCCCTCCTAGACGAGTGCCAGTCCCATGGCACTCACCATCGTAGGTAGCAAGCTTTAGCATGCACTGAAGATGTGGGTGAGTGGCAGGGACATTGGTGGCTACCGTGGAGGAGTGTTGGTGGTGGTGTGGAGGAAGGTCATTGGGGGCATGTTGGTGGCCTAGGTGGCTAGTGGTAGGGTTGTTGGAGTTGGTGGTAGGGCTGTTCTTGGTTGGGGATTCGACACATGACGATTCTTGGCGGGCCTACAAGACGATAAAGGATAAGAATTCAGAGTTGGGTGTCAATGAAGAGCAAATGACACTATTGTTGGAGTCTTCAATACCTGCAATTGAAAACCTCTCATAGGTGGTCTCTCCCTAGGGGTAGTGCTTCTCTCTATTGTGCACAAGACAGAGTGCAAATAGTTTGGGAGACAGGTCACTCTAAGCAAGCTGAGAGTATTGTCCTGCTCTTGCGGACCCAAACTGTGTATATACTTTAGTGCAGATATTATGGGAGTGCTCATGCATATGTAGATATTACGTAGTTAGAAGACTGTGGGCTAGTTTCTCGTAACAATGTGTGGGTGAAGCAAAGTTGTCCATGTTGAGAAGAAGTACACGTGAAGGTATATGAGACATCCTTTGCATTGTGATTGCACGACGTAGCATAGTTGAATATAGGGACACCGCACTTTCGGTGTAGCTGGAAGATATTGGACTTGCTTGATGAGGACGGTGTACTTTTCATGGCCAATCGTGCAGTGCTTACTATAATTGATTGCAATGGTATTAAGGCAGAGTGCAAGAGGGAATTGTGCAAGTGGGTTAGGGTGACAGGTCTAACCATAGGCGAGACAAGCTCCCTAGGTATGTCCTGCCCTTGATGTGCTCTGAACTATTGTGGGTGATGCTAGGGGGCTAGGGGACTAGGGATGGAGCCAGCCGACCAAGGTCACCGGACGCACCTAATTTGAGGACCCCTAGGTGCTGTGCTGTGATCATGGGTGCTTCTTATCTTTTCATTCGTTTCTTTTTCTTTTTCTTTTCTTTTCTTTTCTTTCTTTCTTTCTTTCTTTCTTTTTGCTCTTTTTTTTTCCCCAATTGGTCTTGCCTAAGTACAACCATTGCAATATGTTGAGGCTATTAGCCTTGCAATGGGTTGGAAAATATCAAGCTTCGAAGGCTCAGGAAATGGATATTACAGTGATGATTGTGCCCTAGCCTCATTGTTAGAGAAGCCGTTGTTGCGATGTTGGTACGATTGAGGTAACTACCGTCGTGAGCTCACTGTAGAGCTTGACCCAAGAAGAGAGCCTAGCCCATGACTATGCTTTGGTTTGTGCGATGTGGGCACTCGCAAGGGTGATTTTTCGCGTTCGGCAGCGTGGCTTTGTTGCGGTTCTTTGTGCGGTTGGTGGTCTTGCAGTGACTTGGGCATTGAACTCGTTTGCACGAAGACCTGTGTCATCCTGCATCCACTTGTCAGTTCATGAGAGTATATGGAAGTCGCATGCGTCAAGTACAACGAACAACTACAATCATGTCAAGATATATCTTTTCAAAGTGCTATGATGCTGATTGAAATGCCTATCCAGTGCTTGTTAAAGACGTGGCATATATTAATGCTAGGTAAAGGAAGTGTGTACAATTGGGGAGCTTGCCCCTTTAATCATCAAAAGACAAAAACTTATGGCAGGATGGCTTGTTAAGCTGCTTGTATATCATAGGGGCTACTTGATTTGTACAAGGCGAGGTGAGTCCGGGTGGTTAGGTGACTGAGGCTCTACTGGTGAGGGACTCCTGTGAGGTTGGGCAGGGAAGACGTCGGTCGAGACCTGAATGGTGTAGTCTCTGGCCGCGACCATTTCCAAGATGATTTTGAACAATGCATTGAATTCTTCCTTGTCTCGAGCTTCCCTTTCAGCCTTTGAGCATCTGGTGCCCGAGTGCCTATTGGGGACTTGCACAATCGGTGTTGCCACACCTTGTGTGCTTCTTTGAGCTTCTACTCCCCTGACCTGGGGATTCTTCGGCCTACGTCCAGGGCAGTGTCGCTTGGGACCTCATTTTTTTGCATACCTTTTGAGGGTAGGCATGTAGCGTATCGATGGAGGGGCATGTGCTACATGCTCCCGTCGATAGCGAAGAGTGTCTTTGCAAGCCAACTGCCCTAGGTGCTCCATGTCTTCTTTGTAGGGGGATCTGCAAGATGCGAACCAAGGATTAGGCCTTGATATAGGATAAAAACATTCGCATGTAAGGGATTATGGTGTGGGTTATCAAGCGCATATGTCGAGAAGGGGAGGGGTGAGGCATGTAGTGCTTGTTGTAGAGGGATGGCCCCCATGATGATGTTCCTTTAGCCTCCAGCCATTAGCAGATCTTAGCTCATGCTAAGTTACGCGGACTGGTAGTGATGGATTGGGGCAGGGCTCATTCTCAGAAGGATAGACCGGAAAGGGAAAAAGGGGTGTATAGAAAGGGACTGCACCCTGTCTACACCATCAGAGATGTTGGTCAGGGCTTCCTATGGTGGTAATGAGGGGTGCATGCCCTCCGCCCGGAGGTGGAAATGGTCACCCAACTTCTAAGTATGTGGTGAGAGGAGGACTTGACAAGCTTAGCATGTCGACCCCAACTCTTCTCCCTGCACTTGACTATTATTACTTATGTGTGTTGATAGTGTCTATGCAGGGTCACAAAAGTCATTGTTTATTTACATACATATTCATGAATCCATGTCACTTCATGAGGATAAAAGCCAATTGTAGAACTCTCGATTGTACTGGAGCGTGGCACACGCATCCAGTACTCGTGGTAGCTTACTCAATACCGATAGATAGTTTGCAACATCGAGTAGCATGGAACCTTATCCGAGTCTACTGGCAACATGTAACTCCTCCTTAGTGAGAACCTTATCAAACAGAGAGTTCTCTTGGCTAGGTTCAGCTAAGTCCGTACCCCGAATGGCAGTCAGTACACTCGAAGGGAAGTTGGTGCCACATAGGTTGGGTCTCTTTGAGATCGCCATTTGGCCAATCACTCCTCTGAGACTGTCATGATCTGTGCTCCTAGTTCAGCCATTGTGACGCGAGTTTCACACCAACGCTGTTCAAATTGACTTTGGCCCTATGATAGTCCCTTTAGTTGCTCTATCTCTAAGAGATTTGGTTGGCAGAGCGCATTATTCAATGTGACAGTTAAGCGCAGTTCATCGGCTTCCTCGCCAGAGATGAGTCACATGCATTCATACAGGATCCTTTATAGTGCTCGTCAAGATGTTCTTGCTCTTCCCAAGATAAGGGAAATGGCAAGTATTCTTCGAGCTGCTCTTTAGGGAATGCGCGCATGTCTGCCAAGACATAGACACGTGCGAACACCTTGAGCTTAGCATCCAACTCAGTTAAGCACTCTGTGACACTTCTATGTTCAACAAGGACTTGCTCGGTTGCTATCTCATGCAAGGCTCTAGGAGTCTGCATGGGCTTTAGCGTAGCTGGGAACTCAGGCCTGTTGAGATGGCAAGCTCAACACATGTGGACATGGATGATGGACCGCCTGGTTAGATGGGTTCACACGTCTACACTTAGCACGTCGGTGGTCATTATGACTCTCACATGGCCACTGACTCATTACTTATTATATTCAGGTTGTTACACCTATTTACAGCTGGCATAGTTATAGCGCCAGTCGACTAGTGTAGTCGGTTATGCATTGTTTGACTTAGTAGGCCACTTTCCTTTTATGTTGTATCTTATCTATACTTTGTGTACATTGTAAAGAGTGTGGAAGAAGAAGAAGAAATCAGCAAGAAAACGTTTTGGCCTCCATCTCTCTTCTTGTCTCTTGAGTGAGCTTCTCCTTGTGCATTCTGTGTGTGTTCGGCGCAGCATCTTGATCAACCCCCTCCACCACGCGATTCTTGACATGGTATCAGAGCCGCACCATTGAGAGAGGCTGATTTCGAAGGTTGAAGTGAAGGAGAAGAAGCAAGGTTCGAGCAAGCAAGCTACGGGTAAGAATCTCTCCCATTCTTCCACTCCTTCTCTTGGATAGTGCCTGTGGAGGCACCGGAAGCAGGGCAGAGCAAAAATCTCAGATTGCAGTGAGATTTGGTGTGCGCGAAGAGCGCTGTATATTCTGCAGATCAGCCCTTTGGGGCTCTCCCGCAGAGATTTTGGGCATTTGAGGCCGTTTCAGGGCCCGTTTTAGAGCCGCAAGGTTGCGGACAGTAGTTTCGGGATACACTGTGACTTCGACTGTATTGACCGAACGTGGGTGCGCAGGTTACAGATTTTAGATCTGTAAGTTCAAAGGTGTTTATCAGTGAGTAAACACAAGGTTTATCTGCAAACTGGTTGCAGATTGCATGTATTGTTGAGCAGACAGTAAAAAAGGCTGTCTGGTGTATTGCTGTGCATTACAGGTCAAGGGTTGCAGAAGATTTGCTTGCTGTTTGGTATTAGTTTTGTGATAATGGCAGAGAAAAGTGGAAGCCCCATCATTGAGAAGCTAGACAAGAACAACTACCCATCATGGAAGTTTCGTGTCACGAACTTCCTTATTGGAAAAGGCCTCTACGAGTTCGTTTCAGGTGAAGAAAAGGAGCCGGAGGTGAGTGATCCTCCAACTGCAGAAGAGACAAAGGCACGAAAGGAATGGAATGCAAAAGACAAGAAGGTCATGTATTGGTTGTCTGCAGTAATTGACAATAACATGCTGGGACACATTAGAAATGCAGAGAATGCATATGCAGCTTGGACCATACTTGAAAGTATGTTTTCTGTAAATACAAAGGCACGAAAGATTCAACTCAAGCAAGAGTTGAATACATTGAAGAAAGGGAAGATGTCTATCAATGAGTATGCACTGAAAGTAAGAAGCATTGCAGATGCATTGGCAGCGATTGATGCAATGCCCGATGATGATGATTTGGTGTCGTCTACCTTGGGTGGACTTAACAATGAAAAGGCTTGGAAGTCTTTTGTAACTTCCGTATATGTCAGAAAGCCATTTCCAGATTTCGATGAATTGGTCTCCCTTATGATCACTGAAGAGATCAACATGCAGAGTGAGATATCTGAAAGAAGTGGTGAACAGGTCCAAGCTTTCTACTCCAGTTCTGGAAGGGGACGTGGCAGGTTCTCTTCAAGAGGCCGTGGTACAGGACGTGGTAGTGACAACCAGCAAAACAGATTGAATCAGCAATTTGGCGATATGCAGGTTTCAGGAGGTCGTGGTAACTTTAGAGGCAGGGGGAGCTTTAGAGGAAGAGGTGGATGGCAGAACAGAGGTTCTAACAACTCTGGTATTGTGTGCCACTACTGTGGCAAAACAGGTCATATTGCAGCCCAATGTTATGCTAAGAGAGATGATATCCGCAGTGGTAAGTTGCAGCAAGGAAACTATGCATCGTCTTCACGACAGAATGAAGACAAAAATGAACGTTTGTTCGTTATGCAGCATATGCTAAATGCTGTTACAGGAAAGGGAACACATGAAGATGTTTGGTATGTTGATTCAGGTGCATCCAATCATATGACCAGCCATGCAGAATGGTTTGGAGAGATGCAGGATTTGCAGAATGCAGGTTATGTGCAGACGGGTGATGACTCATGCCACCCAATTTCACACATTGGAAAAGTTCCCTTGTCCTTGCATGATGGTAAGACAAAGAGTCTTTCAGATGTATTACATGTACCTTCTATTACAAAGAACTTGGTGTCAGTCGGTCAAATGGTAGAGCAAGGGCTGCAAGTCAGATTTAATGCAAAGGGCTGCTTTGTAGAAGACTTCAATGACAAGTGCAGGTTGGTAGCAAAGGGAAGTAGAGTTGGACGTATGTTCACTCTAGATGCTGGAATTCCTACTATGAATGCGGCTATGTATGCCAAAGGAAAAGGTGTTGTTGCAGTCATTGAAATTTGGCACAAACGCATTGGACATGCAAATGTACAAAGGCTGAAATTAATGCAGTCCAAAGGGTTGGTTACAGGTTTGCCTACATTTAAAGTTGCAGAATTTCAGAAGGTATGTGAAGCATGTCAGTTTGGTAAGCAGGCAAGACAACCCTTTTCACATGACAGAGATGTAAGCAGAAATATCCTTGATGTTGTGCATACAGACATTTGGGGGCCTACAAAAAATGTATCTCTTGGAGGCAGTTCATACTTTGTCACATTCATTGATGATTGTTCTAGAAAGCTGTGGGTATATTTTATGAAGGAAAAGAGTGAAGCTTTTGAGCACTTTAGAACTTTCAAGGCTGCAGTTGAAAGAGAAACAGGCTTGAAAGTAAAGTGTCTGAGGTCAGATGGAGGGGGAGAGTACCTCTCAAATGAGTTCAGTGATTTTCTGAGGTCTCATGGGATAAAGAGACAGTTCACATGCAGGTATACCCCACAGCAAAATGGGGTTGCAGAAAGGAAAAACAGGCATATTGCAGAAGTTGCACGCGCCTTGATGGCTGAAAAGAATATGCCTAAGCATTTTTGGTCTGAGGCTGTTCATACTGCTGTTTATATTATGAACAGAACTCCCACAGCTGCAGTTCATGGTATGACCCCCGAAGAATGTTTTACAGGTAAGAAGCCTGATGTTTCACACTTGAAAGTGTTTGGCTGCATTGCGTATGTTCATGTACCAGATGAGTTGCGGAAGAAACTGGATCCAAAGGCTGAAAAGTGTATCTTTATTGGATACTCTTTAGAGCAAAAAGGGTATCGCTATTACAACCCTGTCACATGTAAGTTCAGAGTGAGCAGGGATGTCATCTTTGATGAAATGAGCAGTTGGTATGCATCTAGTGGTGATGCATTGGATGATGATGATGATCATGACACTCATGTGCAGGCTGAAAAGCAAGAATCATGAACTCTTAGTGGACCAGAGACATCATCTGGTAGTCCTTGGTCTGGGAGACTAAGGAGTACCTCTACATCTTCGAGTGCATCTAGTAGCACTACAGGTAAAGACAAAGGAAAGAATAAAGTGTCAGAAGGCATTGATGCAGTTCTTGATGGAGACTCCAGTGGCTCAGAGAGCTTGGATGATGAGCTTGGCATTCCTTCAGTGAGGACTCCAGGTGTGCAGAGAGCACGTGTTAATGCAAAGACTCCATTGAGTGATCCAGTGGTACGCAGGTCTAGCAGGGTGAGATACCCTGTTAAAAGATTTGGTTTTGAGGGTTATGCAGCTCACCATTATGCTTATATGGTGAAACTAGTTGAGGATGTTGAGCCCACATGTTTTGAGGAGGCTGTTGGTCATGCTCATTGGGATGCAGCAATGGATGAGGAGATGGCTGCATTAGAGGCCAATAAGACTTGGGATCTAGTATCATTGCCAAAGGGAAAGAAAGCTATTGGATGTAAGTGGGTTTATAAGATTAAGCACAATGCAGATGGTTCTATTAGCAGGTACAAAGCTAGGCTGGTTGCAAAAGGCTATGCCCAAACATATGGCATAGATTATGATGAAACCTTCAGTCCAGTTGCTAGGATGGCAACTGTCAGATGTGTGATTGCTTTGGCAGCAGCCAAAGGTTGGAGGTTGCAGCAAATGGATGTAAAGAATGCCTTCTTGCATGGTGATTTGCAGGAAGAAGTGTATATGGATCAGCCAACAGGTTATGAAGATTTAGAGCATCCCACGTATGTGTGCAGGTTGAAGAAGGCACTCTATGGGCTCAAGCAAGCACCAAGAGCATGGTCTGACAAGATCAGAGAGTATCTTGTCAATATTGGCTTTTATGTTTCTGATGCTGATCACTCACTTTATGTGAGAAAGGGAGATGCAGGTTTGGTCATCATAGTCATCTATGTGGATGACTTGATTATTACATGTGATAGTGATAGTGGGATTGCTGAAGTCAAGGGCTATTTGAAGATGAAGTTTGAGATGAAGGATTTAGGTGAGCTAAGGTACTTCCTTGGCATTGAGGTGATCAGATGTGATGATGGTATATGGCTGTTCCAAAGACAGTATGGCTTGGATATGTTGTCCAAGTATGGTATGACTGCATGCAAACCACTTTCAGTCCCGTTGGAGCAGAATGTAAAGCTGAGTGCTGATGTTGGGGATGAGATAGAAGACCCTACTATGTTCAGGAGGATAGTGGGGAGTTTGATCTACATGACCATTACAAGGCCAGACTTGAGCTATGCTGTTGGTCTTGTGAGTCAGTTTATGCAAGTACCTAGAAAGCCACATTTGGATGCAGTGAGACGCATATTGAGATATGTGAAGTCCACATTACATTATGGGCTTTTCTATGAGGCAGGTACAGACGTACAGGTGTTTGGATACACAGATGCAGATTGGGCTGGTAGTATGTCTGATAGACGATCTACCAGCGGATACATGTTCTCTCTTGGTAGTGCAGCAGTTGCTTGGAGCAGCAAAAAGCAATCTACAGTTGCTTTGTCGAGTACAGAGGCTGAGTATAGAGGTGCTGCTGTTGCAGCATGTGAGGTAGTATGGCTGCAAAAGTTACTGGCTGATTTGGATGTGCAGGTGGAAGGTCCAGTTGTCATTTATTGTGACAACATGAGCAGTATACAGTTGGCTAGGAACCCTGTGTTCCATGCCAGGACAAAACATATTGAGGTACACTACCACTTTGTGAGAGAGAAGGTACTAGCAGGTGAGATTGACTTGGTGTATGTCAGCACACAGGATCAGATAGCTGATATCTTCACGAAGGCATTGGGTACAGAGAAGCTTCAAAAGTTTCGAAGCTTACTTGGAGTTGCAGAGATACAGTTGAGCTTGAGGGGGAGTGTTGAGATGGCAAGCTCAACACATGTGGACATGGATGATGGACCGCCTGGTTAGATGGGTCCACACATCTACACTTAGCACATCGGTGGTCATTATGACTCTCACATGGCCACTGACTCATTACTTATTATATTCAGGTTGTTACACCTATTTACAGCTGGCATAGTTATAGCGCCAGTCGACTAGTGTAGTCGGTTATGCATTGTTTGACTTAGTAGGCCACTTTCCTTTTATGTTGTATCTTATCTATACTTTGTGTACATTGTAAAGAGTGTGGAAGAAGAAGAAGAAATCAGCAAGAAAACGTTTTGGCCTCCATCTCTCTTCTTGTCTCTTGAGTGAGCTTCTCCTTGTGCATTCTGTGTGTGTTCGGCGCAGCATCTTGATCAACCCCCTCCACCACGCGATTCTTGACAAGGCCTAGACATGCAAGTTTGGCCAATGCTAGGATTTCTTATGCTCTTGGGATTTCCATGTTTCTCCTGAGGCTTCGTTATTGCGTCATGGTTCTCCTTGGATGTGACTGGTATAGGTTTGTCACCCTGTTGTGATAGCATTATGTCCAATCTTGATTTGGTCAATGCAAGTTCTATTGTTAGTGGATTGAGTGTTGCCAGCAACCATTGATGGTAACGACTGCTTTGATTTTTTAGAGCACACGGATGTGTCTGAGGTTTCACCGCTATTAGGAGAGGCATCAATGGGTTCACTGGTGAATGGACTCCATGCTTCATTCATTAGCTCTCTAGCACTCTTCATCTCAATGTTCTTGGGGTCCACAACCACCTACAATTGTTGTTGTTTTCGCTGTTTTCTCCTCTTTTTCTTGGTCAGTGAAGGTGCATCTCTCAACGACTCAGGACCCTGGACTAGGTCAACTGGTGATGTACTTGGTTGGGCCTCAGCATTTCCTTTCTCTAGTGTGTCCTCATGGGACATAGCCGTGGCCTGCTGAATAGCCTCGCCAAGTTGTGAGGGTACAACTGTCTCCCTTTTGGGAGAGTCTAGCTCTTCACCCAATTCCCATGTGTTTAACTCCTCCAGCCTAGGCTTTAGGCACTTTGGAAGTACTGGAGTTGTCAAGGAAGTTGGATGCGACACCTCCTTCATAAGTAAACTGCTAAGGACACGTTCCGCAAGGGGCATTGTCACAGCCAAGGGCTGTGACTGCTGTGATCCCTGATTGGAAGTAGTAGCGGCTAGTCTAGTGGGCTGGCTACTCTTGGTGGATTGCTGTGTCAGGTCCCTAGGGCGATCGGAAGTGGTCGTGTCTTTCATTGCCCTTTGAGCATTCATCTGTGTAGATCGAGCATGAGTTGATTTGGTCACATTGGGTTGCATAGGCATATCCTTGGGCTGAGAGCCACGGCTAGTGTCATGTCCCCCTTCTTGGGTATTCGGAAGCTTTGATGGAGATAGAGATTGTGAGTGAGCAGCCGCCATTGACGACTGCTGTTGTGCTTCTTGTGTCCATTTGGAAAAACATGATGTAGGAGATCTAGGACTCTTAGGTGGACCTCGCACTAGCTGAATGATTTGCTCAAGGCTATTAAACGATTGTGCCATTTGCTTTGTTGAGTGATCAGCCTTGCCATGAGCAATGTTGTGCCTATGATGCTTGTTGTCCTCTTGGAAAATCAAAGGCTCTTTGGGCACTGATGGCTTTTGTGCACGCTTAATGGCTACATATGACACCTGCTTGTTACGCATGCTAGGCTGAGGCTCTTTCTTTTGAACACTCATGTCTGGTTTCTTGCCTCGAGACCTAGAGTTTCTCTTAGATTTCCTCCTGTGCTTCGTTGCTTTTGATGCAATCTTGCCTTCAGCTGATAGAGATGGGTTAGCAGGGGATTTTTTTACCCAAATCCATCGGTTACCTGCGTAATACCCTTGAGCACGTAGCAATGCTTTGGATATCCACCGCGGCGTTGTGCTGACCCTCCATCGATGCCTTCGTCTATAAGGCTTGGGCTTCTTTTGGGGTCGTCTACGATATTTGTAAGTCCAAAGTCCGTCCTTAGCATTGTCTCTTGACCTTCTTGTTTCACGCATGGCCTCATTCACTGGTTCTCGTTGTTCGACCTATGCTTGTATCAACTCTTCCAACAAGTCCTTGTTCTCGTTAGTAGGCTTGACTGTTACATCAGCACCTTCCTTGCCTTTCCCTCGAGGTTCGATGAGGTCACCCTTGCTAAAGGTTGTGACTATTCTCACACCCGGTAGTGTCAGGTGTCTCCTCTGTGCTAGATAGTTAGCCTCACATTTGGTTGCCCTTTTGAAGGGTCTTCGCAGGAGGGTTTCCTTACCATATTCAGCACTATTTGGAGGAACATGAAATAGGATAGGCAAGCTTCCAGTTTCAATTGTTGCAAGGATATTGCACTTCCCTATGAGTGCTTGTGGAGGTCCCCCATAAGGGCTAAGAGTTGCATTAGTCGGTGTCAGCTCTGGTTGGCCTAGTAGGGTCCATGCCTCATGGGTCAAGACATTAAAATCTGCTCCTTCATTAATTAGAGCATCGATAGTGTGCTCTCTTTTCGCGGTGAGTTTGACCCTAAGATAAGCAGGTGGTACTATGTCTTCATCTTCCGGGTCTTGGCTTGTAAATTTAAGCCTTCTGACAAATGCCCTTGAGTCCCCAACTGCATGACCAGATGTGGATTCTCCACTGATGTCTTGGCTTGTCAGTGTAGTGCTATTCAAGGGGCATCTATTGTCAGGACTGTCATATCTAGTCATTCTTGCTATTGTAGCTTGATGTTGTTGCCTTCCGCTTTGACTAGATGTAGTCCGAATGCAACACGTATGTGTTTTTGCAGTGTGGCCTCCTTGCCCTTGTTGGCTAGATTGGCCCATTGAGGTTCTAGGGTCTTTGTTTCTCTCGGTTCGGGTATGTGCTTTTGGTTGCTCTTTTGTCAGTGAGAATCCATGTTCGTATAGAGCCATTACTACACTAGGGTCTGATTTGGGAGACCTGTCGTGGCGCACGCTTTCTCTCCAACATACTTGGGGGAGGCGCAGAGGGGGTAGACCCCCCTCTGTGGGGGTTTGGGGGGGCAGTCCCCCCAGCCCGCAGGGCCGTTACGATAAGCACCATGCGCAATTTGGAGGACCGTTTAGCCAAATTTTGAACTACTTGTTCTAAGTTTCAGCCTAGTGATGGGTCTATGATGTGCCTTTAGCTCTATGTAGCCTTTGGGGTCAATTTCGGGGTTCAGGGTTTTTCTAATATGTTGCCTCGTTTATTTTTGGCCAATCAAATTTTAACTACTCAGCGCTTTGCATCTAGGTCTCTGGGTCTCATTGCTGCCTACTTCACGCTGCTAAGCAGCTGCTCCCTATGATTTTGTCTATTCCCCGTGCTAGAATCAAGTTCTGAGCATCAGAAGGACTTCCGACAGTTTGCGCTGCTGAGTCGGGTTAGGTTAAATTTCTGAGAATTTGATAAAAATTTACACTCGGACCAGTTGGTCCGAATTGTATGGTCTGAGTGGGTCACTCGGACGGGTCGAGGTACATGGGCCGAGGGTCAAATTCGTGACTCAGACAGGGTAGACTCGGAAGGGCCGAGTGGTCAACTCGGACGAGGTCACTCGGACGTGCCAAGGCACTTGGGCCGAGGGCCAAATATGACACGTGGCCGAGGGCCGAATTGGTCGATGGTCCGAATGGTCAACTCGGACGAGCCAAGTAGGTTTGGGTCGAGGGCCGATTAGGGTTTCGGGCCGAGTGGGCCGAGCAAAAGAAGGCCAAGGGCCGATTCTGGGACTTGGCCCAGAAGCGGCCGCTCGGACGGGCCGAACGCGGCACGACGACAACAGCGAGCTGTCGATCTTGCTCGATTCTTGTGATTTAACCAATCATAGAGCATAAAACTCTAGATCCTATCTAGGGGGATAGGGGAAGGGATTCATATACCTGAATAGAGCAGTAGGCTTGTCGATGGCGAGATCGGAGTGAATCGTGCGATGGCTTTCTCTCTCTCTCTCTCTCTCACTGAAATGGTCACAAATGAGCCCTTAGCCTCTTGGCTCTTATGCCCCTTCCCGGGTATGGCGTTGATGCCCCCCAATCACTCACTTGCCGATCTTAGGCATCACAAGGGAGCTTTTTACCATTTTTTGCACGATTTTTTCCCTGTTTTACCATGTTTTGCAATAGTAAACCCTAATGCTTATTTTATTTGTTTTTCTTTGTTTTCGCCTACTCTAATGCATCCAATTCACAAATTAAATACCTACATTACTCCATCTCACAACATAAATCTCAAAAAAGCAAAAAACCTACTTGCCAAGGACATCGAATACCATCTTCAACCCCCTCACTTCCTACCTATCTCAAGCATCGGTTAGGCGAAAACCCTACTTCAATGCTCGATTCAAAGCGCGCAAGCGCTCAAGGCTTGAATCCATTGGTCTCGGCAACGGAACCAAAATTTAGTGGAAGCTCACGCTCAACCGCCAAGATCCACGGACCGCTTATTGTTTCAAGCGTTCCAAGCCGAGCACTAATGGCTACCTCTCACATAGCCGATGCGCCATCCATGTCTACAGTTGTAGTGAGCTTACCTCCATGCCATTCGAGTTACCTCCTATCTCGTGCACTCCGATAGCTCCACGATCCAAGTGCAAGCTTTAAGCAAGCTCCATCCTCAATCTCCACGCCCCAAGCTCCATCACCGCGAGCAAGGGAAGAGATGAGAAGAGAAGAGAAGAAGAGAGGAGAAGATGGAGAGCTTCTCCTCCTCGGTCCCTCACCCTCACACACTCACTCCCTCACACTCTCACACTCCCTCTCTCAAGCACAAGCTCAAGCAAGCAAGAAGAAGAAGAAGAAGAAGAGGAGAGCCACTTTTTGCCACACACAAGAATGAGCTTCTCATTCACTTTTCAACTTTATATACAAAACCCTGAATCCCTTTTGGGCGGTCATCCCCTTATCCCCTTTTTTACATGGCCGACCGTGGCCTAGGCCCTTTTTCCCATTGCCCTTCTATCTTCCTAGCTTCCTTCCTATGCCCATCTACCTTTACAAATTGCACGGGTGAGAGTCCGACGCTCTTTAAATTAAACCATGATGCGCTTGCGCTCTTTTACAAAAGTATTGATTCACGCTTTTTCTTATGCATCATTTTTCCTTTATTTCAGACTTTTTTGCATTTCTTGTGCTTCCATATTATTCTTGGCGCGCCTCCATCTTCTGTTTCACTTTTGCCTTGGCCTTTGTCTTCTGCTTTAGCTTTTTCAGATTTTTCACCTCACCTTGTTTGTCTAACGGTTAACACATCCTATCGTTCTTGAAGGGCTAACCTGAGGCTTGGTATGAAGAATTCTAGGGGTAGAATTGCCTCTATACCATATGTCAATTGAAAGGGTGTCTGGGTCCTACATCCGTCTTGTGAGCCGTGTGATAGGCCCACAATGCTGCCATCAACTTGTTATCCTAATCATTGCATGAAGTAGAGATCACTTTGGTCACAACGTTTACTAAGATTTTATTTGTGGATTCAGCCTGACCATTTGCCTAAGCGTAATAGGGCGAGGATTTTCGATGGATGATTAGGAAGGAGGCCAAGAGGTGAGCTATCACTTCATTGATGAAGTGAGTGCCTTGGTTGCTGATTAGTTTGATGGGGAAGCCAAAATATGAGATCACCTGCTCCCATAGGAACATGGCACTGGTCTTAGCGTCATTTTTTCTCGTATCACGTGCTTCTACCCATTTTGTGAGATAGTCGGTGGCCACAACGATGTATGCGGCCTGTGAATACTGTGCCATAGGACTAATGGGTCCGATGAAGTCAATCGCCCATTTCTCAAAAGGTTGTCATTTGATAATTAGGGTTAGCTCCATGCGATCTTTACAGATAAGGACTTTAGTTCATTGGCACTCATCACAATGCTTTACAAATCATGTCGCATCTTGAAAGAGGGTAGGCCATCACAACTGGGATTGCAGCACTTTGTGAGTTGTCGCGTCTCCGCTGAAATGTCCTTTTGTGATTCTGTCGTGTGCGTCTGCTAGTACATCATGTATCTCATGCTCACACATGCATCTACGTAGTAAAGCGTCTTGTCCTAGACTGTAGAGTTGGCCTGCTATCAACTGATAAGGTTTGGATCTTTAGGATAAGCCACCTAAGTTGGGGGCCTTTTCTATTGGTTGTTTCGATAGCCTTTTCACTCGATAAGTAGAATAGATGCGCGTCTCGCAATTCATCCACAATGCCTCGTCTAACCACATCTCTTGTGGGAATACAAGACAGATGATCAATGCTGCTTCCCTTTACGCACCACCACGGAGAAGTCAAACTCCAAAAGCAGAAGAAGCCATCTAGCGATGTGTCCTTTAGCGTATGGTTTGTTAACAAGATATAACAAGGCTTGATGGTCAACAAAGAAAGTAAAAGGTGTAACCAAAAGGTAATGTCGAATTTTTTTTACAACAAATACCATGGCCAAGCCCTCTCTCTCCATTGTTGAGCAATTTATTTTGGTCTCACTGAGTTGTCTACTAGCAAAGCTCCCTGGGTAATCTAGGCTATGTTCACTAGGTTGGCACAACACATCTCCTATGGCAAATTTCGAAGCGTCGATGTGCACATGAAATGTGAGTGTCCAATTTGGGGTTTGTAGGATTGGTGTTGTGGTCAGAGCCCTTTTCAGTTCCTCATACGAGCGTTGGCATTCCTCGGTTCATTCGAATATGATCAACAGCTTGTATAGAGGTCTGGCAATCAATGCATAGTTCAACATGAACCGTCGTCGATAATACTCTATATGTCCTAAGAAGCACTGGTAGGGAGCCTATCCTGCTGTTTTATCTCTCACACAAGTACATCATGGGGATAATTGAATATTTAAGCACTTCTAAAGACTCAAGTACCTTCAAGATCAAAACAAGGTAAAACACTAGATCTACAGGACATTGCATGATATATAAGTCATTACACATACCATATTCATCATTGAAGTATAGGCGTAGGTATTATATGGCCCCCATAGGTCTTATCCAACTTCCTACAAAGTTTGGTAGCCATTAGGCACTACCATTTTTCTCTCATAGGTGAAAACAAGGTACTTAGGGATTAAAACAAGGTGCACGCCTGGACAATTCAGCTGTAGAGATTGAATTGCAAAATTTTCTATCTTAAACCTATTATAATCTTTTATAGCTCATCTTGAAGAGGAATCGTTATTGAAATCAGTTGGTGGGGGAAGATTGACAATGGCCTTGATCTTTGAGAAATCTGTGGCAATGCCATTCATCAACACCATGTGCCCTAGGATATATCCATGCTTCACCAAAAATTGGCACTTCAAGGGGTTCAATGAGAGGCCGGTACAATCGACATATTTCAAAGACCACTCGGAGTCTATCTAAGTATTCTCTCCAAGTAGAGTGAACAAACAAGTCGTCCATGAAGACCTCTAACTCCTTCCTCAACATGTCTTTGAATATTGTACACATCAATTGTTGGAAGGTGGCTGGCATGTTAGTCATCCCAAAGGGCATGACTATGTAGGAAAAAATTCCCCATTCAGTGGCAAATGTGGTTTTATGCCTATCTTTAGGATGTACTTGCACTTGATTGTATCCAAAGAAGCCGTCCAGGAAACTGTAGGCCTCCTTGCTAGCCACTCTCTCGAGACGTGTTGGGTGTATGACAATGGGTAATTATCTCTCTTTATAGATGCGTTTACCTTCTTGTAATTGACACACACTCTAATCTTTCCATTGTTCTTTAATGCGATGGCTATGGGGAAAACCCAGTCCATGTGTTCAATTTCGTAGATGAATCCTACTTATATTATCTTATCAATTTCTTCCTTGATGGTGTGGGCGTGCTTCGGATTCATGGGATACGGTTGTTGCTTGACCGGTGTTGCGTTAGGTGTCATGGGTATGTTGTGAGTCACCACACTTGAGTCTACCCCTTTTAGCTCTTCTAGGGACCAAGCAAAGACGTCTACATACTCTCGCAAGAGATTAATGAGACTTGCTTCATCTTGCTTAGCCAAGTCATAGGCTATAAAGACAGGTCGTGGGGATCTTCCCCTCCCTGGCTAAATTGACCTCATTGACCTTGCGGGTCCCTCAATTGGTTTGCTTGCTTGCCCCGGTCATTTGGCTCCCAGCAAGATCACCACCCTATCTTCCTTTTTGAACTTTGTGAATCGTTTTGGCAGGTCTTGCTGTTTTTGTTGTTCTTCTGTCTACATTTCTTTAGGTAGCTTCTGTCACTCCTCCCTTAATCATCGGCATCTTAGGTGGACATGTAGGTCCCTGTTGGTGCATCTAGTCTTGGTGGGTCGAGGTATTTCAGGGTCACTATCTGAGCTGACTTTCGATTCAGAATCGAACTCTCCATCTTCGCTAGAAGAGGGGGTCTCTCTGGATGGTTGTAGCTTAGAGAGTGATTCCGTTCGTAGCAGTGGAGCATCGCTCTATTGGGCTAGGTCTATCTACTCTTAGTCGATTGCTCCTATGTGCTCCAACCAAGTTTGATCACAATCCTTGTGTCTGGCTCATCTCTCTATTCTAAGGGCACTCTGCTTGCGTGGTCTAGGATCTACTCATATTTGTTTGATTACACGTCCCCCAGTGTCGTATTCTAAGGTATCGACTTCCCTTTCGCTCTCATCACTAAAGGAACAATGGTCCTCATATTCATCATCAGAGCTGTCTTTGTCCAGTTGCTCATCATTCTCCAGGTTCTGACACATCTCTTCTTGTTGGTCAAGGATTAAGGCCCAATTGTACCTTAAGTTTAAATCATGCACCTTGGACCATCGCCATTCAGGCTCATCCAAGAGGTCTTGGAGTGGCTTAAGATTTGTTATTGGATTGCCAACCAACTTGTTGATCAAGTATCCTAGGATCTACATGAGCTCTTGTCTATTTTTTAGGACTTTGAATGCAATAGGGTTGGGTCTTCCACATAGGCTCACGGTCATCATGTAGACTGGCACTGAAGGTGTGTCCTTGAGCTTTCCAGTTGCCTTGATGGCTTGTTCATCCTCCTCAGTGTTTGAGAACGGTAGGTCGATGGTAGCAAGAGCATGCATCCAGCCTCACTTGTCCTCAGGGCATGGGATATACTTGGTAAGGGTCCCATAGGATCCCCTAGTCTATTCGTCGCCCTTCATCATGGTGGAGATGGCATCTAGGTCGACTAACATAGTCTTCCAAGTGTGTGTCTCTACTCTTACAGCCTCTGTTTGATTGCCTAAGAAGATAAGACTGTTGCCCCAGTCTTCTACAACTCTTGCGTTGCGCATCCAGGGTCGGCCTAGCAAGATGTCGTAGTCCACTCCCTTCATGACTATAAAGTCAACCAAGAATTGGATTCATGCAATCTCACTGGCCAATTTATCAACACTCCACATGATTTTACCTTCATTCTGTTAGTCAGAGTGACATTGAACCTAATAGTCTCGATCGGTGGCTTACCCCAAGTTTAGAGTATTGCATGGCTTAACACACTCACTCTTGCCCTTATGTCTATAATTCCCTTTCTTGTGACATCCCCCAGAGCTAGGATTGGCATGACTACATGCATTTTTGTGCCTTCCCAAAAAGCATTGACGTGCAAGGATTTAGGCATGGAGTGTAGTGTCAGACTCGGTATTTGAGTTTCTACATCGTGCTCAAGCAAGTGTATGGTAATTGGCTCATTTGGTTCTTCAACCCACTGCTTCAACTCTAGCCATAGCATTGGATGCTACCTAAGTAGATCGCCTAAGCTTAGAGCTATAGGGGTGGTCACCAGTGTATTGAGGAGGTTCCTATCCGCATGCCTTTCTCCTAATTCTGCAATTCTTGGCCAATGGCCCTGAATGGTTTGGTGGGCCAGACCATTTAGAATTTGTCTAGGCAGCCTTGCTTGTGGTGTCATTGTCTCTCTCGTGATTTTGATCGTGGGAGAGGGATTGGCATGCTTATGCTTGAGAGATCATCAATTTCATCTTGTAGTATGGGCTCAGCATCCTTTAGGTGCTCCTAGGCCTCCTTCACCCACTCTTACCTTCTTGATGGCTTCGAGTTGGCATTTTGGGTTGGGGTACTCCCCGACTTTAGCACATCCCTTTTCAACCGTCCCTAGGGCCGATGTCTCTTCCTCTGCATCAATGACTTTCCTTTCAACCAGCAGTGTTGTGGCACTTTCAGTTTTGAGGGTGACTTTAGCATCTGGTCTTTTCTTCCTTCGTCTCCATGTCTTCTTCCCAACTGAGGTTGCGTCAAGGTTGCTAGGCCATGGCAATGATATGCCGGCTTTCTTCGTTTGCATATGGGTCATAACATGCAATGGGATAGGCATGGCCTCCCCATTGAGTGTCTCGACACCAAACAACCCCAATGGAACCGATGGCTCGTTTCTCGAACTAAACGATGGCCTCTGCTTAGGGCAATCAATAAAGAGATGAGTGATTCCACACTCAGCACATCTCAGATCAATCTTATCTCTATTTGATTGCTCCCTCTCGGGGTAGCGCGAAGAGATGTGTCTTGGGTGACCGGAAGCCCAACATATGATTGGCTTTTGGGTATGTGCTCTTAGGCCTTTGCCTCTCCCCCTACCTAATGCCATCACCGGTACTGGTCAGTAGTCCATAAGGATTGCATTGCCTTCCTCATCATACGACACGTATGGGTTTACATAAGACTCGTCACCATTAGGCTCGTAAGGGTCCAGGTGGTCTAGGGATACCTGTAGGATTTATTTCCATCCTAGGGATGGATGGTTTAGCATCATTAGGTGCCGAGAGAGCCAATGGGGCTCCCCTTCCAAAGAAGTTTGGTGGCATGTTCTCAAGGTAGGGTTGACCTTAAGGTTGCAGGTACGAGAGTCTCCAAGGTAGTCTACAATGCATGGCGTCATGGCCGAACCTACCACAATTAGTGCAAGGTCATGACCTAGGGTCCTGGCACTCGACTGGCAAGTGGCTCCCATTGCCACAATGCACGGATTGGACATGTGGGCGCATTGGTCGTCTCATCATCTCATGTAATTTGGTTATGTCCATCCTAATCTCTGCTAGCTCTTGTCCTGAGTCAGTGCCCTTTCCTTTGTCCTACGTGCTTGGGCCTGCTCTCTCACTCGGTGTTGAGGCCCTCTCGGAAATCCTGGTACTGGATTCTTCTTGATTCAAGCACCTAGAGCTTCTTTCCTTGAGCTGGTCATCCACTCTAATAGCTTCCTCAAAGACCCTTGCTAGTGGTCTCGCTACAAGCTCGAGTTGTCGGCCAAGGCTTTGTAGAGCTCTTCACTTTGTGTCCCGCTAATGAATACCATGGATACCACTCTTTTGGTTGGTCTCTCACCCATTCGGATTCTCTTGAAGAGGCTCCTCACCTAGGTCATGTAATCTCGAATATTCTCTTTCTCTCTATGCTTGACATTCATAAGTTGCACTAGCAGGTTGTCAGAGTACCCAGGTTCGAAAAATCTCTTAATGAGGGGATTTTTCAAGCCATTGAAATTGACACGCTCTGCAGCATCCAAACTCGTGTACCAAGTCTGGCCCTTGTCACCTAAGCATAGTTCAAAAGCTTTTATGGGCCTTGTTTGGGAAGGATTCTAATCCAAAGCCCCCATCCTCCTTATCAGTTTTTTCAGGATATCCCACGAGATTTGGGCCAGACCACTTCCATCATGTCTCTTCCATATAAAGTATTTGAACATTGTTTCTACCTGCTCCACAATGTTGTGCTGATTGGAAGGAGAGCCCATATATATAGCGTTCAATGTAAGGATTGACTTGACCACCATCAATCTACTTGTCTCTTTCCATTTAGCTACCTTCACCTCCACTTTATCTTTATGACACTAGAATTTTTGTTTGATGTTGGCCCCAACACCTAAGGGGTATCCCAAGTACCTAACAATCTACCTAGTACCTATTAGCCTAAAACCATACGCTTCCAACCATTACTAATGTCCTACAAAAGAGAGGGGAATTAGTCCAATCTTATTAACACTAATCTTGGGTGCTGACAGAGTTGCAAACTCCTTATAGGTAGAGAATAAATCAATCCATGATTTCTTAGCTTGCAATATGCTAGTATTGTCATTAGCAAAAAATTGCACCATGAATTGCTATTTGTTAGGCATGGATAGGCCTTGGATAGCAGCATCAGTCAATGCCTTATCATTTCTTTTACGTGAAGGGTCGATGATGAGGGCAAATAGTAGAGGGGCGAATGGGCATCCTTGTCATATTGACCTCTCGAGGGGGAATGGGGGGGGGGAGGGAAGACAAACCATTAACCATCATAGAGGCCAAGGCATTGGAGAACAATGCTGAGACCATCTTAATGAAAATTGGTCTAAATCCAAAGGCATCAAGTGTAGCAATAATAAATCTCCAGTTGACTCTATCATAAGCTTTATCGAGGTCCATATTTACCAAGACAAAGTTGATTTGGTAAATCAGAGCCTCATCTATAGCAAGCACAAGGTTCATAAGCACATTCTATATAGAGCACCCATGGATGAAACCATATTTTCTCAGGTAAACCACTTTGGACAACACATTCTCATAGCCAAAGTTTTGGCTAGAACATTGTATGCAAAGGGGAGCATTGTTAACATGCCTCTAGTGAGTTGGCTTGCTTCTCTCAAAGGACTTGGGCACTAATTTAATGAGCCCTCTATTTAAAATCTCAGAAAGGTATCCTGAGGCACGGACCCAATTAAGTTCAAGGGGGAGGCCATCATGGCATTGGGCCTCCCCCTTTTTCATTGCCCATAGTACCATATTGATCTCATTCTTGGAGAAGGGCTTTTCAAGCATTAGAGCTTCATGCATAGGAATCAGTTTAACAAAGTCTCTAAAGAAGGCCTCAACCCTAGCTTCATAGTCATGTGTCTTTGGGGGATCAATTCAAGCAATCGAGGAGAGGTGGTGGCTAAACACCCAACAAATCCCTTGATCATCAAAAACCATATTACCCATCTTATATTTTATAGAAACAATGGTTTCTATCTTGTGTTTAGATCTAAGTGCACCTAGAGACCAAGCAGTGGGAGCATCACCCATGATGTTCCACATACCTTTGAGTTGGACCTTAGCAATCGAGACCTTCCTTTCTTCTTCCTTTTAGAAAAACTCCTCGATTCCAATTGCTCTGCATACAAAGTGTGTAGAGGCTGTTTAGTGAGTGTGATTGCTGAATGTCAACACCCCTTCTCAATCACAACCAAAAAGGCACAAAGTGTGTAGAGGCTGTAATGAGAACCACCTGCAAAGTGTGGGCACACCACAAACATGGTAGACACCAGAGGCTGTCGCAGAAACGGCTAAGTGTGGGCACCAAAACATGATGGACATCCAGAGGCTGTAACAGGGGCCTCACAAAGTGTACAGGGACTGTAATGCCAAGTTACATGAGGAGTTTACAAAGCTTATGGTAGGAAGCATTAGGGCAAGGAAGTACAAGGCTTTTAAAAAAGTCTATCAGAGTTATGAGAGTAGAAGGACTGATGAGTCTTGTCCTTCCGATCCTGGTGGTCTTCATCTTCATCTTCTTCTTCCTTTGCTCCATTTTCTTCTTCTTCTTTGACCGCGACTAGATAGGCCTTTTGGGATCTCTTTCTTGCATGGCAGAACTTCTCAGTGTGTCCGGTCCTTTTGCAGAAGTCACAGAAGAGCTGATCCTTCTTGCCCTTGTACCTGTTGCCAACATATAATGCATGCTCATCTCTAGAGGTACTTGGTTCTTCCTTAGTTTTTAACTTCTTTTCCTCTTCTAACAGTGATGCCTGGATATCAACAAGTTCAGGATTTGGCATGTTGATTAAAGTTGTTGATACATTATTATATTCAGGAGGCAAACTCTTAAGTAGAACACCAATGCAAACATCTTCATCCATTTTAATGTTGATTCCTACAAGTTGGGTTAGGAGTCCTTCCATGTAATTGAGATGTGTGGCAAGTGATGTGCTGGACTTCATTTCAAGCCTGAAGAACTCAATCAGGAGACCATACTTTGATGATTTAGATTGTGCACCGAACAAGGTGTCAAGTCTTTTCCATGTATCCTGTGAGGTCTCATAGTTATCCACATGGTGGATATAACTGTCGTCTAGCTCCAGTTTGATAATGGCCTAGGCTCTGTCATCATTCTTTTGCCAAGTAGTTGCAAGGTCCGCATCCCGAGGTTTCTTCTCTTTGGCATTTGTGATGGCCCAGAGACCCTTTTTTCATCAAGATGAGCTTGATGCGGGTTTGCCAGGTGTGAAACCCGACTCCTTTGAATCGAGCATTTGGAGAGTCTTTTCCCATGTTGAGGTTGCAAGATCAGTAGCAAATCAACACCAGAATTCTGAGATTTTATCAGTAGAAGAGCAGAATGCAGTGTGTTAAGAGACACAGTTAGTGACAGTGTGAAAACACACTATGTTTGTGTTGATGTTTAGCTTGATTCTTCTTGTTTGGGATCGTTTGGTCATTCTTCAATCTTCTCAGGTCCTTCCCCTCCTTGATTTGATGCTGGGTCAATGGATCAGAGTGACAGAGGCTTGGGTTGAGTGTCAGGAGAGAGAAAATGAAAGAAAAATGAGTTTTGGGAGATTTTGGCTATGGTGGAATTAGGGTTTCTGAGATAGGGGCCTGGTTTTTCTCAGATTGCAGGAGCTATACTTGATTATTTTCAAAAATTTTTACATGTCTAGGAAGCTTAATTCATGGGCTATCAAAACCCCATGATAATCGATTAGATTGCAGGCAGTACGGCATGCACAGACAGCTCGATCAGACACGACGCGATTCAGGACAACGATGACGAATTTCCGTAATGCCAGGGTCAGGGTGCAGCAATGTGGTCGATTGATGTGCCAGGGTGAAGCGCCTTGAGTAGGAGAACAATCCCCTAGAAGGAATCAGGAGCTGAAGTGGCCTGGTTGAGAAGTTATGGAAGCTCCAAGTGAGGTAGGTCCTGTCTGGCTATGGCAGACACAGAGCAGAGATTGAGAATTTTCACAATACTGAGCTTCAGATAGCCAAATGTCATGGATTGATGTGATACAGGGAAGCTTTGTGAGTTGGGGAATACTTTTCCAGAAGAAAGCTCCAAGAGATTTGACCTGTGGAGTGAGATATAAGCAGCTCAATCTGATAGGGTGCTGCTGGCTATGGCTGCCATGGAAGCTTCAGTGAGGGTAGAGTTGGGAGATGAAGTCATGGGATGGAACTAAGCTGACCAGAGATTATCATGAGCTGAGAGAGAGCAGAGGAGAGCTAAGCCGAGCTGAGCCATGCCCGACAGGGCTTTGATACCATGTGAGAAATGCGGGATCTAGAGCATGGCAGTGAGTTATGGTGGATGAAAGGAGAAGTGTGGACTCATGATGAAGAAGATAAAGACACTGTTTGTTACACAAGTGAATTAGGTTCCAAGATTGAGACTTGGACTCATAAACACAATCTTGTGTATGTGGACAATGACATTGACACTTCACTGAAAAGAAAATAGTACTATCATTGCATTAAGAAAAGGAAGCAAGTACAATGCTTTATAGGAAAGTAGGAAACTGCAGTAGGCACCATTGTGCATATGGGATAGGTTAGCCTGCATGTCCTTGGCCCTGAAGCTCCATACAAAGAGGCTATTAAGTGAGTGTGATTGCTGAATCTCAACATGCATGATCTCCAAGAGTAAGGCCAAGAGCACTAATAGCAACTTCTCATGCCTTAGCAACAAGGGGGCAATTCCTTCTTCTACAAGCAACCATCTTGGTGCCATGTCTCTTTGAGGCCTTAACAACGCTCTCTGAGCATTTGATCCATCTAAACACAGGAGATTGCATGCTGTCCTTGAATCCTTCCATTGTGCAACATAGGGGTTGAACAAAATTTTTATCATCCAAAAAAGAAATGTTGAGTCTAAATGGGGAGGGACCATTAGATGTCTTACCTAAGAGGATCACCCTAAGGGAGACAGACAAGGGCATATGGTTGGACGCCATCTCTAAGAGGATGGAAAGGACTCGAAGACCATTGGAGATCCACCATGCATGCATATTAGCATAGCACTTATACAAGTGGGTAAAGCACCATGTGGTTCCCTGGTGTCTATTGTGCCAAGTAAACACATCTTCCACCTTCTTCTGCTACACTAGGGTTGAACAGAAGGTTTAAGGTGGTCCCAACTATCCTTGTGACACAATATATATAATGTGTATGTGCAACTTTAATAAATAAGTGTATATGCAAATGCATGACTATCTAGACATTAGATATATAAACCATGCATGAGAATATGAATAAATTACATTGGCAAGTTTACACCTTGATAAATTTGCAAGTTTCCTATGTTACCATAATAGAATCTTCGCAATACTACATCACATTAAAAGTTCTACACATCATGCGATTAGTACATAAAACTATGTTTGGTGTAAACAATAGCTATATGAAATGGTTTTTCTATCACTGCCTACACATGAAAATTGTCTTTGAAATGCAAAGCATGCAAGAGGAGATTGAGATGTAAGTTACATTAATAGTTTTCCAAGACTTAGTAACATAAGTTTGGGTCCAACACATTAGCATAAGATGGTTTTAAGAAGTGTTACTTAGCTTGTTATGATCATGACTATTTTCTATGACTTATAAGTTATAAGATTTATTTGCTAAGTAAACACTTATTTTACTAGTTATAGATGCCTTTATATTTATCTAATAAAATTAAAATCCTAGTTTAAATCCAAAACTCCCTACACGGTAATTAGAAAAATACATGCATTTGCTAGATACTAGTCTATTTACTAGTTCTAACTTCATTTTTATATAGTAAAACTAAAAAGCTAGTTGAGATCTATATTTCCCTACTTGCTAACTAGAAAATTTTATACATTTACTAGATGTGAGTCTTTTTACTATCTAGTTTAGTGTCTAAAGTTCCTTGTGTAAGCTTTTCCACCATATGTCTATCGATTCAATTAAGAGTGATTTGAGTCAATGACGTTGTCTGTCTGGTGGAGAGAGACTTAAGATATAGAATTGTGTTTGTGACGTTTTGTTATGAGTGAGTCAATGATGTTTTGTTATGGTTTATCATAAAGACTTGAAAATATAGAATTGTGTTCCAGTATTCTTGAATGTTTTGAGAAGGCTAATGCATAGGCTATAATATGTGGAGTTATACAAGATTTTGTGGCGTTAAGACTACATTGAATAGATCACAGAGTGCATGTTCTATGGCAATGCAAATTATTTGTGCAAGATTGGAATATTGCTTAATTGTCCTATAATGGTTGGTAGAGCTCTTTGTGTTTCAAAGCATTAGTTGTTGTATAAACATTATTTAGAATGATCACATGTTGCCTTTGTTGAAGAGAAGAGAGAATATTGAGTTGATTGATTGCCAAGCCAATTGTTAGAAGTTGTTTGCATCTATATAAAGAGAGAAAGAGAAGTCCTTGTTGAGCCTTTACTCTAGCTAGAAGAGGCGTTACTCAAAACTTTCAATGTTGTGTTGTAGTTCTATTTACAAGAACTACAATAGGCATGAAACTTAGGGTGCTCTCATATTTTGTTGCCATGATTCTTGGATGTTGTTTTGTTCTTGTTTGAGCTATAAGCAAAAAGAGATAAAGAACTCGAGCTCTTATTATATTGTTGCTTTGCCTTGGCTACTTGAGGCCAATTGGGAATATTCACATGAAGGAGGTCACTTGGGTGGCCAAAGTATCTTAAATTGTAATGAAAAGATGTTTATTTAATCTAGCTTTAAAATGTGTAGTCTCTTGCTATTCTTTGTGTTGATGGGGGGTTTCTTAATCTTTTTCATAGTGCTAAAGTTATCAAGAAATTTCATATGCTAAAGTGCAATTGCAAGCATACACATTTGGTGATACGCCCATTGCTTTCTTCTTTAGTGCTTTAAAATCCAAACAAAAGAAGGAAAACATTATCATGTTTGGTGATGAGTTGGGAAAATGTCTTACCCTATATGAATACATAACATCATACTATATATTATTTCAATTGTGGCTAAGGGAGGTTTTGAACTTCAAGAGGGCCTTCCAAGCCTACACCATTATTCCAAGCCTCCCAATTTTGAATTTAAGAGGTCTCCTCCCTTCGTTTTGATTGAAAACTTTACATTGCTCTCTCTCTCTCTCTCTCTCTCTCTCTCTCTCTCTCTCTCTCTCTCTCTCTCTCTCTCTCTCTCTCTCTCTCTCTCTCTCTCTCTCTCTCTATGTGTGTGTGTGTGTGCGTGCATGCGTGTGTGTGTGTGTGTGCGTGCGCGCGTGCGTGTGCATGCGTGAGTGCCACTCTAGTTTGTAGATACCCTAGATACCAATTCTTACAACAAACAGCACATTTATATAGAATTGCAATATATGATGGATTGTTTACTATGGACCCATTTTAACATTAGGAATGCATGCCTTACCTCATAGTGTGGTTTCTTCCACCCCATCACAAACTCTCGTACAATGTATTGGCCCACAAAATAGTTGGCATGATGATGAGTATCATGAGGCTAGGAAAAAGTTAAAGTGTGAGATATGTACTAGAGATACTACACATGTGCAAGCTCAAGTGATCCTTTGATGCCTAGTGAGAAGAAAGAAGCAAGTATATTCCATTATACTAGAGGCAGAGATAGACTAGTTGTTTTCTGGGTGAGACAACAAGAGGGCATGGGAGATGTTTCAAAAAAGGCAATCTAGCATCCCAAGGGCTTCCTAACAAGAAGGACGGAACATACCATTGTACAACTCTTTTAAGAGTGAGGATCCTATGTATGAGATAACTACAAGATGATCATGATTGATCACTACTTGGCCAAGATATATGGTTGCATTTTAAAGCATGAGCTTGACACATGGGTAGAGAGACATGTGTGTAGAGGACAAGGATAGGCAGGCTTCAAGAGAGGGTTCACTATGCTTGATCATATATTGACCCTTAGAGCTATTATAAAGGAAGGTAGGGCACACAAGAAGAGGATACATTCTAACTTTGTGGATTTTCACAAAGTATGTGGCACTTCTCCGAGGGCCAAGCCTCATGCAACACCTACAAGTTTTCTTCACTTTAGATGATTTGTAGTGGGGGATTTATGATGCAATCATGGTTCAAGACACATGGATTAGAGATGGATTAGAGCTATCATTGAGCACCAAAAGAGACAAGTGCTATGGTACCTCAACCACATAGAGCTACTTTTCCACTTGACTGAGATCATTCATTGAAGAAAAGAGCATTCCCATCTTTTTTCTTCTCACATTTTTGGTAGTACCACTTGTATATGTACCACACACATGTTCTTAACTTGAATATTGCCTAGCATCTAGTCTCATGGGCATGTCTTTTATCTTTTTTAAATGACAAATATACGTCTTTGCATGTGCTCATATAGTCTCATAGGCCACATTGGCTTTTTAGGGATGTTAATGCTCTCTCTCTCTCTCTCAATCTTCCTAATTTTTTCTATATTTTTGTTCTATCATCTTCAAATTCCCCCTCCCCCTTAATTTCTTACATCTTTCTCATCTCCTTCTAAGCCAAGCTTGTTCCTAGTGTTGGCTCTTGGTATCACTCTCACCATCTCCTCACTCGTCTATATCATGTCTCACCATAGTACCTACTACCTCATACACCTCCTCATCCCCTATGTCACTTTTTGACTAGCCTACTAGCTCAACAACTCATACTAGCCTACTAGCCCATGAACACTTATACTACACACACACACGCACACACACACACACACACACACACACACACACACACACACACACACACACACACACACACACACACACACACACACACACACACACACACACACACACACACACACACACACACACACACACACACACACACACACACACACACACACACACACACACACACACACACACACACACACACACACACACACACACACACACACACACACACACACACACACACACACACACACACACACACACACACAATCCCCATGATGTCTCTTGTTGTGACTCTCAACCTTGTCATTATGCTTATGACTGGCACATCTCTTACCCATCATTGCCTTGTCCATGGACACCTATAATGCCAACACACACACACATAGGGGGGAGAGAGAAAGTTGTGAGATTAGTTATGGATTGTTGGCCACCAAACCAAGGCTTTCTAGGTTAGTTACACATCAAATGACATATTCCTAACCCTTGCCAAGAGTGTGGATATGTAGTTTTTGAAATTAGATGTGAACATGGACACAAATCCTTTACATAGTAAAAGAACACCATTTGTAAAAAAGTAAAAAATATTTTTTTAATTTGCTACAAATGCAAAAATTACATCTTTGTCCATGACTTTAAAAATTGGGCAAGGGAGATTCCCCATCCAAAATTGGGAAGAGAGTTCACTTGTTTAGCAAAGTAAATTATAGGTCATATCATCTTCGATGTGGAAAGAACTATAAATATCCAATCCATAAAGAAGTAGTTGATTGACTAACACTTACAAAGTGAGCATCCACCATTTGGTGTGTCACTAGACTCATTAACATGATATTGATTATTACCTCCTATTGGCACCTTGGAGAGAGAGAAGAAGAAGAAGAGTAATCTTTACATGGTAGGGGAGAGAAACATAGATAGATAGATAGATAGATAGTGTAGAAATTACATGGCACAACAGAAAGAGTCTGAGCAAGGAGTAGAGAACACAAAGAAAATATGAGAAGGACAGAGGTTGCTTTAATTTCAAAGGAATTGATACAAAGATGGCTTTGTCCACCTGTGCACTTCCACCGTGAAGCTTAGATAGTGATCTAGACAGATGATAAGCAAAGAGCTTAGGGTAGCTCGAAGAACTATGGCTAGGTGAAAGATAGATTGATGATGGCTTTAGAGGAGTCTTCCTTTTATAGCCCGGGAAGGTGGTCTGGTCAACATGTCCAATTGTATTATGAACCTTTCCTAGTCAACCAAGGAATATTACCTTTACCATCAAGCTGGGGCACTACCCCTAGACCCCCATCAGGGGAGCTGCTAGTCCCCCCTGAGATCCCCCTTCACAGGCCTCAAACCCTAAAATAGGAGTCCCTAATAGCTCCCACACCCTGCAACTTGATGCATTGTGCCTCGAGTTGCTACCGACATAACTACTCTATCTAACCCAAAGGCTAGATCCACAAAGATCGCCTTTTTACTATCCAGTCACATAGACCTCATCTGACATATAAGTCAAGACCCACCCAATGTCCGTGTTCACACATGGCTTCTCCTCATAATGGATACCTTACAACTTTGAGCACCATGGATCATTGGTAGCATCTTGCAAGGGTGGGGCATTGAGCATGTCTAATACCCTCCCTCAATGTCCCCACCTGTAGGTGAACTATATTCTCAGCCCAATGCCAAGTCTCTGAAGATGAATTTGTCATATATCCTTTGTAAGAGCTTTGGTGAAGATATCTGCTCTATTCTCCTCCTTTGGACAGTAGAACAACTCTAATATTCCATCCTCAATCAAATCACATACATAGTAATATTGGATCTCAATGTGTTTAGTGCGTACATGAAAAACTAGATTTTTGGCAATGGCAATGCAACTATGATTGTCACATCTTAGCATTGTTGGATCTACATCTTGTACTCCCATATGCCATAGGATCCTCCTTAACCATATTGCTTTACATGCAACAAAGCAAGCTACCTTGTACTCTACTTTGGTAGTAGAAGAAAATGCCACAATTGGTTGTTTCCTATTGATTCAAGTGAAAATTCATGAACCAAAAGAGAAATAATATCCAGAAATTGATTTCTCGGAATCACTGTCACCTACCCAATGTGTGTCACAATGCCCCATAAGAGCACTTCTAGAATTATATGTGATACCATAGTCAACAGTTCCCTTCAAATATCTAAGCACCTGCATCCCAACTTTCCAATGACTTTGTCATGGTTTGTTTGAAAGCCTACTCAAAACACACAGCAAAACTAACATATGTCCTAGTGTTACACAAGTAGATGAGACTACTAACCAACCTCCTATACCTCCCAATTTCTGCTAGTGCTGATGTATCCTCAATGGATAACTTCACATTGACCTCCATAGGTATAGCTATCTCCTTACACTCGATCATGCCAAATGCTTTTAAGATCTCCCATGCATACTTCTTTTTGAGAGATGAAGATTTTTCCAGGCACTTGCCAAACTTCAATCCCCAAACAATAGTGCAACAAGCCCAAGTCTATCATTTCAAACTCAAGCTCAAAGCCTTTCAAGTCTGATGGATCATATCTTCATAGTCACCTATAATAAGAAGGTCATCCACGTATAGGATTATCACTACAAATTTTTTACTATCCCTGTAAACATACAAGTTAGCATTTGAGGCACATCTTTTTTAATTCAAACCTAGAAAGAATTTATCTATCTATTGGTACCATGCTCTAGGGGCTTGTTCCAGCCTATACAATGCCGTCTTTAGCTTAGAAACTTTGTTCTCACAATGGGGGCCTTCAAACCCTGGTGGCTAAGCCACGTAAATCTCCTCCTTGAGGTCAACATTCAGGAATGTTGATTTTATATCCATTTGGTAAATTGGCCACTTCTTATGAGTAGCCACTGCAAGTACTGTGTGGATAGTGACCATTCTAGCAGTTGGAGCAAATGACTGTTGAAAATCAAATCCTTCAACCTGTGAAAATCCCTATGCAACTAATCTGGCTTTGTAATTTAACTTCCAGACCCACTTGGTGCCAATAATCTTCCTCTTTTTTAGCTGATCCACTAGCTCCCAATTATCATTCTTCATCATGCTATCATACTCAGCTTGCATAGCTGCTATTCATGTTGGATCAATAAGTGCTTCTTCCAAGTCTACTAGCTCCTTTACTTCTCTCATAATCTTAGCCATCAATGCCATATTGACTATGTGAGCATAAGCCTTTCTTTGCTCCTCTATTCTCAATGACCTCCTTTGTCCATATGCATTTTCCTCAACTGTAGTAAGCATAGGATTACTGTGATCATAGATCTACTTCATCCATTGAGGCAATGGCTTTTCTAGTGGCATGATTGTAGGTTGGTAAAGTCTATCCTCATCATTTAAAGACAATACTTCGTCCTCCTTAAGAGTAGGGACAAATCTTAGGATAGGTTCATATTGGACTACTTCTCTAGATGATAAAGTGGAAGAACTTATATTCTCCTCCTCCACTATATGTGGCTACTTCTTGAACACCACATCACGGCTCGCTATGATCTTCTTTGCCTCTTGGTCATACAATTTGTAAGCCTTTTTCTCATCACTATAATCCAAGAAGATACATTTTGTGCTTTTTAGATTTAACTTGTTTCTCCTATCATTTGGTACATGTGCATAACATTCACATTCAAAAGTTCTAAAATGCGAGACATATAGTTTCTTTACTAAAATAGGCCTTATGAGGGGTTTTTCCCTTAAGAGCCTTTGTGTAACTCCGATTGAGAATCTAGACTGCAATATTAACCACTTCCGCCAAATTTGGTTAGGCAATCCCTTTCCCTTAAGCATGCACCTTGCCATTTCCATAATTGTGCAATTTTGGCATTCAACGATGCCATTCTATTGAGGTGTATGAGGTGTCGTCAATTAACACTTAATCCCTTTGCACTTGCGAAAGTCTTCAAACTCCTTTGAGTTGAACTCATCGCCACTATCTATTCTAAACTTCTTCACACTTTGCCCTATTTCATTCTCAATAAGTTTTAGCCATTCTTTAAACTTACCAAAAGCTTGAGTCTTATTATGAAGGAAGTACACCCACATAGTTTTACTATAGTCATCGACAATCAACATAAAGTAAAAGATCCTCCCAAGGCTTTTATAGGCATTTAACTACACAAGTCAATATGCACCAACTCTAGATCCTTCGCTCTATTTTTGCTTTCTTATGAAATGTCTTTCTCTATTGCTTGCCCATCATACAAGCTTCACGTGGTTCTTTTATTTTAGTTACTACAGATAGGTGAGCAACCATACCTTGCTTATGCATCTCCTTCAACATTGCAAAACCAATGTGACCAAATATTTCAAGACAAAGTTTACTTGTGTCCACACCAGCAGTGGCTGTAAGAGCACTTAGCTCATACAAGTTATTCCTCCTTTCTCCTTTACCAACAAATTTGCCAACATTATCAATAATTTCTGCACCTATCTTAGTGAACCTTACCTCATGACCAAGATCACTTAGAAGCACCAACTGATAGTAGATTTCTCTTAATCTTCGAAACATACAACACATTTGAAAGATTATTGAATTCATCATTTGTAGTAACAAAGGACATAGTACATGTGCCCTCACCAGGGCAAATTGTATCATTCCCAATCATCACAATGATGGATTCTTCTAGAGGCTTTATAGAACTATATAGACCTTTCCTGTTGGTCATGTGATGGGAGGCACCACTATCTAATATCCATGAGTCGGTGTTATATATTTTTTGTGCCGAGGAACACGCGTCCTCAATGGTTGCAATGAATAACTCTTGAGTCGTATTGGCTACCTCCTTGCCTTTAGCCTTCACTGTGCCATTCTTTTCATCTACCTTCTTAACACGACAATGTGCAATTGCATGTCCTTTCTTCTTGCAATAGAAGCAATCTTCTTGAAAATTTTTATTACCACCCTTCTTCTTTTTGTCACCATTGGTAGAGGAACCACCTTTGCCTTTTACATTGGCTAAGAATGCAACATCTCCACTACTGCTACCTTCTCAAGCTTTAACCCTCAACTCCTCCTCCATTACTAGTGTACAAAATTCCTCAAACATCAAAGCTTGGGGTCTCACATAAGTGTTTAGTGCAATTACCAATCCATTAAACTTTGGTTGACAAATCCAAAGACGCCTCCGAGAGCTAGCTTCTCACTAGTCTTTTATATCCCAGTGTTGGCCATCTAGTCGCATAGATTCTTGATCCAAGTGATGAATGCTTCAGCTGTCTCTTCTTTAGAAAACTTCTCTGCTACTAGTTGATTCTCTAAGTTTTGAATCCTTGTTTGATTTTGCATTTTGTACTCACTCCTCAGTATGTTCCAAGCCTCTGATGCATTGGTTGTGTGTTGAATCAAGGTCAAAACACTATCAGAACAGCTTATAACTAAGGCACACAGTGCATCTGTGTCCCTTCATTTCCAAGCTCGTAGAAGATCTACATTTGGAGGAATCGTAATACTCGAATTTGATGGGTTGGGGGTGGGTTATGGTTCTGGATCAGTCCTCGGCACCGTCTCCAAACGCTTATAAGAATCAAGGATAGTTGTGATCTTAAACTTCCACAAAGTATAGTTTGTACCGTCTAACTTGCCTTTGCTAAAGGTTGGTGAATGAGTCCTTAGTGTTTAAATTATCGATACAATAGCACCACCACCTAATACACTAGCATTGCTACTTGATGTAATAAATGGAATTTCTCCTGTTGAAGCCCTTGCCTCTCATGTACTCTCCACTCCTCAAAGCCCCCTAGGCTCTAATACCATGTAGAAATTACACGGCACAACATACAAAATTTGGGCAAGGAGTAGAGAATACACAACAAATATGAGACGAATAGAGATTGCTTTAATTTCAAATGAACTGATACAAAGATGGCTCTATCAACTCGCCCGCTTCCACCGTGAAGCTTAGATGGTGATCCAAACAAATGATAGGTGAAGAGCTTAAGGTAGCTCGAAGAACTCTGACTAGGTGAAAGATAGATTGACGATGGCTTTAGAGGGGTCTCCTTTTATAGCTCGGGAAGGTGGTGTGGTGGACATGTCCGACCATATTATGAACCTTTTCTAGTCGGCCAAGGAATATTCCCTTTATCATCGGGCGGAGGGCATTGCCCCTGGACCCCCATCAGGGGGGTTGCTGGCCCCTTGAAACCCCTCAACTAGGGGTTGCTTCTACACCCCCCCCTCGGGACCCCAAAATAAGGTTCCTTGATAACCCCCACACCCCTCCCCCCCCTCGGGACCGCAAAATAAGGGTCCTTGATAACCCCACACCCCATAACTCAATGCATTGTGCCTCAAGTTGCTAGCAGCATAACTACTCTATCTAACCCAAAGGCTAGATCCACAAAGATTACCTTTTTGCCATCCGATCATATAAACCTCATCTGGCATATAAGTCAGGATGCACCCAATGTCCGTGGTCACACATGGCTTCTCCTCATAATGGGGGCCATACAACTTTGAGCACCATGGATCATTGATGGCATCATGTGTGTGTGTGTGTGTGTGTGTGTGTGTGTGTGTGAGTGAGTGATAGATAGATAGATAGATAGATAGATAGATAGATAGATAGATAGATAGATAGATAGATAGATAGTAGATTGATTGATTGATTTGATTGATTTGATTTGATTTGATTTGATTTGATTTGATTGATTGATTGACATCTATAAAAGGCCAAAGTGACCTATGAGACCATGAGTTACAGTCATCTACATGACCATACAAGTGCCTAAGAGAATAGTAAATGAAAAATGTAATAAACAGTGCAAAAAAGCTATAAGCTAATAGCAATAAAGAGCTTTAGTTTATACGTGTAGAGAGGGTGTAGAGGGCCTAGCTCTAGCCCGAGCAATGATCTCATGTATCTACTTATGAAACTGTCACTAATGTATGTGCCTAGGTCAAGGATGTCTGGATTAGCTTAGCTAGACAACTCCATTTATGCTTGGGTTAAGGATGTCTAGATTGGCTTAGCTAGACATCTCCATCAATTAGTATCCTTCATGTATGTGTAGATGATTGTGGCTATGACTATGATGAAGTCTCCTAGATCTCTCTCCCTAACAAAATTTGTGAGCTACCTCCAAGTAGGGCCTCAATGTCTTGTAACTACTATACTCTTGAGAAGAGTGTCTTAGAGTCACCATATCTCAAGGAGGAAGAGACCAATGCACCTCTGATAAGAGAAATCCATCTAGGGGACCAAAGCTGCCTCTAAACAAGCAATGGAACTGACCTCGAATCTCATAGTATGCTAGGTAATGGCATATATAGTGCTCCTATGTCTTTGGGTCGTTGACATAACTACCGTATATGCTCCTTTGCTAGTATGGATCTATATTTGGGAGTCTCAATCTCTAGCTAGTGTGGGGACATACATAGCTTACCAATAGCACGTCTAACCCCATGTGAGAAGTGGGTGTCCATGTATCTCAGGTTGACAATAAATCCATCATCTATGGTGTGCAGAAGATGCTCTCTATAGAAATCCATCTTCATGCCTAGCTCTTTCACAAGGGCTATCTATGTCCTCCTAATGTCTAGTTGAGTGAGGTCCATCATCTCGGTAATCTTTCCAATCTTTGAGTGGCTCAAAGTACGAGATATGTAGCTCAAACTAGTCTGACATTTGTGCATACCAACAAGAAGTATCACCCTCTCTTGCAAGGTATCAAGAAGACTCGAGAGCAAGCCATGCATATTTGTGTTTGGGCAAATCCAATAGGCTATGTATATATGTGACTAATCAAGCGAGAGCCTCCTCCACTTCAATCAGTGTGGCTACTAGCTTAGCTCTAATGAACTCATGTGGGACCCAAATCTTACATCTAATCAACCCAGAGATCATGGATACAAGTGGCCACTTCATTGACCTCCACCCATCATAACTACGACCTGTCATTTATTGTGACAACATGAGCAGTATACAGTTGGCTAGGAACCCTGTGTTCCATGTGAGGACAAGACATATTGAGGTACACTACCACTTTGTGAGAGTGAAGGTACTAGCAGGTGAGATTGACTTGGTGTATGTCAGCACACATGATCAGATAGCTGACATCTTCATGAAGGCATTGGGTACATAGAAGCTTTAAAAGTTTCGAAGCTTACTTGGAGTTGTAGAGATGCAGTTGAGCTTGAGGGGGAGTGTTGAGATGACAAGTTTAACACATGCGGACATTGATGATGGACCGCCTGGTTAGATGGGTCCACACATCTACACTTAGCACGTTGGTGGTCATTATGACTCTCACATGGCCACTGACTCATTACTTATTATATTCAGGTTGTTACACCTATTTACAGCTGGCATAGTTATAGCGCTAGTCGACTATTGTAGTCGGTTATGCATTGTTTGACTTAGTAGGCCACTTTCCTTTATGTTGTATCTTATTTATACTTTGTGTACATTGTAAAGAGTGTGGAAGAAGAAGAAAAAACCAGCAAGAAAACGTTTTGGCCTCCATCTCTCTTCTTGTCTCTTGAGTGAGCTTCTCCTTGTGCATTCTGTGTGTGTTCAGCGCAGCATCTTGAGCAAGTCCCCCCACCATGCGATTCTTGAAAATTATACCTATAGGAGCTCCAAGTCTATAGAAGACCCTACCACACCAATACTCCCTGAACATGATTTGTTGTGTTATGAAAATCTACAGGACACAGATTATCTAGAAGATATTCTAGAACAAATTCAGGATATCTATTGCCAACCCATCGGTTCATGGTCACGTTAGCCACATGAATCACAGGAGCCAACATTGTTTCATAAGCCTATTCAGCCAAGTTCTACAGCAATGGAATTATCTAAGTATCTGGAATTCATGTTTCTAGACTGGTTAGATACTAACTACAAAATAGCTTTCGATGACTTGGATCTTGACCTAGAAAAAATCAGAAGACAAAGAGAAGAAAACAGGATCCTAGATCAAATGCCCCTATGTATTGATCCAGAAGAGTAGGACAATGAAGATTTTACTCACCATGTTCACAATAGATTAAACTCTAGAATCTTAGGTGAGAGTATAGAACAGAGGCCACCAAATCTTCCTCTTAAGGAAATACCTACATGATATTATAGAGATCAAGCATAGTTTCAGGAAAATATGGCATGCTATCACATCTTCAGATGAAGATGGTGAAAGTGTGATAGAAGAAGAATTCACACCCATCAACCTACACAGGTCAAAAACATCACCTATTTCAATCCTCAGAGCCCAAATGAATGCTCATAATCATAATCAGCCACCTAACTCTACCTTGGCTACTGCAACTGTACAACTAAATGCCACAAGTACGACGTCCATATCTAGAACTTCTCATAATGACTTCTACAAGAAGATCGGAGTACTCGAGAAAGTTGGCTCATTTCCTATCTGGTCCATTGATGGGAAGACATAAGAAGAAATCAAATTATTGATTTACATTGTCATGTGCTCCTAATCCCTCGTACAGTAGAGCTCTCATGTATATTAAGTATTCTTTATACATGCAGGGATCACAAAGCTTTGACTTAAAGAAAGCTTCTCTAGCTTCCAATACATCGTCAAGCTTATTTCCTACTAATTCTCCCAACAACAATTCAAAGAAGATTTGTACAGGATCAAGATTTTGTACAATAGCCAATTTTACCTGGGGATGAATGGATGTCCACCAGTGCTTGAGACCTCACATGAAACCATGGGTAATGGCATTAAGGATATCAATCCTCCTTGTTTGTGGCTTGTCAACTATCTTTTGGCCTGCATAGGCATACATCATGTAAATCAATAATTTGATTTCTTCCGATGTCTTCCCATCAATGGACCAGATAGGAAATGAGTCGACTTTCTCCGGTATTCTGATCTTCTTATAGAAGTCATCATGAGAAGTTCTAGATGTGGACGCCGTACTTGTTGCATTTAGTGGTACAGTTGGAGTAGCCAAGGTAGAGTTAGCTGGTTGATGATGATTATGGGCATTCATTTGGGCTCCGAGGATTGAAGTAGGTGATATTTTTGACCTGTGTGGGTTGATGGGTGTGAATTCATCTTCTATCACACTTTCACCATCTTCATCTGAAGATGTGATAGCATAGGCCATATTTTCCTTAAAGTACGCTTGATCTCTATAATACCATGCATGTATTTCCTTAGGAGGAAGATTTGGTGGCCTGTGTTCTATACTCTCACCTAAGATTTTGGAGTTTAATCTGTTGTGAACATGGTGGGTAAAATATTCATTGTCCTGCTCTTCTGGATAAATGCACAGGGGCATTTGATCTGGGATCTTGTTTTCTTCTCTTTGTCTTTTGAGTTTTTCTAGGTCAAGATCCAAGTCATCAAAAGCTATTTTGTAGTCAGTATCTGACTAGTCTGGAAACATGAATTCCAGATACTCAGATAATTCCATTGTTGTAGAGCCTGGCTGAATAGGATTTTAAAACAATGTTGGCTCCTATGATTCATGTGGCTGATGTGACCATGAACCAATGGGTTGGCAATAGATATCCTGAATTTGTTGTGGAATATCTTTTGGATAATCTATGTCTTACAGATTTTCATAACACAACAAATCATGTTCTAGGAGTATTGGTGTGGTAGGGTCTTCTGTAGACTTAGAGGTGCCTTCTCCCGTAGGTATAATCTCCTTTCTTTTCCTTTAATGGAAGTGTGCATGTTCAGGGTACCAGATGATGGCGAAGAGAAATGTGATGTCCATCCTTTGTGTAGTCTTTTGTTTGAGAATGTGGACCAATCTGTTGTACAACTTGGTGTTGTCACTAATGTTGAAGAGACATGGGCTGGAACTATTGTAGATAGTTTTGCAATAGTATTCTTTTGTATTTGCTGACAAAGGGCAAGTAGCTGATCTGAGATCTACTACAAAGATTCCATTTTTTCAATGAGACATGTAAGGGCAAGGTGTGTCAAGTTGACCGCTTGTAGTTTTGCTATCCAAGAACTATTATCCTAGGGGCGTAGATAAGGGGCTTCCTTGTACTGATGCTCTTCATATTCAAAATCTTGAATAGCATTGATTACAGAAGATGTAGCTCTTTCAATTAACTTCTTACAGTGTTGGTAGATCCCATGGACAGCTTGATCATGGGAGCATGGTTGGGTATGGAATTTTAATGTGTTGGCTCTTTGAGAGGGAGAAACCCTCAACTGTGGTTGTATTATAGCCTTTGATGATGAGGACGATGACTATTCTAGAGGAGAGTTAGTGATCATTTGTTTTTGTGGAAGCAATTATGTCTTCCCTTTTATATTCTAAACTTTTATGATTTTTGGAGGAAGTAATTCCTTTTTTCTGATAGAACTGATGTCAAGTTGCCATTCATTTGGCAACTCTATTTCAGACCAATTTACACAGTCTAGAAGGAAGCTTTGTGTAATCTCGTCTGACTTCATGATAATGGTTTAACCTTTATCATGAGATGAGTTCACTCCTTTTATGACTCTAGGAATGGCTAGAGATATACAATGGAAAACCATTCTGTACTGAATTGCAAGGTGTGCAAATGATGCTTTCATATGTAAACCCATCGTTTTGATGTGCAACATGAGCAATTCTAGAAGGTAGGGGTCATCTACTGCTATTACATAGTTGGGTCTTAACTCAAAATAGATGGGGCCATTTGATAGTGGTGACATTGCAGCTCCTACTATCATGTCATGTAGATTTAAGTGATGTGTATCTAATATTGCTGCCATAGAAGATGCATCTAGACCTTTTCTGAAAGGAGGTATGATACCTATAGCAACATAACCAAGATGTATATAGGGTTATTCTTTCCTATTCTATTGTTTTTGTATTTTTGGATAGACAAGAGACAATAAGTTTACATGTTGATCTTCTAACAGAGAGTCTCCAACAGTTAAGATACCTTGATCTTCAATAAACATGGTTCAAGCCTTGAACTTAAAAATCCCATTTTCTCCATAGATTTGTGAAGCATAGATTTCTAGTAGAATGCATTTAGAACTAGGCTAAGCCTTGTCAATGGTGATGGTGGAGTTTCCCAACGATTTGTATCTTTTTGACAAATGCTTGAATGTAGAGGAGAACGCATTCCCAACTTGCTTGGAAGCCATGAGGAATTTACTAGACGTGAAGAGGACGGAATGCTCTGAAGTGGCAACACGGCAACACAAAGCCTTAATGCGTGAGAAATGAGCTTAGCCTTGTGATGTCACTGACAACCTCACTTCACTCAAGTGGATGAATGAAAACTCTGCTTTGATACCAATTCACAGAGAGATACAACGGAAGAGGAAAACACACAGAATCGAGACATGGTATGCAGATCAAGCATAGATAATGAACACATTGAAAGGGAGACCAAGACGAAATCGAGCGTGATGCAAGATAACTAAGCGTGTAGGTATGGAGATCATGAAGACGATATGATAAGCTTCTATGTCAAGGCAAAAAATGAGAACTCTCTCTGAGTAAGAAGACTGCTCTTGTATTGCTCTGTATGTTCTGTTATGTTACACTAAGCTACAATGGAAGCCTTTTATAGGAAAAACTTGAGAGGCAAAAAGCTTTCCCACGTAAAAGAGATAGGAGTGAGGTATCTCATAAAGAAATGATGCCTTCTGGTGGGAACAAAGAATTGGCTTTGTTAAAAACAAGAGGGAATATTGTACATGAGGAATAATTTACTTTTTCTTTTCCTCAAGGTGGTTTCCTGGTCAGCTATAGTTTTTTGTATTCCTGGCACATGCTCGAATGTGACATCTAGAGCATCAAAAAACAATGATCACTGAAGTAATCTTTTATTCCCTATTTCATTTGGTGCCTTTTTGGTTAGGCAGCCTAGTACATGTTTCAAATCAGTTCTGATGGAGGGGACAAATTTGATGAAAAAGAGAAAGGCTTTGATGGCCTTAATCATGGCAAGAATTTCTCGTTGTTAAGAGGGGTAATTCTTTTGAGTGCTTGAGAATATTCTTGAGGCATATTTGCATGGGTACAATGCTGAGAGCGGAATTTAGGTGACGGGAAGTGCTTAAAAATAGCAAAAAATTATGAATATCAAGGGAAAAATATTCACTATCAAAGGCGGCGGCTCGATCTAGGACGATTTTAAGCGCCAAAGTGCTTTAAAGGTGCTCGAGCGACACTTGTTGATTTTTCATAATTTTTCAGACAGTCGTGCGGGTTGGCAAGAGTTACTGGCCAATGCGGGATGCCAAGCCGGACGCCCAGGATTTTTCAGAGCTCAATTCGGAGTCCGGACGGGGAAATGGCCAAGGAAACGGTCAAGATATGAAAAGGTGGACACTTGGGAGGCCAAATTTGAGCATGCCTTTTGAGTTTGGACCCCCCCCCCCCCCCCCCCCCCCCCCACCCCCCAAAAAAAAAATTTATGCACCTTATGAAGCAAAAAACGTGGAGAGAGAATGAAGAGGAATGAAAAAACGTGATGAACAGAGGGCGCCGTTTTTTTCGCCATGGATGGAGAGAGGGCATCATGGATGTTACAAACACCCTGCCTAATGGATTATGGGGCTTCATTCCCTCCTTCTGTGGATCTTATCGCCGTCCTTCGCTCCTCAATTGATGGCCTGAATGCTGAGATAGAAATCTAGTCTTTCTCTCTCCTCCCTCTCTCTCTTCTAAGGGGGAATTCATGTGGGAAGAAGAAGGAAGAAGGAAGAATGATGGAGGCTTGTCCGGCATGGATCGGATTGCTCCACGGGCTGGAAATGGTGATTGGTGATTGTGCTGGACATGAAGTGCTGCTGATTTCCAAATCTACAGCCATGGACATGAAACCCAAAACACGCAAATAAGCGGTAATTTAAAATTTTCAAAGGAAATTTGAGCTTTTATGGCTTTTGATTGATGAAATGCTGTTCATGTGGGATAAAATTTGTTCATGTTATTGTTTTCTATGAGTTCTTGCTGGTCATAATCAAAAAAGCAGAAAAACATGCATCTTGTGGTTCAAAATAATATGCTAAAACACGTAAAACATGAAAAAACAAGGGAAAATGATGGTTTTTGGCATAAAAAATAGGAAAGTAAATAGGAACATCAACTAAACTTTCATTTTTTCTGCAAGAAGGAACTAAGGGCCACAGCCCCTAATCTGTTCTTAATTTTTAGTAATTAAATAATGCAGGAAAATAAGGGAAAATACAAGAAAAGGGTGGAAAAACCCTAAAAAATAGGGAAAAAATACATTTTGGGTTTTGAAAAATAAGGATAAATAAGAGAAATGTTTGTGAATGTTTGTGGGGACTGAAGCATGAGGATTTGCCTCAGTTCAACCCCACCTTCTTATTCTAGTGTGGTTTTTTTCCGTTTTTTTCACATAAAATGATGGTAAAATACCCTATAAATCTATCCAACGACGCAATATTTAAACAGGGAAGGGTAGAGGAGTTGAAATATGTCTAAATGCCGTGTGAGATGATGGGAAAGTTGCTGATTTCTATGCATAGCATTTAGGACGGATGATAATTAAAATTAAGAGCTTAGTAGCACGAGGATCACCTCGGTGCTAGGCCCATGCAACGAAGCACGAACGGTAGTTGGAAACCATTAAGAGAATGTTTTCGCACTTGTGCACGATACTATTTTGCTAAATGTTTGAGCACTAGGCATCCACCAAATGCATAGAGCATGAAAAGAATTTAAAAAATATCAGTGGCTAGCTCCTGGACATGCATTGCAATTGGTTTATTGGAACCTGACCTACGATGAGAGGCAGTGAGGTACCCATGCTGTAGGTAGACGCGGGTCCCAAAGGGAAAAGCAAGTGAGGAAGAAATGGTACACTCCTGGACACGCTTATTTGGTACTTTGAGCGACTTGTGTGCGAAATGTTTAGATGTTGAGCGACGCATCGAGGGGCCAATCCCCAAGGTGTAGGAGAGTCGCAGAGGGTTGATGGCATTTAGCCGTAGGAGGAACCCCCATGTCTATGTGATTCGAGCCTTTTGGCTATGTGAAAGGGACTCCCTCTGAGGAGTAATATTGGGTTAGGATCAGGTGGACTACAACGTATTACAAACGCAATGTTTAGGAAGGTAGAGATTTTGATAGACGCTCCTGGCCGCGAGGCCGAGGGGTTGTCTTGTGCATAGGGACGAGGCCCGGCTAGTGCATGAGCCAGTGCCGGCCCGTTTTTTGGTCCATCAGTGGTGCGTCTGCCGGGAGCCGCTTAAAAGTGGCGATTCTCGAATCCTGGTTGTTTAGGGACCAACTAGCAGTTTATGCCAAAGGATACTGAGATTGATCCGTTATTTATTGATAAGCATCGTCTAGCAGAAATCCAAAAGCAAGAAAGAGACGAAAGAGCTAGGCGACATGCTGAAATTTTTAGGAGATATTCTCCTAAGCGTAGCGGCGCTGAACCCTTACGAGGGAGTGGATCTAGTGGTCTTGGGGCCACAAGCAGTAAGTTAGGAGAAGGTGGAAGCTCTAGTGCTCCCCTTCCTTCTATAAGCCAGTCCACGTCAAGTGCGGGAGGTGTAACCCCCCCGTCCCTTATTCCTAGTGCAAATCCAATCCTCGTCATGGCGCAGCCTATTGCAATTCCAACAGGAACGATGGATTTGCCGGCTCTAGGGTACCCGCTACCCATTTTTAATGGGCTAGTTGAGGAAGATGCGGAACTCCACATTAGGGAGTTTCAAAAGCTGATGTTTAATTGTCACATCCAAGAAGAAGGACATTTAATGATGTTCTTCAATATGACTCTCAAAGGAAGAGCCGCTATATGGTATCATGGTTTAGAAGCCGGAACCATATTGAACATTGATGCATTTTATGGAGCTTTTCGAAGGGAGTTTGCCCCTGAAAGGGGTGGACAATATTGGTTGCGTGTACTTAACGTGACCCGTCAAGAACCACACGAGGATATTCGTGCTTATGCGAAGAAAATAAAAGAGGTTTTCCGTAAGTTGGACACCTCTATTCCTATCCTCGCAGCTGCCCAATTGCAATATTTCCTACATGGTTTGGACTTTAATATCCAATTGCAGTTGAGTAGTGTCCCCTTGGGGGATATAGATACTGCCATTACACGAGCACAAGAGGTGGAATCCCGACTACAAGCAGCCTATGCCTCTCGAGGCAATTCGAATATGGGTTTAGTATTGGGAAATAATGTGGCAATGGCCAATGGCAGTAGTGGCCAAGGGATGGCGATGGCTAACCCTAATGGGAGAGGAAACATGATGCAGAATGTCCCTTTATTACCAGCTCCCCCTAGCATGTCGATGCCTACGGGCAGTCAAATGGCTCCAAGTGGTGGAGGCCAGGCGGTCAATTCTAACACCATGCCTGTGACTCAACAACCAGTGCCTAATCGAATTGTTAGGTCGATGGAACGACATGGTAATGACCAAGGCTATGAGTCGAGTGCTTCCAATGTTCTTGGCGAGGTTAAGGACATGATGAAGCATTATACCGACATGATTACGGAGCAGTATCGACAAATAGCCGTTGATGTCAGCTTCCTTAAAAAACAACAAAATTTGATAGGAAGTAGATACCCATATGAGGGTGCACCTTCGAGGTTTAGTTGCAAATGGTGTGGCGGGCAGCACTATCCAAGAAATTGCCCAAATGTTAAGTGCGACATTTGTGGAAAATCTGGCCATTTAGCAGCTACTTGCTGGAGTAAGATCAGTTCCCTCCAGCGAGGAAGTCGGCAACCAGGGCCTGTTAATCATCGTGCCCAAGGAAATGATTCCCAGCGAGAAGATGGGCCTAAACAAATACTTCAACGACCAAAGACTACAGTGGAGGAGCTACCTAGTGGTAGTGGGGTTAGTTTGATTGAGGTTGTACGCGTTAACGAAGCTGAAACCTCTAATCTGCGAGCTGTCCTTACAAGAGGTCAAAAGGGTAGAGAGGCCGACAAGGATAAGCCTGTCGACGGAAACCCTAAACAAGGAGACAAAGGAACGCAAGTTTTGGATCCTTCCATGGAAGGGGGACCTTTGAAGCCCGTAGAGAGTAAAGCTAATAAGGAACCACCAAAGAAGAAGGTGAAAGTTAAGAAAGAGACAATAAAGCCGGTTCAACGACCTAAAGAGCGGATGGTTTGGCGTGAAAAGCGAGCTCTATCGAACTATCATGAATTCGATTTGGCGAGCTCTCTTTGCGAAGTCAAGCCGGATGTGAATCTTTTACAGCTTATTAAGCTTTCCCTAAGAGTACGTAAGGAATTTAGAAAGATCCTACGTACCGGGTATATCGTAGAACCTTTGGGTATTGCGCGAGTTGGTGATGACTGGTTCGAGCATGCTGAGAAGCATTGCCCAAGGGTTGCAGCCTATGTCGATGGGATATTAGTAGATTATGCCATTGTCGACACGGGATCATCTGTTAACATTATGAGTTCTGAACTGATGGAAAGGTTGGGTCTTGCGATCCAGAAAGATACCTCCACAATTCTCAGAATGGCAGATGATAGTTTGAGACAGCCAGAAGGCTGCATTACTAAGGTCCATGTCACTGTTGCAAATGTAGAATGCCTGTTGGACTTTAGGGTGATTCGTTTTGCAGGCCGTCCAAGTTACCAAGTATTACTCGGACGACCTTGGATCTTGCAAGTGGACTGCCAAGTAGATATACCCGCCGGTCGGCTAATATTCGGCAGAGGTGCCCAGCGTGTGGTGGTTAATGCTTATCCTGAGTCCCCGTAGAGTGAGAGAGCTCCTCTATCTTCTACAGAATTGGAGACACTAGAAGATTTATCTGCTAGTGAGACATCATCGAGTGATGAGTCCAAAGAGGGATCCACCACAGAGGACATCTATCAGATCACTTTGAATGAGCCGATAGAGGGCCAAGATCATATAAGAGATGCAGATCGAGCTAGACCTTGGTACGCTTGATGATTCGCGGCCAATCAAATTAGGTTCTATGCTCAGTACAGTAGAAAGGGAGGACTATGTGGCCTTGATCCAGGAATTCTGTGATATCTTTGCCTGGAGTTATGATGAGTTGAGAGGCATCCCTCCTAGTCTTGCTGTTCATACAATTCCGTTGAAAGAGGGCAGTCGTCCTGTACGGCAGAAAGTAAGGCGTATGCCTTTCGAACTGAGGGACGGCCTGTTTGAAGAGTTACAGAAGCTTCAAAAAGTGGGTTTGATTTTTCCTGTGCAACACACGGAATGGTGTTCGCCAGTTGTGATTAGAAAGAAGAAGAATAATCAAATCCGTTTATGTGTAGACTTTAGGGAGCTGAATAAGCAGACAGTTAAGGACTACTACCCGTTGCCATTTATTGACCAGATTTTGGATCAATTAGCGGGTAGGGAGATATATTTGTTTATGGATTGCTTTGCAGGATATAACCAGATGGCAATTGCAGAAGAGGACAAGTTGAAAACAACTTTTATTACTGTATTTGGTACTTTTGCGTACCGTGTGATGGCCTTTGGTTTATGCAATGCGCCTGGTTCGTGGCAACGAACAGCAGATAAGACATTCGGTGACATATCCCCTGAAGAGTTGAAGGTGTTTATTGATGACTTAGGGGTTGCCACCGTGAGAGAAAGGCAGTTGATCATTCTAAGAAAATGCTTTGAGCGCTGTAGACAATTTTGCATCGCCCTAAACCCACGGAAGTGTGTTTTTGGAGTACCTTATGGGCTATTGCTGGGTCATGTGGTCAGTTCGGTAGGAATTGCGACAGACCCCGAGAAGGTCAAAGTTATAGTTGCCATGGGTCCACCACGCACTCCGAAGGAAGTTCATAGCTTTCTGTCTTCGGTTGGTTACTACCGTAGATTCATCAACGCCTTAGCAGAAAGAACGTTGCCGCTTACAAATTTATTGTCCTTTAGTTGTTCGTTTGTATGGGGTGACCCTTGTAAGGTAGCATTCGAGGATGTGAAACAAGAGCTAGCAAGAGCGCCCGTTTTAAAAGCACCTAAAAGAGGTGAGGTGTTTTATATATTTTCAGCAGCCACCATGTATAGTATCAGCTGCTGTTTAGCCCAAATTTGGGAAGAGAAGTGGTACCACCCGATTGCTTTTGCTAGTCGGAAGCTAGGGGTATCCGAAATTAACTATACTTACATGGAAAAGTTGTGTCTAGCAATGGTCTTTGGGACCAAGAAATTCAGGCCGGACTTCGATTATTGATGAATAAGTTACAGCCGCCTGATCATCTAGCAAAGTGGTTAATCACTTTGCAGGAATTTGATTATGAAATCAAGAGTAAGCCACCAAGGTTGCAAGGCATCGTGGAATGTCTAGTGGACTTTGGGGAGCCGAAAGAATCTGTGGCTGAAGGTAGTGACATGGAGTTGTTATTTAAGATAGACACGGCATCTATTCCCTCCTGGTATGCTGCAATAACACATTATTTATCAACAGGAGAGGCGGGATCCGAATTATCTAAAGTTGAGAGAAGAAAAATTAAGCAGCAAACGTTAAAGTTTGCTTTGATCGCAGGTACATTATATCGGCAAGGGGTTGATGACATCTATCGCCGATGTGTGATGCCTAACGAGGTGCCATTCATTTTGGAAGAGTGTCACGATTCTGCTTGCGGTGGCCATTTTGCTGGACGGCTTACAGCACAAAAGGCTTTAAGAGCAGGTTATTGGTGGCCCGCCATCTTCCAGGATGCGTTTGCATATGTTAAGCGATGCGATATTTGTCAACGACATGATAGTCGAGAGAATAGGAAACGACCACTCACCCCTATTATGGCGATACTTCCATTTGAGAAGTGGGGAATAGACTTTGTAGGTCCTATTACTCCGTCGTCAACTACGCAAAAGAGGTACATCATTGTAGCAACTGACTACTTCACGAAGTGGTCAGAAGCATGTGCAACAAGGAAAGATGATGCTAAAGAAACTGCTAGTTTCCTTTTAGAGCAGATAATATGCCGGTTTGGTCCGCCGAAAGAATTAGTGTCGGACCGCGGAACGCATTTCCTGAATAAGGTGATCAAAGGTTTGACAGAGATGCGGCAAATCAAGCATAACAAGACAACCCCATATAACCCGCAAGCCAATGGGCAAGTCGAAAGCACCAACAAGCAGCTTGTGGGCATCCTGTCCAAAATTGTGTCGGAAAAGAAACGGGATTGGGATAAAAAGTTATATGTGGCTGTGTGGGCCTATAATAAGACATTCAAACGAGCCACTGGCCATACCCCATTCAAGTTAGTATATGGGGAGGAGTGTGTCTTGCCTTTAGAGATTGAGCTGCCGACTATTCGGTTTGCCATCAATCATTCTTTGAGCGATGAAGACGCACTTTTTGAGCGCTTGACGACACTGGCACATTTAGATGAGCTTAAGTTGCAGAGCTTATTACACCAAGAAGTGGCGAAGCGCCGAATGAAGCAGTTACATGATCTCAAAGCCAAGAAATACACCTTCAAGAAAGGACAGCTTGTTCTGTATTATGATGCATGACGTGAATTATTTCCAGGCAAGCTAGAGCCCAAATGGGATGGGCCCTATAGGATCGTTAGGATAGGAAAGAATAAATCCACAGTCTTGTTAGCTGACCTTGAGGGGATAGAATTTAAAAATAAGGTTAATCTTAATAAGATTAAACCTTATTATTTTTTATTGCACTAAAACTATGACTGCCTTGCAGGTCTAGGCGAGATCGATCAAACATCTGCAAGGAAATCGTGATAGAGGTTGATGGGTCGTCTGATCCCTTATTTAGAACACCCATATTTAGAACAGAGGTATCATCAGGGAAAGCTCATTTGGTGGAGCAAAGGATACAAGGTGATTGAGCAAGAAGGCGGGACATTTATTTGGGAGATCAAGGTCTTTTGCCATCACTGCCTACAAATTTTGACGAGCATCCCTGTTGAATTCAATGATGATGGAGGGATGGAGCCTACAGTCCACCCGTTGAATATGCTGAATTTCGATCACCATAATTACGAGTAGAGTTCAAGATGGTGGGATATGTAAACCCTTTATGGACGTACACCTTGTACTTTGATGGGGCACCCCAGTCTGATTAAGGTTATTGGGATTTATGTACAGGAGATGAATGTTGACGTAGAAAGCCTGATAAGCCCAAGGGGAATTGGTAGGCTTAATCAAACCTTTTTGCAATAAAGACTCTATTTCCTACTTACAGAGTACTAACTTTTCTTCTTTCATTCCGAGATGGACAGATTTTGTTGGTACAACATTTAGCTAGATTGGTAGAGAGATAGCAAAATTTTCTCTTTTTTCTCTTTAGACCAAAGGGACTTCATGCACAAACTGTTTGAGTCGTTCTTGCATGCCTTGTATCTTTTTTACATATTTTCTCACTTCCAAATTTATGCAGTGGTCTCTTGCATTTGATTTGGAAGGGCCAATAGCTTCAGCTATGGAATATATTGATCCACCAACTTTGGGCAATAGTGGCAATTCTGCCTTTTTATCTGACCAAAAGGTGTATGGCACAAGGTGCTGGAGTATGTCCATACCTATGAGGAGGTCATACCTCATTTGTCTCATAAGTTGGATCTCAATGGGTGCTTTCACTTTTCCAAAATGTAGATAGGCCTGGGTGACATAAATAAGAGTAATTTTCTTATTGTTTGATAACTCCACTATAATTGGAGTGGTGGCTTTTATGCATTTTTTGGGGAAAAGCTCAAATGGGAAAATGGTTAGGCTTGATCCTGTATCAAGCAAAGCATCCACATACAAAGAGAATTGTGGCATGTTTTTTAGTTGGACACATACCATTGGAATGGGTCCTCCAGTATCCAAAGCATTAACCTTGAATGTCTAAGATTTGACTAGCTTGATTTGGTTGATAGGGACTGTTGGTGGTGAAGTACTAGAAGTGGCTTTAGCCTATGAAGTAGAAGTAATATCTTGAAGTTCTCTGAGGATAGCTTTTCAGGTAAATGCACTTACCATTTCTTCACCAATTTGCTGTGTATTAGTTGATGTAGGTGAAAGGGACTGGAGAAGCTGAGATGTAGTCCTACGTTGATGAATGTTCTCCAATTTGCGTGGTAGGAACATATTGGCTTTGACTCTTGGTCTCTGGACCTAGAGTTCCTAGTTTGGGCAAGTCATAAGGGTTAGAAAAGAACTCTTGCCTGAGCTTGTTTTTATGCTTCTTGTGCTTGGAGGAGGACACGTCTGATGTGTCTGAATCACTTGATGATTTGGAAGAAGCAATTTTTACGTGCTTTCCTTTTTACTTCTTTGAAATGTCAGATTTGGGATAAGAAGTGAAAGCTAAAGACACGAACTTCTCTTTCTTGCTACCTGGAAAATAAGATCCATGGGCATTAACATGATGAAAACTTGAAGGGCTGATTGTGTCTTCATCTGTTACTTCAGTAGCATCAGATGCAATATTTTTTGCTGTATCTTCTGTTGAAGCATCTTGTGATTCTTCTGCTATATGCCAAGATTGAGGAGAGTCTGATTCAGTTTCTGAATCAGTGCTTGAATCACTTGTCTCTAAAGCAGTTGATTCTTCTTTAGTCTCAGTTGTGTCATCATAAGAATAGCAACTTTTCGTGTTTGTAGAATACTCTGATGAGTCATCTGAAGAGTCACTATCATAAAAGTGCATATTGACTTTAGCACAATTGTTATTCTCCTTTCCCTTCTTGGGGCATTTGTTTGCCAAATGTGAATGACTTTTGCAAATGAAACATTTAAGATCTTTTTTCTTTGATTCATTTGGATATTCCTTGTGTTTGTACTGTGTTTTGCCTTTTGCATGTCTGTATGACTTTCTTGAATGCCTTGAGTGTTTATGATCATTATTATAGTCTTGTTTGTTGAAAAATAACTTGTTGGAATGAGAATAATTCCTATGATACCTGGATAAGTGGTGATACTGATTGTGCGATGACGATGGTGGATAAGTGGCGATGTCGATGGTGGTGTCTGAGGCCATTTTAGGCCCCGTTTTAGAGCCGCAAGGTTGCAGACAACAGTTTCAGGGTACACTGTGATTTTGGCTGGATTGACCGAAAGTGGGTGCGCATGTTGCAAATTGCGAATTTGTAATTTTTGAGGTGTTTGCAGGAAGCAAACATAAGGTTTATTGCAAACAGGTTGCAGATTACATGTACTATTGAGCAATCAGTGAAAAAGGTTGCTTAGTGTATTGCTGTGCACGTGTTGTGAAAGATTGCAGAAGACTAGCTTGCTGTGTTGTATCCTTGTTTGTGATAATGGCAGAGAACAGTGGAAATCCCATTATTGAGAAGCTCAACAAGAACAACTACCCTTCATGGAAGTTTCGTGTGACGAACTTCCTCATTGGAAAGGGCCTTTATGAGTTTGTTTCGAGTAAAGAAAAGGAGCCAGAGCTGGGTATCCCTCCTCTGACTGCAGATGAGTTAAAAGTATGGAAAGAGTGGAATGCAAAAGACAAAAAATGTTCAAAGAGTAGAGAGAGAGAAAGGGAAAGACTCCATATCCATGAGCCTTCAGGCTCTCAAGCTCATTGCTTCATTTCCACACACTATACTGAAAAGCACACACACTACAAGATAAAGTGACCTAGTGTAAACGTAGACTAGACTGACTAACTCTAGTCAGGTCACATTGACTGACTACTAACCCGACTTATTTAATGTAGTCACATGTAGACAGCTGTACACACTAGCTGTCATAGATGTCGGTCATAGATGAAGACACACTGACGGTGAGCTTGATTTCTAACACTCCCCCTCAAGCTCAAAAACAAAACTCAAATCATCTGCATCACTCCAAGTAGCTGTCTAAAGTGAATGAACTTATCTTTACCAAGTGATTTGGTAAAGATGTCTGCTACCTGGTCTTCAGTCTTCACATGCTCCAAGTCAATCTGATATGCTAAAACCATTTCCCTGATGAAATGGTAGTGAACCTCAATGTGTTTTGATCTTGCATGATAAACATGATTGCTTGCTAACATAACACTGCTCAAATTGTCACAGTACAGTTTGACTTTGCTGTCCAAGTGTACTCCCAAGTCATTCAGTAACTTCTGTAACCACTTAGCTTCACAGGCCGCTAAGGCCGCACCACGATACTCTGCTTCCGTACTGGACAATGCAACTGTAGGCTGTTTCTTACTCTGCCAACTGATCATGCTACTACCCAATCCAAATGCATAGCCACTGGTTGACCTCCTGTCATATGTGCAACCAGCCCAGTCAGCATCAGTGTACCCCATCAAGTCAAGGGGTTTCCCATATGCATAAAACAACCCATAATCTGTGGTACTCTTTACATATCTCAGAATTCTTCTAACTACATCCAAGTGTGGTTTGCGAGGCTTCTGCATGAACTGACTGATCAGCCCCACAGCATAACTCAAGTCAGGTCTAGTGATCGTGAGATAGATCAAGCTGCCTACCATCTGTCTGTACATAGTAACATTCTCAATCTCTGTCCCAACATCAATCTGCAGCTTGACATTTTGCTCCAAAAGCGTATCCATAGGCTTGCAATCAGCCATACCATATTTCTGTAACATGTCATGAGCATACTGCTTCTGTAGCAGCCATATGCCTCGAGGTGTAGAGACAACCTCAATCCCCAAAAAATATTTCAGCTCTCCAAGATCCTTGACCTTAAACTCAGCATGTAAACATGTTTTTATTTCTACAATCCCATTTTCATCATCTTCTGTAATGATTAAGTCATCAACATAGACAATTAGAAAAACATAGCCACTATCTGTCTTCTTCGCAAACAGACTATGATCAGCATCTCCCAATCGGAAACCATGTTGCTGTAAATAACTGCTGATGTGAGCATTCCATGCTCTGGGTGCCTGTTTCAACCCATATAATGCCTTTTTCAGCCGACATACATGTGCTGGAAATTCTGGATGTACATAGCCTTCAGGATGTTCCATGTAAACCTCTTCCTGTAATTCTCCATTGAGAAATGCATTCTTTACATCCATCTGCCATAGTTTCTAGCCTCTAGCTGCTGCTAAAGCAATCACACTTCTAACTGTAGCCATCTTTGCTATAGGGCTGAAAGTCTCCTCATAATCAAGACCATACTGCTGCGCATACCCTTTTGCAACCAGCCTGGCCTTATATCTTTCCAATGATCCATCTGATTTACATTTTACCTTATACACCCACTTGCATCCAATAGGTGTTTTGCCCTCAGGCAAATGTACCAAATCCCATGTACAATTTTCAGCCAAAGCTGAATATTCCTCATCCATAGCAGCACGCCAATTCTCATCTGAAACTGCCTCATCAAACTTACTTGGTTCTCTAAAACCTGTTACTTTCGTCATATAAGCATAATGACGGGCTGAATATCCAATGTAAGTATACCTGTCAATAGGTCGTCTGACCCTCTCTGATCTCCTGAGCTGTGGCTCACTGTGAGCTTGCCTCTCATGAGGCGGCACATAACGGCTCTATCTAGCACCTGGCGTCATAACAGACCGAATCCCCAATTCACTATCTAAGCTGTCACTGCTAGATGAATCATAACTTGCAGTGACTGGACCTGTTACATCTTCAAAAACCTTTTCTTTTCCCTTATCTGTTCTCCCCCTCTCACTGACATATCCGTGTCAGTGGATGCAGTAGTGCGACTCCGTAATCGTCCTGTCCAAGGACTCACTGTAGATGATACATCACCTGTCTGACCAGTCATGGAAGTACTCTCTGCAGGAGTATTTTCAGCATGACTCATACTGGGTGAGCCATCAGTAGGCACTGCAACAGGATTCCCATACCAAGATGCTAACTTATCAAATACCACATCTCTGCTTATGAGTGTCTCATGCGTAGAAGGTACATAACACTTATAAGCTTTCCGTTCCTGTGCATATCCAATGAACACACTTTTCACTGCCTTAGGATCCAATTTCTTCCTCTTCTCATCCGGTATATGCACATATGCAATGCTGCCAAATACCTTCAAGTGTGAAATATCAGGTTTATGACCATACAGCCGTTCATACGGAGTGACCTCATGAATCCCTGCTGTAGGGGTTTGATTCAGCACATATACAGCAGTCACCACTGCTTCAGCCCAATAACCATTTGGCAGACATTTTTCATTCAGCATAGCTCTAGCTGACTCCATCAAAATCCTGTTTTTCCTCTCTGCAACACCGTTTTGCTGCGGTGTATAACTGCATGTGAGCTGTCTTCTGATCCCATGTTTAGCAAGATACCTGTCAAAGTAGTTTGAGACATATTCACCTCCACCATCTGATCTCAAACATGATATGTAACAACCCAATTCATTTTCAGCATGTTTCTTGAAGTCTTTGAATGCATCAAACACATCATCCTTATGTTTCAAGATATAAAGCCAAGTGTACCTGCTGAAATCATCAATAAATGAGACATAATATCGTGCACCGCCAAAAGAAGCATTATGTAAAGGACCCCAGACCTCAGAGGCCTAGTGCTCTTTTTTACATGTCTCATGAAAGGAAACCGTGCCTGCTTCCCAAACTGACATGCAGGGCATACATGACCAAAATCATTATACTTGAATTTAGGTAATCCAAGTACTACTTCTTTCTGCTGCATAGATTTCAGCTTTTGTACATTGACATGTCCGATTCTCTTGTGCCAGATCTCTATACCTCCGATGGCACTCTCATCATGTGCAAACATAGCTGCCTTGAGTCCCGGAATGGTCGCATCCAATGTAAACATCTTGCCATCCCTTCTGCCCTTGGCAATTAGCTTGCAGCCATTTCCATACTCCTCAATGAAACATCCATCCTTGTTAAACCTCACTTGCAGATTCTGTTCTGCCATTTGACCCACAGACAACAAATTCTTTGTTATGGTCGGTACATGTAAGACATCATGCAGGCCTTTCTTCTTGCCATCAGGCATCATCAATGGAACAATCCCTTTATGCTTTATGTCATGTTGGGTATCATCCCCAGTACATACATGACCATGTGTACCTGCAACCATCTCATCAAACCACTCTCCATGCGGGGTCATGTGGTTTGACACACCAGAGTCAATGTACTACCTGTCATCTCTGTTCTGCCTTGACGCAGTCTTGGACACATGCTGCATGGTAAAGAGACTATCAACCTGATCATCTTGACCACCACTAGAGGATGCATAATGCCCATGCTGTTTCCCTTTTGTCTTCATGTCATTCTGCTTTTTGTAACATTCCTTCGCTATGTGCCCATACTTACCACAATAATGACAGTCCTTGTCCTTGTTGGACTAATCAGTAGACTGCCAAGATCCAGATCCACCTCCTCTTCCTCGAGGTGATCTCCCCCTACCTCTAAAACCACCAGATCCACGCTGGCCTTGTGTATTTGCACCATGCTAATTACTCTGCTGCTGCTGCTGTCCATAAGTATTACGAGTGTCACCATGACCTTGAAATGAACCACGACCTCTAGATCCTCTGCCACGCTGGCTAGAGTACAACATAGTGTCTCTACTCTGAGATGCACTAGAACCTGTATTCAAACCAAGTTTGACTTCCTCATGCAGCAATAAAGCAACTAGCTCTTCCCAGCTAGGGGGCTCTTCTCTGACAGAAATGGAAGTGTCAAAAGCTTTGTACTCTTTGCCTAAGCCATTCAAAGCAATAGCAATCATATCATCTTCTGATACACTTGAGCCAATAGTAGCAAGTTGATCAGCTATGGTCTTAGGTATACGTCTGGATGCTCTTGCCATTCCTAGACATGTTGTTGAACTGCTGTTTCAACTGGATCTTTCTTGCATGTGTCATGGTTCCATAATTCTTCATTAGTATGTCCCAAGCATCCTTCGGAGTCTCACATCCAGTGATTTGAATTACCATAGCATGAGATATACATAAGGAAAACCAATGCAGCACCTTGCATGCTCTTTCATTCCATAGCCTGTAGGCTCTTTTCTGTTCATTTGTTGGATTGTGTGCAGGCAACTCAGGAGCAACTTCATCTCCTGTACATAAATCCCAATAACCTCTGCCAACCAAAAAGTTTTTCATTCTGAATTTCCATAATGTAAAGTTCTTATTATCCAACTTCTCTCCAACTATCTGAGTGATATTGTCAGTCCCATGTGCATTAGCCATGATGCAATAGACTGTCTATCAAGTGCTTGACTCCCTGCAGTCCAATAAGTATGACTGACTAAGTTCAGTCCGTAACAGTTTATGACAGTTTTCTGCACTAAATTGCAGAAAAAAACCACGGTATTTCAGCCCACTGACACCCCAAAACAACCCACAAACAAGTGGTCTCAACTGTAGATATAACTGTCAATACATAAGCTATGTGTTTGCTTCAGCTTAAGCTTATGTAACCTCACTGCCAGGGTACATACATGCAGTTTGAAAACTGTAAACTGTGAGTAACCAACAGCAATTTCAAGTCCAAAACTGAGTGTGTCAACAAATTCAGTTTCAGGTTGCAGTCAACCAAAATTCAGCATACCAAGCTCCAAGCAGCTCCAAAATGTCTTTTGACCATGCCATACATTTACTTTGTAGTGGCAAGTTCAATACATGAGCATCTGAGTAGGCATAGACAACCTATCTTCATTGACCAATGGCATAAACCTCATGAGCTGTTTGTAATTAACCAGGACAGTGTACCTGCATTTATTTGAGCTTCAAAATTCAGTTTTCAATGATGCTCATTGCTTGCTTCAATTCTCCATGCATTCAGCATGTATAGGCCACTTCATATAGATGATTGAACCCCCAAGATGAGCTGTATTGCTTCAGTAATGCACAGTACTTGTCGTTGACTGTGTATGACAGTTTTCAGCCTGTCATTGATTTTCAGATCTGAGTATTCTGTCATTGACTGTGTATGACAGTTTTCAGCTTGTCATTGATTTTCAGATTTGAGTATTCTGTCATTGACTGTGTATGCCAATTTTCAGCCTGTCATTGATTTTTAGATCTGAGTATTCTGAGCAAGAGATCTCAGCTCCAAGACATTTGATCCAATGTATACATGCTTTGACACATTCTTGTGCTCCAAAGATGCCTTCTGAGTGTAGTACAAGGCTCCTGTGTGTCAGTAATGACTGAATGCATGCTGTCCATTCATATTTATAGTAGTTCAGAAATGATTACAGGTCTGTGTCTGTCACTCCAGCTCATAACAGAGCTCCCACACAAGCATTTACTCCTTGCGCACTTCAAATACCTTCAATAGTGAGCATACATGCTCTATGAACCTTGTCCAGGTGCCCCACTGAAGATTGACAGGTTGCTGTCTACTCAGATCAGCAGGTGCAAATTTTCAGATACAGGTTGCTGTCCATTCAGATCAGCAGGCGCAAATTTTCAGATACAGGTTGCTGTCCATTCAGATCAGCAGGCGCAGATTTTAGATACAGGTTGCTGATTTTCAGGAGGCAGTCCACGATTTTCAGACACAGGTTGCTGATTTTCAGGAAGGCAGTCCACAATTTTCAGAAGGCAGTCCACGCTGATTCCTTCCTTTGACTATGGCTTCATTTGCAAGTGTCCAGCTTCTTCCTCGTTCCTTACTTCCATCTCCTTTGCACTGCAAGTTGTCATGCCCATCCTCCCACAGCCTCATGGATGAGGCTCTGATACCATGTTCAAAGAGTAGAGAGAGAGAAAGGGAAAGACTCCATATCCATGAGCCTTCAAGCTCTCAAGCTCATTCCTTCATTTCCACACACTATACTGAAAAGCACACACACTACAAGATAAAGTGACCTAGTGTAAACGTAAACTAGACTAACTAACTCTAGTCAGGTCACTGACTGACTACTAACCCGACTTATTTAATGTAGTCACATATAGACAACTGTACACACTAGCTGTCATAGATGTCGGTCATAGATGAAGACACACTGACGGTGAGCCTAATTTCTAACAAAAAGTTGATGTACTGGCTATTTGTAGTCATTGATAATACTATCTTGGGACATTTCAGGAATGCAGAAACTTCACATGTAGCTTGGACAATTTTTGAGAGCATGTTTTCAGTAAATACAAAGGCACAAAAGATTCAACTCAAGTAAGAGTTGCATGCCTTGAAGAAATGAAAAATGTCTGTCAATGAGTATGTGTTAAGGTGAGGAGCATTGCAGATGCTTTAGCAGCGATTGATGCAATGCCGGATGATGATGATTTGGTTTCATCCACTCTGAGTGGACTTAACAATGAGAAGGCATGGAAATCATTTGTTACTTCAGTATATGTATGGAATCCATTTCCAGATTTTGATGAGTTGATCTCTCTCATGATTATTGAAGAGATCAATATGCAGGGTGATTCGTCTGAAAGAAATGGTGAACACGTCCAAGCATTTTACTCGAGTTCAGGAAGGGGATGTGGTAGATCCTCTTTGAGAGGCCCTGGTATGGGACGTGCTAGCGATAACCAGCAAAACAGGTTCAATCAACAGTTTGGTGAAATGCAGGTTTCTGGAGGCAGAGGAAACTTTAGAGGCAGGGGGAGCTCTAGAGGAAGAGGTGGATGGTTGAACAGAGGCTCTGGAAATTCTACTATTGTTTGCCGTTATTGTGGCAAAACAAGACATATTGCAGCCAATTGTTATGCTAAGAAGGATGATATTCGCAGTGGTAAACTGCAGCAAGGAAACTATGCATCGTCTTCACGATAAAATGAAGACAAAAATGAGCGTCTGTTTGTTATACATCATATTATGAATGTAGTTATAGGAAATGGGACACATGATGATTTATGGTATGTCGATTCAGGTGCATCTAATCATATGACCAGTCATGTTGAATGGTTTGAAGAGATGTAGGAGTTACAAAACCCAGGTTATGTGCAGACGGGTGATGATTCATGCCACCCAATTTCACACATTGGAAAGGTTCCCTTGTCCATGTATGATGGCCAGACAAAGAGTCTGACAGATGTATTACATGTGCCATCAATTACAAAGAATCTAGTGTTTGTTGGCCAAATGGTAGAGTAGGGATTGCAGGTGCGATTCAATGCAAAAGGTTGTTTTGTAGAAGACTTTAATGATAAGTGCAGGTTGGTCGCAAAAGGAAGTAGAGTTGGCCAAATGTTCACTTTAGATGTTGGAATTTTTGCAATGGATGCTGCTATGTATGCTAAAGGAAAAGGAGTAGTTGCAGATATTGAAATATGGCATAAACGTAGTGGACATGCAAATGTGCAAAGGCTGAAATTAATGCAGTCCAGATGATTGGTTACAGGGTTGCCTTCTTTTAGAGTTGCAGAATTGCATAAAGTCTATGAAGCATGCCAGTTTGGTAAGCAGGCAAGACAACCCTTCTCGCATGATAGAGAAGTGAGTAGAAAAATACTTGATGTAGTGCATATAGATGTTTGGGAGCCTACACAGAATGTATCTCTTGGTGGCAGCAAATACTTTGTCACATTTATTGATGTCTGTTCAAGAAAGTTATGGGTATACTTCATGAAGGAAAAAAGTAATGTGTTTGAGCACTTCAAATCTTTTAAGGCAGCTGTTGAAAGAGAAATAGGCTTAAAAGTAAAGTGCTTGAGATCAGATGGAGGGGGAGAGTACCTCTCTAATGAGTTCAGTGGCTTCTTGAGGACTCATGGGATAAAGAGGCAATTTACTTGCAGGTATACCCCACAACAAAATAGTATTGCAAAAAGAAAAAACAGGCATATTGTAGAAGTTGCACGGGCATTAATGGTTGAAAAGAATATGCCCAAACATTTTTGGTCTGAGGCTGTCCATACTGTTGTTTACATTATGAATAGAAATCCCATAGTTGCAGTTCATGGAATGACTCCTAAAGAATGCTTTACTGGAAAGAAGCTTGATGTATCGCACTTGAAGGTATTTGGCTGTGTTGCATATGTTCATGTGCCAGATGAGCTATGGAAGAAGCTTGATCCAAAGGCAAACAAATGTGTTTTTATTGGATACTCTTTAGAGCAGAAAGGGTATCCCTGTTATAACCCTGTCACAGGTGAGTTCAGAGTGAGCAGGGACGTTATCTTTGATGAGATGGGAAGTTGGTATACACCTGCTGGTGATGTTTTGGATGATGATAATGATCAGGACAACTATGTGCAGAAAGATAAACAAGAATCACGGAGTCTTAGTGGACCAGAAACATCATCTGGTACTACACCTACAGTGAGCCCTTGGTCTGGGAGACTAAGGAGTAGCCCCACATCTTCAGGTGGATCTATAAGTGTTGCAGGGAAGGACAAAGGAAAGAAGAAAGTGCTGGATGGTAATGATGCATCTACCAGTCATTTGGGATTTGATGGAGATTCTAGTGGTTTGGAGAGTTTGGATGATGAGCTTGGCATTCCTTCAGTCAGGATGCCAAGTGTACAGAGAGCTCATAGTAATGTAAAGGCTCTATTGAGTGATCCGGTGGTACGCAGATCTAGCAGGGTCAGATACCCTGTTAAAAGATTTGGTTTTGAAGGTTATGCAGCTCACCATCATGCTTATATGGTGAAACTAGTTAGGATGTTGAGCCTACTATTGTTTTGAGGATACTGTTGGTCATGCTCTTTGGGATGCAGCAATGGATGAGGAGATGGCTGCATTAGAAGCCAATAAGACTTGGGATTTGGTACCCTTACCTAAGAGTAAGAAAGCTATTGGTTGTAAGTGGGTTTACAAAGTCAAGCATAATGCAGACGGTTCAGTTAGCAGGTATAAGGCTAGGCTGGTTGTAAAAGGCTATGCTCAAACATATGGCATAGATTATGAAAAGACATTCACTCCAGTTGCTAGGATGAAAACTGTTAGGTGTGTGATTGCCTTGGCAGCAGCCAAAGGTTGGAGTTTGTAGCAAATGGATGTTAAGAATGCCTTCTTGCATGGTGAATTGCAACAAGAAGTGTACATGGAGCAGCCAGCAAGTTATGAGGATTTAGAGCATTCCACATATGTGTGTAGGTTAAAGAAGGCACTCTATGGGGGCTGAAGCAAGCACCTAGAGCATGGTCTGACAAGATTGGAGAGTATATTGTCAATATTGGATTTTGTATTTCTGATGCTGATCACTCACTTTATGTGAGAAAGGGAGATGCAGGTTTGGTCATCATAGTCATCTGTGTGAATGACTTGATTATTACAAGTGATAGTGACAATGGGATTGCTAAAGTTAAGGACTTCTTGAAGAAGAAGTTTGAGATGAAAGATTTGGGTGAGCTGAGATACTTTCTTGGTATTAAGGTGATCAAATGTGATGATGGTATATGGCTGTCCCAAAGGCAGTATGGCTTGGATATGTTATCCAAGTATGGTATGACAGCATGTAAGTCTCTTTCAGTACCATTGGAGCAAAATGTGAAGTTGAGTGCTGATGTTGGAGATGAGATAGAAGACCCTACTATGTTCAGGAGGATAGTAGGGAGTTTGATTTACATGACTATCATAAGGCCAGACTTGAGCTATGCTATTGGCCTTGTCAGTCAGCTTATGCAGATGTCTAGAAAGCCTCATTAGGATGCAGTTAGATGTATATTGAGGTATGTGAAGTCCACTTTACATTATGGAATTTTTTATGAGGCAGGTAAGGACATATAGGTCTTTGGATACATAGATGAAGATTGGGCTGGTAGCATATCAGACATAAGATCTACAAGTGGATTCATGTTTTCCCTTGATAGTGCAGCAGTTACATGGAGCAGCAAAAAGCAACCTACAATTGCTTTATCAAGTACAGAGGATGAGTATAGAGGTGCTGCTATGGCAGCATGTGAGGTGGTATGGATGCAAAACTTATTAGGTGATTTGGATGTGCAGGGAGATGGTCCATTTGTCATTCATTGTGACAACGTGAGTAGCATACAGCTAGCTAGGAATCCAATGTTCCATGCTAGGACAAAACACATTGAGGTGCACTACCACTTTGTGAGAGAGAAGGTACTTGCAGGAGAGATTGGCTTGGTATATGTCAGCACACAGGATCAGATAGATGACATTTTCAAAAAGGCATTGGATGCAGAGAAGCTTCAAAAGTTTCAAAGCTTACTTAGAGTTGCAGAGATAGAGTTGAGCTTGAGGGGGAGTGTTGAGATGGCAAGCTCAACACGTGCGGACATTGATGATGGACCGCCTGGCTAGATGGGTCTGCATGGCTACACTTAGCACGTTGGTGGTCATTATGATACTCACATGGCCATTGACTTATCACTTATTATATTTAGTTTGTTACACCTACCTATAGCTGGCAAAGACATAGTGCCAGTCGATTAGTGTAGTCGGTTATGCACTGTTTGACTTAGTAGGCCACTTTCCTTAATGTTGTATGTTATCTATACTTTGTGTACATTGTATAGTGTGTGGAAGAAGAAGAAGAAACCAGCAAGAAAACGTTTTGACCTCCATCTCTCTTCTTGTGTTCTTGGGTGAGCTTCCTCTTGTGTATAAAGTTGTGTTTAGTGAGCAGCTCAAGCACATCCCCCCATCACGCGATTCTTGACAAAACTTCTTTCACTGTTTGCTCAATTGTCTGGATGATCTTTCCTACACTGTCTGTGAAATCTCTATTTTTTGTTTTCATCTTTTGCTTATAGTAAAAGGGGATTGGCTCAGGGAAAGAACAAACTAGGTGTTCTTTCATGGTATTGTCATGTGCTCCTAATCCCTTGTACAATAGAGCTCTCATGTATATTAAGTATTCTTTATACATGCGGGGATCACAAAGCTTTGACTTAAAGAAAGCTTCTCTAGCTTCCAATGTCAAGATTGTGGGAGAGAAGGAAGGAGTCTCACTTGTAGCTTTCTTGCTTGCACAATGGGGGAATACACACAAAGGTGGAGGCTGCAAACAGTTTTCCTCTTCTTAGTTGTGTAAGCCAAAAGAACTCAAGTACAAAGAAATAGAAGAACCCTAGATATGGGTCTCAAACCAAACTCAACTAACTAAGGTGGCATACTAACTAAGCCACTAACTAGAGTAGATAAGGATAGCTATCATGTAGCTATTATTCAGGGGCGGTGTACCAACCGCATCTGCAACTGACAAGTCGGTGACATAAATACACAACGGTCACCCTGGCGTATCATGAGTGGAGCTCGATATCTCAACATCCAATACATCGTCAAGCTTATTTCCTACTAATTCTCCCAACAACAATTCAAAGAAGATTTGTACGGGATCAAGATTTTGTACAATAGCCGATTTTTCATGGGGATGAATGGATGTCCACCAGTGCTTGAGACCTCTCACGAAACCATGGGTAATGGCATTAAGGATATCAATCCTGCTTGTTTGTGGCTTGTCAAATATCTTTTGGCCTACATAGGCATACATAATGTAAATCAATAATTTGATTTCTTCTGATGTCTTCCCATCAATGGACCAGATAGGAAATGAGCCAACTTTCTCGGGTATTCCCATCTTCTTGTAGAAGTCATTATGAGAAGTTCTGGATGTGGACGCCGTACTTGTGGCATTTAGTGGTACAGTTACAATAGCCAAGGTAGAGTTAGCTGGCTGATGATGACTATGGGCATTCATTTGGGCTCTAAGGATTGAAGTAGGTGATGTTTTTGACTTGTGTGGGTTGATGGGTGTGAATTCTTCCTTTATCACACTTTCACCATCTTCATCTGAAGAAGTGATAGCATAGGCCATATTTTCTCGAAAGTATGCCTGATCTCTATAATACCATGCAGGTATTTCCTTAGGAGGAAGATTTGGTGGCCTCTGTTCTATACTCTCACCTAAGATTTTGGAGTTTAATCTGTTGTGAACATGGCGAGTAAAATCTTCATTGTCCTGTTCTTCTGGATCAATGCACAGGGGCATTTGATCTAGGATCCTGTTTTCTTCTCTTTGTCTTGAGTTTTTTTAGGTCAAGATCCAAGTCATCGAAAGCTATTTTTTAGTTAGTATCTGACCAGTCTAGAAACATGAATTCCAGATACTCAGATAATTCTATTGCTGTAGAACCTGGTTGAATCGGCTTTTGAAACAATGTTGGCTCCTGTGATTCATGTGGTTGATGTGACCATGAACCAGTGGGTTGGGAATAGATATTCTGAATTTGTTGTAGAATATCTTCTAGATAATCTGTGTCCTACACATTTTCATAACACAACAAATCATGTTTAGGGAGTATTGGTGTGGTAGGGTCTTCTGTAGACTTGGAGGTGCCTTCTCCTATAGGTATAATCTCCTTTCTTTTCCTTTAATGGAAGTGTGCATGTTCAGGGTACCAGATGATGGCGAAGAGAAATGTGATGTCCATCCTTTGTGTAGTCTTTTGTTTGAGAATGTGGACCAATCTGTTGTACAGCTTGGTGTTGTCACTAATGTTGAAGAGACATGGGCTGGAACTATTGTAGATAGTTTTGCAATAGTATTCTTTTGTATTTGCTGACAAAGGGCAAGTAGCTGATCTGAGATCTACTACAAAGATTCCATTTTTTCAATGAGACATGTAAGGGCAAGGTGTGTCAAGTTGACTGCTTGTAGTTTTGCTATCCAAGAACTATTATCCTAGGGGCGTAGATAAGGGGCTTCCTTGTACTGATGCTCTTCATATTCAAAATCTTGAATAGCATTGATTACAGAAGATGTAGCTCTTTCAATTAACTTCTTACAGTGTTGGTAGATCCCATGGACAGCTTGATCATGGGAGCATGGTTGGGTATGGAATTTTAATGTGTTGGCTCTTTGAGACGGAGAAACCCTCAACTGTGGTTGTATTATAGCCTTTGAGGATGAGGACGATGACTATTCTAGAGGAGAGTTAGTGATCATTTTTTTATGTGGAAGCAATTATGTCTTCCCTTTTATATTCTAAACTTTTATGATTTTTGGAGGAAGTAATTCCTTTTTTCTGATAGAACTGATGTCAAGTTGCCATTCATTTGGCAACTCTATTTCAGACCAATTTACACAGTCTAGAAGGAAGCTTTGTGTAATCTCGTCTGACTTCATGATAATGGTTTGACCTTTATCATGAGATGAGTTCACTCCTTTTATGACTCTAGGAATGGCTAGAGATATACAATGGAAAACCATTCTGTACTGAATTGCAAGGTGTGCAAATGAAGCTTTCATATGTACACCCATCGTTTTGATGTGCAACATGAGCAAATCTAGAAGATAGGGGTCATCTACTGCTATTACATAGTTGGGTCTTAACTCAAAATAGATGGGGCCATTTGATAGTGGTGATATTGCAGCTCCTACTATCATGTCATGTAGATTTAAGTGACGTGTATCTAATATTGCTGCCATAGAAGATGCATTTAGACCTTTTCTGAAAGGAGGTATGATACCTATAGCAACATAACCAAGATGTATATAGGGTTATTCTTTCCTATTCTATTGTTTTTGTATTTTTGGATAGACAAGAGACAATAAGTTTACATGTTGATATTCTAACAGAGAGTCTCCAACAGTTAAGATACCTTGATCTTCAATAAACATGGTTGAAGCCCTGTCTCCTACGTAGGTCATTAACCTACATGATGGCGGCAATTGGGATCTCTCTTTTTTTTCTCATAATAGGTAATTGTATTAATTAGAAAAAAAGTACAAGATTACATGATTACAAGATGTAGGATGGCTCTAGGCCGGCTCTAGGCCATCGTGGATAATGAAAAGGGTCATACAAACTTGAGTCAAGTCTTTTTGTTTATGTTGTCCCTTGAGTCAGTGATCTAAGATATCCTCCACTTTCTCCCTATCTGCCAAGGATGGTGTTTCTTGCCATAAAGAAATGAAAATGTAAACCATGGCAAATAGATAACCAGGCAATAGCCAACCAAAAAGAACACAAGCAAAGAAAAGCACTTTTCTACACAATTTTTACCAAACAAAGGTTAATCAATCATGAGTTTGATAACACATTATGGGAGTTTGACTTGCATCCATTAACAATATGGATGGGCATGACCATGCACCTCCCTCCCCTTCCTCCTCATGGGCACATGCTTGCATTTTCATCCCACAGTGTTGAGGGATTCACATTTACACGTCATTTTACTTGCACTGTGATTAAAATTGCACTCACACTAACTTGCACAAGGTTAAGTCTCTAGTCCTAATTTAGCAAATTCAGTAGGGAGATTCAATAAGCATCTCCCTGCCATTTCCTAAGGCTTCCATAGTGGCACAGGCTTTCAATATACAAATAAACATGTCATAATCAGGAGACAGGATGTCAAGCAACATTTGCTGCAAACAACTTCCTCCTGTTGTCCATGTTCATCATATCCTGCAATGAGGATTTTCCCACTAGAACATTGTATTAACCTATAAAAAAAACATATGTATGATAGAGACTCACCAATAAATTTCAGCGACCTGTTTTGCTGCCGGTACAAAATGGAACCATTGCAAAGATAGTTGCCCTACTTAGCCCACAATCTAGCCCACAACCTGTAGTTTCACTTTTGAATGAAATTCATCTCGCCTTTCAAAGAAATTCCAAATGTCTGCCATGCTCATGTTGCCAAGTTCTCCACTAATGAGTCAATCACCTTCAACCCCTGCAACAAAAGCAAACTTACCATCAAGTCAACTTCCAATTACTAGACAATCAGATACTTTTGAATGAAATTCACCACGCCTTTCAAAGTTGTTCCAAAGGCTTGCCACGCTTCTGTTGCCAAGTTCTCCATTGATGAGTTAATCACCTTCAACCCTTGCAACAAAAGAAACTAACCATCAAATCAGCTGCCAATTACTAGAGAACCAGAGACTAAATCCCAAGCTAGGAAAGTATCCACCAATTACTAGAGAACCAGAGACTAAATCATGTGATAAAATCTTGTTAGCACTTATCACACTTTTGAAAGTACAACACATGCAATTTACATGTAGAGTAGCCCTATTCATGGTGTAGGGCAAAAGCAAACAACAAACAAACTACATTGATCAATGACATGAAAGATTTTTCTACCTAGCTAGGCCATTCATCACTTTTAGGCATGTACCAATTTCCACACACAAACTGGCAAGTCCCAACTGATAATAGATGTGTCTCAATGTCAAACTTAGTATCATGCTAGTCTGCCAATTGTAGGGGTATAACATGGGAGATGTGGTGGTGTTCTACACTGTTATTAGCTATTGTAGACCCATTTCTCTGGTTGTGGACCCACCATCAATGGCACAATGAAGGGTGGTGCTTCCATCACTTCTGATAGATGTTATCTTCCATAGAAACATACAAATGGAGGACATACTTCGTATACCATTTGCAGGGCATCTTGATTTGCTGTGACATGGACACGTGATTGCCCAATTGGCATGCTTGAGGTTCTTATCTAATCAGAATTATGAAGTTGTTGCTATTAATCAAGTCTAATGGAGCATCTTCATTCTGTAGCATTTTGTTCCTTCTGCAAAGCAGTTCAAGAAGGACTGAGACATCATTCTGTAGCAATTTGTTCCTTCTGTGTAGCTTCAAGAGACTAATAGTATGTTACCATATGTTGATTTAGATATCTACAAGAGAGGAAGAAATTAGGAGTACCCTTAGCATCTTATCAAATTAATCAAGAAAAGCTTGTCCAAATGTTGGGTAATATACAAGCCATGGCTCTCATGGGTTGGCTGCTTTGTAAACTGTATGAAGCATGGAAAATGACACCTGGGCATGAAAGCCTTGCAAAGGTTGAGAAAATAAGAATGCTCAGATATCTTGAGAGTTCATTCAGTGTTTTTGGTGATGAAAAATAATCAGCACAAAAAAAGAAACACAAATTGGTTTTGAATGTTCCAAAATGTGAAAAGCAAAGGACTTCAGGAACAACACATTAAAAGCCATCATGTGTCTCAACTCATACTTGTAGACTAGAATTATGTTATATGCAAGTGATTGCTTGTAGGAGAGGAGAGGAGAGTGCCACACAAGTATATGGGCAAGTAAATAGTCCAAGCTCAATAAGACTACCCCATTGGAAATTCCTTGCACCAACTAGGGAATTCAGATTTTGTTTGTTGGCAAAAACACAATAGGAGGAATGCTAGTTGTATCAAAATAAGTTAAAAGTGCTACATAAGTATCAATAGTTAATGCACAACTGACATCAATGACAGCCTTATTCATTTTCCTTAGCCTCTTCACTTAACTCACCAAGAGTGCCATGCCAAGATCCTTAAAGCTCCTCGTGTGATTGATACCACACTACTTTACCCACAAGTCATTCAGATTCAGCATCTCGTTGTCAAATCACTCTACGTGGAACAAATTCGAATTCCCTTGAAAAGCATTTACAATATCATCATTGTCCATCTCAGGAAGTACACACTCTTTCTTACTCCAAGCACCTGATCCAAAACAACCAAGTGGATTCACCAACACAGGAATCAAACAGAGTTCCAATACTTTACATCTTATTTCTTAGGGCCTCCATATCATGCTCAGCATAAGAAGCAATACATCCTTGATTTTGTAAATGACCTTGTCCAGCAAATACCCCTCATCGATAGGGTCATATGGGCTGAAAGGAACCTACTTGGTAGAGAAGGTAGTAGGCAGCTCGAACAAACCATGGTGGCGGGCATCGTCACGGATGTTGTTAGTTGCCTTCTTTTCCCCAGAGGTCGAAGCGGAAGAGGGGTTCTAACCCTCAAACGAACGAAGGTGGAAAATCCGGAAAAGCTAAAGCAGAAGAAAAAGACAAAGGCCAAGGAAAAGAGAAACGGAAGACAAAGACGCACAAGGGGAAGAGTCTTAAATAAGGGAGAAAGGCGCACAAGGAAAAGCGCAAGTCAAAACTTTTGTAAAAGAGCGCAAGTGCATCATGGTTTAATTCAAGGAGTGCCGGGCTCTCACCCGTGCAATTTGTAAATGGAGATGGGCGGTGGAAAGGAAGCTAGGAAGATAGAAGGACAATGGGAAAAAGGGCCAAGGCTACGGCCGGCCACGTAAAAAGGGGAAAAGGGGATGACCGCCCAAAAGGGATTTAGGGTTTTGTATATAAAGTTGAAAAGTGAATGAGAAGCTCATTCTTGTGTGTGGCCAAAAGTAGCTCTCCTCTTCTTCTTCTTCTTCTTCTTCTTGCTTGCTTGAGCTTGTGCTTGAGAGAGGGAGTGTGAGAGTGTGAGGGAGTGAGTGTGTGAGGGTGAGGGACCGAGGAGGAGAAGCTCTCCATCTTCTCCTCTCTTCTTCTCTTCTCTTCTCTTCTCTTGTCTTGCTCGCGGTAATGGAGCTTGGAGCTTGGAGCGGGAGGTTTGAGCTTGCTTGAAGCTTGCACTTGGATCGTGGAGCTACCAGAGTGCGCGGGAGAGGAGGTAACTCGAACGGCATCAAGGTAAGCTCACTACCCGTAGATATGGATGGCGCGTCGGCTATGTGAGAGGTAGCCATTAGTGCTCGACTTGGAACGCTTGAAACAATAAGTGGTCCGAGGGTCTTGGCGGTTGAGTGAAAGCTCCCACATTTTGGTTCCGTTGCCGGGACCAACGGATTCAAGCCTTGAGTGCTTGCGCGCTTCGAATCGAGCATCAAAGTAAGGGTTTCCCTGAACTGGTGCTTGAGATAGGTAGGAAGCGAGGGGGTTGAAGATGGTATTCGATCCCCTTGGCAAGTAGGTTTTTTGCTTTCTGAGATTTATGTTGTGGAATGGGGTAGTATATATTTTGTGATTTGGATGCATTTAGGGTAGGAAAAAAACAAAGAAAAAGAAGAAAAAAACAGGCAAACAGTAGGGTTTTCTGTTGCTGCATAATAGGCTAAAACAGGGAAACAGGGGACCAGATTCAAGTTCTGGGTGAGACAGGGACAGGGAACTAGCTGTGAGGTTCTGTGGTGCTCGGAAAGGACCTTAAGAGGTCTAGGAGGCCAGGACAGACCTCATTTCCTTGGTTTGCCTTGCGTGAGAGAGAGAGAGAGAGAGAGAGAGAGAGAGAGAGAGAGAGAGAGAGAGAGAGAGAGAGAGAGAGAGAGAGAGAGAGAGAGAGAGAGAGAGAGAGAGAGAGAGAGAGAGAGAGAGAGAGAACTTCTGGTTCACAGGACGAGGAAGCGCTGCCCCGATTTCTAGGCGTCGGTGATTCGAGCTGCTCCAGGTGAGTCTGGTGTTTTCCAACAAGTACCCTGATCAGATCTAGAAAAGTCTGTGGTGATTGTGTGCACCAAACAGTGAGGAGGGGTCAAACACGCGGGTATCGCGCCCGCCACCGATGCACTCGGACCAACTCGCTGTGGTCCGATTCCTAGAATCGGACCACCCGAGTTCAGGAGTTAGACCGTCCAATTCCCAGAATCGGACCAGTCCGATCGGATGTTACACGTGGCACTTGGACCAACCCATCCGATTTTGAGAATCGGGTGCTCGGACCAATCCGTCCAACTCGGACACTCGGACGAGTCCATAATCGGACCACTCACAATCGGACCAGGCCGTCCGAGTCCCAGAATCGGACCAGCCGGAATCGGACCAGCTCAGAATCGGACCGGGCCAGAATCGGACCACCCTGTCCGATCCGATTCCCAGAATCGGACCACTTGAAAATCGTGTCAAGATTGTGGGAGAGAAGGAAGGAGTCTCGCTTGAAGCTTTCTTGCTTGCACAATGGGGGAATACACACAAGGGTGGAGGCTGAAAACAGTTTTCCTCTTCTTAGTTGTGTAAGCCAAAAGAACTCAAGTACAAAGAAATAGAAGAACCCTAGATATGGGTCTCAAACCAAACTCAACTAACTAAGGTGGCATACTAACTGAGCCACGAACTAGAGTAGATAAGGATAGCTATCATGTAGCTATTATTCAGGGGCGGTGTACCAACCGCATCTGCAACTGACAAGTCGGTGACATAAATACACAACGGTCACCCTGGCGTATCACGAGTGGAGCTCGATATGTCAACACTCCCCCTCGAGCTCAATCCCAATTCCTGCACACCAAGCAGGTCTCTGAACTTGCGCAGCTTCTCTGCGCCCAATGCCTTCGTGAATATGTCAGCTACCTGATCCTCTGTGCTGACATAAACTAGATCAATAAGACCTAGTAAAACCCTCTCTCGCACATAGTGATAATGCACCTCAATGTGCTTTGTTCTAGCATGATAGACTGGGTTATTTGCCAAGTGTATACTACTCATGTTGTCACAATAAATGACAACTGGCCCATCTGTAGACTGATGCATATCATAAAGTAGCTTATGTAACCAAGCTACCTCACATGCAGCCATTGCTGCACCCCTGTACTCAGCCTCTGTACTCGACAAGGCAACTGTAGGCTGTTTCTTGCTGCTCCAAGTGACTGCAGCACTCCCAAAAGAGAACACATATCCACTGGTAGATCGTCTATCAGAAATACTACCAGCCCAATCAGCATCAGTGTATCCATGCAGCTGTATCTGAACCCCAGTCTCATAAAATAGTCCATACTGCAATGTGGACTTCACATACCTGAGTATGCGTCTAGCCGCATCCAAATGCGATTTCCTTGGAGCCTGCATAAACTGACTTACCAATCCAATAGCATAGCTCAAATCTGGCCTGGTAATAGTCATATAAATCAAGCTTCCTACTATGCGTCTGTACATAGTAGGGTCTTCCAGAAGCTCACCTGCATCTGCGCTTAGCTTCACATTCTGCTCCAAAGGAACTGAAATAGGCTTACAGCCTGTCATCCCATATTTGGACAGCATGTCCAATCCATACTGCCTCTGCAAGAGCTGTATCCCACTTGGTGATCTAATCACCTCAATGCCCAAGAAATAACGCAGCTCTCCCAAATCCTTCATCTCAAACTTTTGCTTCAATAGCATTTTCACATGAAGGATATCTTCATCACTGTCACCTGTCATAATCAAATCATCAACATAAATGACAAGTAGCATAATACCTTTCTCTGTTTTTCTCACATAAAGTGAGAAATCTGCCTTGGAAATCTGAAAGCCAATAGTGACAAGATACTGTCCTATCTTGTCAGACCATGCTCTAGGTGCTTGCTTCAAGCCATACAAAGCTTTCTTCAACCTGCAAACAAACTCAGGATGAACAGCATGCACATAACCTGGTGGCTGCTCCATATAGACCTCTTCTTGCAAATCACCATGCAAGAAGGCATTCTTTACATCCATCTGATGTAAAGACCATCCCTTTGATGCAGCCATAGCAATGACTGCTCTTACGGTTGCCATCCTTGCAACCGGACTGAATGTTTCTTCATAGTCAATGCCATATGTTTGTGCATACCCCTTGACTACTAATCTTGCCTTGTATCTGTTCACAGAACCATCAGCATTGTGCTTCACCTTATAAACCCACTTACAGCCAATTGCATTCTTACCTTTAGGCAAAGGTACCAATTCCCATGTAGCGTTTGCTTCCAAGGCATCCATTTCTTCATCCATGGCTTTCTCCCATTTTTCTTTTCCCATGGCTTGCTCAAAAGAAGTGGGTTCTGGTTCCTGTATCACCTTGACCATATATGCATAGTGAATGGCTGTAAATCCATCATATTTCAGCCTATCCACAGGATACCTAACTCTGGTAGACCTGCGCAAAGTGGGTTCACTCCCAGGTGCTCTCAAAACATCCCTGGTCTTCCTTACTCCAGGTGTAACAATAGAAGGAATACCCAACTCATCATCAATGCTCTGTTCTGAGCCACTGGATTCACCATCCACATAAGAGTGACCTGCATTCACATCAAACATGGGCTGATCAACCTTCTCTTTTCCTTTTCGTGATACCTGCATACCACTATCTGCATTGCTTTGAGAAGATTCTCCTGATCTCAATCTGCCTGTCCATGGCGAAGAATGTGAACCACTGCTAGAGGACGCTCCAGGTCCACTAATATTTTGTGACTGCTGCTGTGAATTCTGTGTAGCATTACCATTTTGTGCATCTACATCATCAATCACATTTACTGGTTTATACCAGCTACTCATCTCATCAAAAACAACATCTCTGCTCACTGTAAACTTACGAGTAGAAGGGTTATAGCATCTATACCCTTTTTGCTGCAGAGAGTAACCAATAAAGATGCACTTCTCAGCTTTTGGATCCAACTTGGATCTCAACTCATCTGGCACATGTACATAGGCAATGCAACCAAAAATTTTCAAATGAGAAATATCTGGTTTCCTACCAGTATACCTCTCCTCTGGAGTCATTCCATGTATTGCTGCAGTGGGAGTCCTGTTCATTATGTAGACTGCTGTAGCAACTGCTTCAGCCCAATAAAAATCTGGCAGGTCTTTTTCATTTAGCATGGCACGAGACACCTCTCCAATATGCCTGTTTTTCCTTTCTGCAATTCCATTTTGTTGTGGGGTATAACTGCATGAATATTGCTGCTTTATGCCATGCTCCTGCAAGAACTTTGCAAACTCATTTGAGAGGTACTCTCCCCCTCCATCTGACCTCAGGCATTTTATTTGCAGACCTGTTTCTTTTTCAGCCATAGCTTTAAGGGTTTTGAAATGCCCAAAAACTTCACTTTTCTTTTTCATAAAATACACCCAAACTTTTCTGCTATAGTCATCAATAAAAGTGACAAAATAATGACAGCCTCCAAGAGATGCAGCTTTAGTAGTCCACACATCAGAGTGGATTAATTCCAATGGCTTCTCACTCTCTTGAACATGTCTAGGAAATGGTTTCCTTGCCTGTTTTCCAAACTGACAGGCTTCACATACCTTATGCATTTCTGCAACCTTGAATTTTGGCAATCCTGCAACAATCTTTTGGGCCTGCATTGATTTAAGTCGCTGTACATTAACATGACCAATGCGTTTATGCCAGATATCAATATCTGCAACTACACCGGTCCCATGTGCAAACATTGCTGCACTCAATTCAGACATGTCTGCATCCAACGTAAACATTCTGCCATTCTTCTTTCCTTTTGCTATCAAGCGACCTTTATTTTTCATATCCTCAACAAAGCATCCATGAGGATTAAATCTGACCTGCAAGCCCTGTTCAACCATTTGACCAACAGAAACCAGATTCTTGGTGATATTGGGGACATGAAATACATCGGACATGTATTTCTTTTTCCCATCCTGCATAGACAAAGGAATTTTTCCAATCTGCACAATAGGATGTGCAGTATCATCACCAGTCTCCACAAATCCTGGTTTTTCCATTTTCCTTGCATCCTCCATCCATTCTGCATGACCTGTCATGTGGTTTGATGCACCTGAGTCAACATACCATACATCATTGCTTTCTTCTGCACTTGTCATAGAATTGTTCATGTGCTGCACCATGAACAAATGCTCATTTCTGTCATCACCCTGTCTACTAGAAGATGCATAATTCCCTTGTTGCAGTTTTCCATTCATGATGTCATTCTGCTTTTTATAGCAGTCTTTAGCCATATGACCCATTTTACCACAGTAGTAGCATTCAACATTAGTGTTTGCATTTTGACCTCTTTGCCATCCACCACGACCTCTTTGGCTCCCCCTGCCTCTAGAGTTACCACGTCCTCCTCCATAGGACTGGTTTTCTTGAGTTTGCTGCATATTCTGATTTCTACCACGGCCTCCAAATCGGCCTCCTCTACCTCTGCCTCTACCTCTTCCAGCATTTGAGTAGAAGACAGCTTCTTTTGAAGTTCCTCCTGAAGAAGATGCACCACCATTTCTCTGTTCCTCAGAAATTAGAAGAGCAATCAGCTCCTCAAAATTAGGAAATCTTTCACGGACGGAAATGGATGTTCGGAACTGTGCATAATCCTTTCCTAGACCATTCAAGGTCACGGAAACTAAATCATCATCTTCCACTGGCGACCCAATGGAAGCAAGTGCATCTGCAATCTTCTTCACCTTCATGTGGTAGTCGTTGATGCTCATACTTTCTCTTTGCACATTATGCAACTCTTGCTTGAGCTGCATTTTCCTGGCTTGCGTATTTGTGCTATACATTTTTGACAAAGTATCCCATGCCTCCTTTGGCGTACTTGCATCCTGAATATGCACAATCATAGAGTCTGAAATGCTGATAGACAGCCAATACATAACTTTCCTGGCTCTCTCATGCCATGCTTTAAATGCCTGCATTTGCTGTTGATTGGGAACATCAGGAAGAACTGGTTCTTCTTCATTTCCTGCAACAAATTCCCAATATCCTTTTCCCATAAGGAAATTCGTCATTCTAAACTTCCATGCTTGGAAGTTGTTCTTGTCAAGCTTTTCAGTGACAATCTGTGAAAGAGAATCAGATGCCATTACAGAAGACTGCAAAAAATTCTGTCATTGCAAAAACCACAGCTTCACCCTCACAAGGGAAAATCTACAAAACTGGCGAAAGTGGTATTTGACCACACAGTCACTTCCTAGTGACGATTTTGCATCAACAGGCAACAGGGATGATTCTGTAACTCCCAATGTCTCTGCGCACAAGCATACAATGCAATTTTTACAGTAACTATTCACCGACCTGTAGAACAGTGGCTGCACAGCATAAAACTGGGCCTTTTCCTGAGTGCGTGCAGAAAACTTCCGCCTCCAAAACAGGCCCCGAAATGGCCTCAAATCAAAAAAACAGGGTCTCCATGAGCTAAAGCTCTTTCCCGCAGCATATACTGCCCTCTTGCTTCACCGCGAAGGGCGTCTCAACCTGAGACAATGCACTCCTGCAATTTCCGGCTGTGCTACCTGCAGAGATCTGCTCCCAAAACAGAAAATGAAAGCAACACTGCTCCTCTTACCAGAACACCGCGAGCTTGGCTTGCTTTCTTGAGCTCCTTACCACGAACAAGGCTCTGATACCATGTCAAGATTGTGGGAGAGAAGGAAGGAGTCTCGCTTGAAGCTTTCTTGCTTGCACAATGGGGGAATACACACAAGGGCGGAGGCTGAAAACAGTTTTCCTCTTCTTAGTTGTGTAAGCCAAAAGAACTCAAGTACAAAGAAATAGAAGAACCCTAGATATGGGTCTCAAACCAAACTCAACTAACTCAGGTGGCATACTAACTGAGCCACGAACTAGAGTAGATAAGGATAGCTGTCATGTAGCTATTATTCAGGGGCGGTGTACCAACCGCATCTGCAACTGACAAGTCGGTGACATAAATACACAACGGTCACCCTGGCGTATCACGAGTGGAGCTCGATATGTCAACAAATCGGACCACTTTTTGATCCGACTCCTAGAATTGGACGTGACCAAAATCGGACCACTGGTCCGATCGGACCCACCCAAAATTGGACGTCCGATTCTGATAATCGGACTCCTGAAAATCGGACATCTTAGAATCGGACCAAAAACGGTCAAAATCGGACATGTATCCAGAACACAAATTCTGACGCATCTAAACCCCGAAATTGACCCCAAAGGCTATGTACAGCTAAAGGCACATCACAGATCCATCACTGGGCTAAAATTTAGAGTACGTAGTTCAAAATTTGGCCATAAACGGTCCTCCAAATTGCATATGGCGTCTACCATAACGGCCCTACGGGCCGGGGGGGACTATCCCCCCGGACCCCACAGAGGGGGCTCTGCCCCCTTTGCACCTCCCCCGAGTAGGTTGGAGAGAAAATGCGCGCCGTGACAGGTCTTCCAAATTGGACCCTAGTGAAGTAATGGCTCTGCATCAGCATGGAGTCTCACTTGCAATAGAGCAACCAAAAGCCCACACCCGAACAGAGAGAAACAGAAACCTTAGAACATCAATGGGCCAATCTAGCCATCAAGGGAAAAAAGGCCACATCACGAGAACACAAAGACATTGTGTTCAAACCGTGTCTAGTCAGAGCAAAATGCAACTTCAACAAGCTACAAATGCGAAGATGACTAGACATGACACTCTTGACGAGAGATGTACCTTGAATAGCACTGCACTGACGATCCAAGACAGCAGTGGAGAATCCACAGCTGGTCGTGTAGTCGAGAACTCAAGGGCATCTGTCAAAAGGCTTAAATTTACAAGCCAAGAGCCGGAAGATGAAGACATAGTACCACATGCTTATCTTAGGGTCAAACTCATCGCGAAAAGAGAGCATACTATTGATGCTCTAATTGATGAAGGAGCAGATTTTAACATCTTGACCTATGAATCATGGACCCTGCTAGGCCAACCAGAGCTCACACCGACTAGTGCAACTCTTAGTCCTTATGGGGGACACCCACAAGCACTCATAGGAAAGTGCAAAATCCTTGCAACAATTGAAACGGAAAGCTTGCCTATCCTATTTCATGTTCCTCCAAAAAGTGCTAGCTGCAGGAAAGAAACCCTCCTAGGAAGACCCTTCAAAAGGGCAACCAAGTGTGAGGCTGACTATGTAGCACAAAGGATACACCTGACACTACCGGGTGTGAGGATAGTCACCACCTTTAGCAAGGGTGACCTCATCAAACCTCGAGGGAAAGGAAAGGAAGGTGCTGACGTAACAGTCAAGCCTACTAACGAGGGCAAGGACTTGTTGGAAGAGTTGATACAAGCATAGGTCGAACAACGAGGACCAGTGAGTGAGGCCATGCTTGAAACAAAAAGGTCAAGAGACAATACCAAGGACGGGCTTTGGACTTACAAATATCGCAGAAGACCCCAAAAGAAGCCCAAGCCTTATAGACGGAGGTGTCGATGGAGAGCCAGCACAATGCCACGATGGATATCCAAGGCGTTGCTTCGGGCTCAAGGGTATTATGCAGGCAATCGATGCATTTGGGTGCCAAAACCCCTTGCTAAACCTCCCTGGTCGATTGAAGGTCAGAATGCATCAAAAGCAACGAAGCACAGGAGGAAATCTAAGAGAAACTCTAGGTCTCGAGGTAAGAAGTCGGACATGAGTGTTCGAAAGAAAGAGCCTCAACCTAGCATGCTTAATAAGCAGATGTCATATGTAACCATTGAGCGTGCACAAAAGCCATTAGTGCCCAATGAGCCTTTGATTTCCCAAGGGGAAAACAAACATCATAGGCACAACATTGCTCATGGCAAGGCTACTCGCTCAACAAAGCAAATGGCACAATCATCTAATGGCCTCGAGAAAATCATTCAGCTAGTGCCACGTCCACTTAGGAGTCCTAGATCTCCTACTCCCTCTTCTCCCAAACAGACACAGGAAGCACCACAGCAGTTGTCAAGGGCGACTGCTCAATTCCAATCTCTATCTCCATCTAAGCTTCCAATCGTCAAAGAAGTGGGACATGATGCCATCTGTAGGTCTCGACCCAAGAATATGCCTGAGCCACCTAAAGCGACTAGATCAGCTCATGTTCGACCTACACAAATGAGTGCTCAAAGGCCAACGAAAGACACAACCACTTCTAATCGCCCTAGGGACTTGACACCACAATCCACCAAGGGTAGCCAGCCCACTGAACTAGTTGCTACTACTTCCAATCCGGGATCACAGCAGTCAGAGTCCTTGGCCGTGACAATGCCCCTTGTGGAATGTGTCCTTAGTAGTTTACCTATGGAGGAGGTCTCGCAACCAAATCCCTCAACAACTCCAGCACTTTCAAAGTGCCTAAAGCCTAGGACGGGGGAGTTAAACGCAGGGGAGTTGGTTGAAAAGCTAGACTCTCCGAAAAGAGCGGTAGTTGTGCCCTCACAATCGGGCAAGGCTATTCAGCAAACCACGGCTATGTCCCATAAGGACACACTAGAGAAGGGAAATGCTGAGGCCCGACCAAGCACATCAACGGTCTATATAGCCCAGGGTCCTGAGTCGTTGAGAGAGGCACCTTCATTGACCAAGAAAAATAGGAGAAAGCAGAGAAAACAACAACAGATGCAGGCGGTTGTGGACCCAAAGAACATTGAGACGAAGGGTGCTGGAGAGCTGATGAATAAAGCATCGAGTCTATCCACCAATGAACCCACTAATGCCTCTCCTAATAGCAGTGAAACCTCAGACACACCTGTGTGCTCTGACAAACCAAAGCAACCGTTGCCATCAACAGTTGCCTGCAACACTCTATCCACTGACAATAGAACTCACATTGATCAATCAAGAGTGGATACAACGTTGTCACAACAGGGTGACAAATCTATACCAGTCACATCCGAGAAGAACCATGATGAAATAACAGCAAAACCTCAAGAGAAACGTGAGAACCCCAAGAGCATAAGAAAACCTAGCGTGGACCAATCTTGCTCATCTAGGCCTGAGCCCCCAGCCAGGCTAAAGCCTAAGGAAACTCTTAGAACTTTGCATGAGATAGCAACCGAGCAAGCCCTCGTTGAACATAGAAGTGTTGCAGAATGCTTAACTGAGTTGGAGGCTAAGCTCAAAGTGGTCACGCGTGTCTACGTCCTTGCGGACATGGGCACAATCCCCAAGGAGCAGCTTGGAGATTACTTGACCTTTCCTCTATCATGGGAAGAACAAGAACATCTTAATGGGCACTATGATAGGCTCCTGCATGAGCAGATGCGACTCATCCTTGACGAGGAGGCTAACGAACTACGCTTAACCGTCACGTTCAATGAAGTGCTCTGCCGACCGAATCTCGTAGACATAGAGCTACTAAAGCGACTATCAGCAGGCCAGAGTTAATTTGAGCAACGTTGGTGCGAAAGCCGCGTTGTAATGGCCAAACTAGGGGCTCAAATCATGACGGTCTTAGAAGAGCGATTAGCCAAATGGCGGTCTCAAAGAGACCCAACCTACGTGGCACCAACTTCCCTTCGAGTGCTCACTGACATTCGGGGTGCGGACTTGGCTGGGACTAGGCTACAGGGCCCTTTGATTGATAAGGTTCTCACCGAGGAGGAGTTACATATTGCCAATAGACTCGGTCAAGGTTCCATGCTACTCGACGTGGAAAAATGTCTATCGGTATTAAGTCCGCTGCCATGAATACTAGATGCGTGTGCCACGCTCCGGTACAACCCCGAGTTCTACGCTTGGTTCTTATCCTCGTGATGTGACATGGATTCATAGATATGTATATAAATAAACACGGATTTGTGTGTCACCATGTATAAACAATATCAACACACACAAGCAATGATAGTCAAGCGCAGGGAGAAGAGTCAGGTTTGACAGGCTAAGCTCCTCAGGTCCTCCTCACATCACACTTTTAAAAGTCGGGTGACCAGCCCCACCTCCAAGTGAAGGGCATGCAACCCATATTGTCGCCATAGGAGGCCTTGACCAACAACTCTGATGGTGTAGATAGGGTGTAGTCCCTTCCTATACACCTTCTTCCCTTTTGGTCTATCCTCCTGAGGAGGTACCCTGTCCCACTCCACGACAACTAGTCCATGCGACTTAGCATAAACTAATATCCGCTAATGACTGGAGGCAACGCAAACATCAGCATGGGGACCATTCCCCTACAACAAACACCGCATGCCTCACCCCTCCCCTTCTTGTCATATGCGCTTCATAAACCACACTAAAATCCCTTCCATGCAAACAGTTGTCTCCTGTATCAAGGTCTAACCCTTGGTTCGCACCTTGCAAGTTTCCTTTTTTGGCGGAACGCATGGAGAATCATGGAGAGTTGGCTTGCAAAGACGCTCTTCGCAGGAGGCGGGAGCATGTGGCACGCGCCCCTCCACTAGAGCGCTATGTGCCCACCATCAAGAGGTATGCCAGGAAGCGGGGCCCTAAGCGACATTGCCCAGGGCGAAGGCCAAAGAACCCTCGAGTCAAGAAAGTCGAGACTCGAAACCCGCAACAGGCCGCAGCACTAGTAGTACGCACTCCCAGCTCCCGCTCGGGCCCTAGACACTCAAAGGCAGAAAGGGCAGCTCGGGAAAGAGAAGAATTTAATGAATTATTTAAAGAAATTATGGAGACGGTAGTGAGCCGGGATTACACCATTCATATCCCGGCCGACATGTTCCCTGCTCACCCCCATGGGAGCCCCACACCAGCAGAGCCCCAATCACCCGGCCATCCAGACTCGCCCCGCCTCGTGCAAATCGAGTAGCCCATAAGGCATAAAGGGCTTATCAAATGATAACTGGCCAGGACTTTTGGTTTTTTAATGGTTGAGTGTTCCCGACTTGTTAAGTGTTGATATGTTCCTGACTTATATGAACTTATCATATCTGCGTTTAATATATGCTACGCTTTTAGCAAAAGAAAAAGCTAATCAAGCGCAAGTGATAAATGTCTAGTCAACACCATAGAATTCAAATAAGTGATGTCTCCTTGCATTGCACTGGTTTATTATAGTTGCGGCATACACAATGCATATGCTCTCATGAAGCGACAAGTGGATGTAGGATAATACAGGTCCTTGTGCGAAAATGTTCAATGCCCAGTCACCGCAACACCCACAACCCCACAACGAGCCGTGGCAAAGCCACGCTGCCGAAAACATTCCTGGGCCACGCCCCCTTTTTGGGTCAAGCTCTATAGTTGGCTCACGGCAGTCGTTACCTCAATTGTACCCACATCGCATGTGCCACAAGGAGGATTGCAATATCTCAAGTGTATCTCCCCCTTTCCCCAACTGCTTCTCTAACAACGAGGCTAGGGCACCATCATCATTGTACTATTCATTTTCTGAGCCTTTGAAGCTTGTCATTTTCCAACCCATTGAAAGGCTGATACCCTCAACATATTGTAATGGTAGTACTTAGGCACAAAAAAAAAAGAAGAAGAAGAAAAAAAGAAGAAAAGAAAAGAAAAGAAAAAGATATGAATGGAAAAATAAGATGCACCCACGATCACAGCACAGCACCTAGGGGTCCTCAAATTAGGTATGTCTGGTGACCTTGGTCGACCGGCTTCGTCCCTAGTCCCCTAGCCCCTTACAATCACCCACAATTGTTCAAGGCACATCAAGGGCAGGACATACCTGGGGAGCTTGTCTTGCCTAGGGTTAGACCTGTCACCCTGACCCACTTACACAATTTTCTTTTGAACTCTGCCTTCGTACCATTGCAATCAGTGGTGATAAGCACCGCACGATTGGCCATGAAAAGTACACCGTACTCATCAAGCAAGTCCAATAGTTTCCAGCTACTGAAAGTGCGGTGTCCTTGTATTCCATTATGCTACATCGTGCAGTCACAATGCAAAGGATGTCTCATATGCCTTCACGCGTACTCCTTCTCCACATGGACAACTTTGCTTCATCCACGAACTGTTATGAGAAACTAGCCACGGTCTTCTAACTATGTAATCTCTAAGTATGCACAAGCACTCACATAATATTTGCACCGAAGTATATCCACAGTTTAGGTCCTCAAGTGCAGGACAATACTCTAAGCTTGCTTAGCGTTCGACCTGTCTCCCAAACTAATCAAAATATGTCTTGTGCACGATGAGAAGCCTAGCACTACCCCTTAAGGAGAGATCACAGGTGAGGTTTTCCCATTGCAGGTATAAGGTGTTGTTTGCTCTTCATCAACACTCAACTTTGATACTTGACCCTTACCATCCAACGAGCCCGCAAAGAATCGTCATGTGCAAAATCCCCAACAAACCAACACTTGTGCTGGCCATCCATGCAATCCCCAACACAGCATAGCCCTACCACCAACTCCAACAATGTTCCACCAGCCACCTTGGCCACCAACAGGCCCCCAGGACATTCTGCCACACCACCACCAACACTCCTCCACGGAAACCACAGGCGTCCTTGTCACCCACGTCTTCGGTGCATGCTACAGCCTGCTACCTACGACGATGAGTGCCATGGGACTGGCACTCGTCTAGGAGGGGGGTAATGTTAACCCTCAAACGAACAAAGGTGGAAAATCTGGAAAAGCTAAAGCAGAAGAAAAAGACAAAGGCCAAGGAAAAGAGAAACGGAAGACAAAGACGCACAAGGAGAAGAGTCTTAAATAAGGGAGAAAGGCGCACAAGGAAAAGCACAAGTCAAAACTTTTGTAAAAGAGCGCAAGTGCATCATGGTTTAATTCAAGGAGCACCGGGCTCTCACCCGTGCAATTTGTAAATGGAGATGGGCGGTGGAAAGGAAGCTAGGAAGATAGAAGGACAATGGGAAAAAGGGCCAAGGCTATGGCTGGCCATGTAAAAAGGGGAAAAGGGGATGACCGCCCAAAAGGGATTTAGGGTTTTGTATATAAAGTTGAAAAGTGAATGAGAAGCTCATTCTTGTGTGTGGACCAAAAGTAGCTATCCTCTTCTTCTTCTTCTTCTTCTTCTTGCTTGCTTGAGCTTGTGCTTGAGAGAGGGAGTGTGAGAGTGTGAGGGAGTGAGTGTGTGAGGGTGAGGGACCGAGGAGGAGAAGCTCTCCATCTTCTCCTCTCTTCTTCTCTTCTCTTCTCTTCTCTTGTCTTGCTCGCGGTAATGGAGCTTGGAGCTTGGAGTGGGAGGATTGAGCTTGCTTGAAGCTTGCACTTGGATCGTGGAGCTACCAGAGTGCGCGGGAGAGGAGGTAACTTGAACGGCATCAAGGTAAGCTCACTACCCATAGATATGGATGGCGCGTCGGCTATGTGAGAGGTAGCCATTAGTGCTCGGCTTGGAACGCTTGAAACAATAAGCGGTCCGAGGGTCTTGGCGGTTGAGTGAAAGCTCCCACATTGACCGCTTATTGTTTCAAGCGTTCCAAGCCGAGTTTGTGGGAGCTTTCACTCAACTACCAAGACCCTCGGACCGCTTATTGTTTCAAGCGTTTCAAGCTGAGCACTAATGGCTACCTCTCACATAGCCGACGCGCCATCCATATCTACGGGTAGTGAGCTTACCTTGATGCCGTTCGAGTTACCTCCTCTCCCGCGCACTCCGGTAGCTCCACGATCCAAGTGCAAGCTTCAAGCAAGCTCAATCCTCCCGCTCCAAGCTCCAAGCTCCATTACCGCGAGCAAGACAAGAGAAGAGAAGAGAAGAGAAGAAGAGAGGAGAAGATGGAGAGCTTCTCCTCCTCGGTCCCTCACCCTCACACACTCACTCCCTCACACTCTCACACTCCCTCTCTCAAGCACAAGCTCAAGCAAGCAAGAAGAAGAAGAAGAAGAAGAAGAAGAGGAGAGCTACTTTTGGCCACACACAAGAATGAGCTTCTCATTCACTTTTCAACTTTATATACAAAACCCTAAATCCCTTTTGGGCGGTCATCCCCTTTTCCCCTTTTTACGTGGCCGGCCGTAGCCTTGGCCCTTTTTCCCATTGTCCTTCTATCTTCCTAGCTTCCTTTCCACCGCCCATCTCCATTTACAAATTGCACGGGTGAGAGCCCGGCGCTCCTTGAATTAAACCATGATGCACTTGCGCTCTTTTACAAAAGTTTTGACTTGCGCTTTTCCTTGTGCTCCTTTCTCCCTTATTTAAGACTCTTCTCCTTGTGTGTCTTTGTCTTCCGTTTCTCTTTTCCTTGGCCTTTGTCTTTTTCTTCTGCTTTAGCTTTTCCGGATTTTCCACCTTCGTTCGTTTGAGGGTTAACAAGGGGAGTCTCCATGGGTGAGCAGATATCACAAATAGTGCTCTGTTCAAACTCCACCTGTTCTTACTGGTTTAGCTAAAAAATGTTGTCAAAAAATACTATTCATTAACTCATCTTACTAGTTCAGCTTAAGAAAACATTCTATAAGCTGCATTAGATCGATAACTATGTTATTCAATATTCTCTTTGAGCTTTGCATGACAAAATAGTATCATGTAAACAAAAGAATAATAATTTAGTTGTGATTTAATAAATAGCTACCCCCAATAATAAGTAAGCTTATTATGTATGATGTGAATTGAATGCTTCATGTAGGTGTGGTTGAAATAAAAAGAGCCATTGCTAGTCCCATCTTTGAAACTAGGCAAATAGTGGCTCATCTTATGATTGTTGATTCCCAAAGTTCCTCGGATATCGATATTATTATCTAGAGATTAGCTAAGGACAAAAATCAAGGAAGTGACTTCGGCTTCTAGAGAGTGAGTGTAGAAAATGTCATTACCCAAGCACTAGTGTTATTCTTTGAATGCCGATAAAAAAACCATTTGCTTGGCTTTAGACCCAAAATAGACTAAAATATTAGGAAATATAGCTATTACAAAATTAGAAGGCCTATCTAAGATAGGACTTTTCAAGTCTATCAAAACTCTCCTCCCTTAAGTTACCTAGTTTGTAAGACATCCATTGGAGGATTCATTTGTTCATCATTAGTCATCCAATGGAGTGGTTGATGCAACCATTGAAGTGAATTTCACAAATTTCCATATTTCATAGACTATTAGCACCAAGTATCTTATTTTTTCTTCACGAGGAATACCATTGCCTTTATCTCCTCAAATGATGGCCTATTAAGGAAGGCATTTACTTGAGAAAGCAATATAAAGTTTTAGTTATGACTTCCTTCTTATTGTGTTGCAACCAAGGAATATGAGATTGAACTCTAGTATGCGAAGTTATATCCTCCTTTTGCTTTTGTAAGAAATTTTCAATGCATTACAATCACTAGCTTCCAATGCTCTCATTGTACCCTTCATATTGCTTAAAAGGGTTTCAATCTTGATATAGAAAAATTACAAATGCCCTCTCATTGAAATAAACGTGATCAAGTCTAGTTTTCCCTCCATGACTAATTAAAGTATAGGTTTTTCCATGTCAGTTGCCAAAGAATATTACTTGTGTCCACATCTCGTGTGTTAGATCAAAACATCAAGCAAAGTTACCATATTGAAATTACCTACAAATATGACTTCCATATCAAGTTCCATCTAAACCATCTTAAGCCAATACCAATCCAAATATGACAACAACTTGTGGGGAGAGTCATAAATAATCTGAAGTACCCATAAATGTAGATTTAGAAGTTGCAGAATAAAAAGGTAAATGCATTAAACCAAATCTAAGCTTACTTCATTAGATGACCTTGTCAATACAATGGAGATACAATGCCAAGGTATGTGTGTTGTTGTTGCTACATAGGCAAGTGCATTAACTTTGACACATTTAACAATAATCCCTTCAAATCCTGAAGGTAAGTCGTCTTCCCTAACATGGCCTTTTGTAGGTGAATATTTCCTATAAAAGGTCTTGTTGGAATATTGTGCCAGTCTACTAGATAAAGTTGGAGCATCTTTCACTGTGAAAAACCAAACGTGAAATGAACTAAAACAACTTTAGAATTGATCTAATTTTATCTAAAATTTGAGGCACTCGTCAACATAAGAAAGCCTTTCACACATTTTATGAAGCACAATTTGTTCAAGGTTGGTCCATGGAGAGGAGGGAGGATATGCATGTTTGAGAGAGAGAGAGAGAGAGAGAGAGAGAGAGAGAGAGAGAGAGAGAGAGAGAGAGAGTGTGTGTGTGTGCACATGCACACACTCGTGTTTGAGAGAGAGAGAGGAGCATGAAAAAATGTGTGTTTCAATCTCATATAAATAATGTTGTAATAAAATAATGGAAAGGGTATTAGGTCTAAGACACGTGTAGGTCAATTGAACTGCGCAAGCTACAAAAGTGGCCATTGACATGCATGTGTCCAATAACTGTCTAAATTTTAACCCCACAAAATAAGGAACCTCAGCTGGGTTTACTCTATTGACTCTCCAAACATAGAAGCTTGTTGAGCATTGGATTGTCTCTCTCTCCTTTGATTGTGGTTTCTCTCTCATCGGTGTAGCACATCAAGCTCTGCATCCACTATCAACTCTACCTACATGTGGTTGTCGCCTCGCTGTTGTGCTCCACGTTCAATCGCATTCTCAACTCAAGTCATGGACTTACGGGTGGTGCAACTCTTAGGAGCCATCTCATACACATGTCAAATCAACTTGTGGAGATGTTCAAGAGCATGTGGTCTCATGTGGTTACCATTTGGCTACACATCTACAATATTCATGCCACTGAACATGTCCATACCCAAGGCTTTTGGATGCCTCGCTTATGCAACCTCCACAAACATTCCAAGAGCTCAAATGGCCCCTACCTATAACTCTTGGATCCCATCACATCTAAGCAGTTCTATTGTCTACAACTAACAACTCCATCACTACGTAAGTGGAAGACATTATTTGAGACCCCTTTTTGGTAAGAAAATCCTAGCTAGTTTTATGAATTAATAATACCCTTATGTAAAAAATACACATATGGAATTTACATACTTCTTTTATGAATAAATTTATGCATTTTAAATTTTTTCCTTCTATGAATGTATATCTGTAAGACTATCTTTTTTAATATTCCCTTCTTTTGAACTCATGCGATGCACATTTATACATAGTAACTAAACCAAGATTGGTGATAACCTTATTCGCTACCAAAGGAGTAACGGTTTCCTTTTGCAACATGGCAATAATCTCTATAGTGTTATAATAAATGATTACCACTAGACATAGGGGAAGCTGCAAAAGGTAGAAAGAGGGCCTTATTAACAATGGTAGGGATAAACAAAAAAATAGCCATAAACCAAGTCCGAAAGCTTCTTGTAAGTTTTTAGAAAAGAGTAACAAAGTTTCACATCCAGTGGAGGGAACTTCAAGGCCACAAAAATATGAAGATCAGCCTTACGAATGTAATCAGCATCCAACAAGAGAGAATAATCATGGACCGAAAGGGAAAGATGTTGAATCACAAGCATAGGAGGTTCAAAAGATGCCATTCAGATTATGCAAACAAAACACATAGAATCATGAAAACAAAGTAGAGAATACCTACAAAAAAAAACCAATACATAGACCACAATTGAGATAGAAAAGATTAAGAAAAGAACAAGATTGACAAGACTAAATTAGACAACCCTAAGCGAACCACAGCCTACGGAAAAAATACGACATGACCTATGCACACATGCGGCTGAAAGCTTCGTGATATGCAAACAAACATGCATCCTAATCCCCTGTAATCATGCAATCCAAAAAATATATAATCAAGACACACCATATTCCTGACTCAGATTTAAGCAAAGGAACCATAACAAACTCATGACAAGACCACTAACACAGAGAGGACTGATAAGACTACCATTTGATTGATAAATCCCATCCCCTAAGCGTATGTTGTCATCCTATAGTGTGGTGATTTGGATGGGTAAGAACTATACGCATTTCTTTTAGCATATGATATTAGCAATAGTTCATTGTTAAAGTATGCCCTTAATGTACAATGAGTCATAGTTCGCAACCCAAATCCCACATAGATTGGACAATGGTCTCTACAAATACACTTGTTATGAATTAGATGATGTTTGGCGCAAAGTGCATGCATGTGTGATGGTGGGGGGTCATTTTTATTTACAATTTAAGTGTGTCTGCAACACGTGTACATGTGCACTGTGAACATTAGAGGTTGATTTTAATTTACAAAATTATGTGAGTGATTATGCCATATGCTTGTGTAACGACCGGGGTTCCTTTTACAAGTTAAGGGTTGGTTGATTTTAATTTAAAATTTGACGGGGTGTATTCTGCTAATTTTGTGAATGAAATGGTCAGATGAATTTATTTACAAATTAAATGTGTGTTATGGTGCACGTGAAAAAGGAAATAGAACTTGGTAGTGTGTACGTACACCCCTAAGATTTGATGGCACAATGGAAAAAGAAGTAGTGCAAGTCTCGTGTCTGAAAAAATTGCAAACAGGGGGGAGAACAACACGTCAATAAAGAGTCAACCTCCTAAACAATGATAACATAAAAGAAATGATGGCTAATACCCATGCATAAAGAAAAAACAATTAGATTGTTTGGTTTTGTTTGTTAGTGGTAAAATTTTACATTTTTTCTTTTTGAAGTGTGTGTTTATGTTTTTTTTATTTTTTCATTGGGGATTATTTTAGGGTGTGGTTTTTCTTTCATTTTGTTTGTTGCGATAGTAAATGGAAATGGTATGTGAGTTGAGTTGTGTTTTTATTGGATTTTAGAAAAATTTAGATATTGCATTTGGATTAGTGTTTATTTGCATAATGTTGTGTTGGGATAAAAAATGATTAATAAAAAATGGGTGGAATTTATGAGGGGAGTATTTTGGAAATTTAAGCTTTTTTGGGGATTTTTTTGACTATCTTTGTGGATTTTAAGGGATTTTTCATGAAATTTATCAATTTGGATTAGATTTTTTAAAAAATATCAAATTTTAAAATGAAAAATTTCACTTGGAATTGGATGTCTTAAATTTCAAATTTTCTTTTATTTTGTGTGTAATGTTTCATCGCTTTTTTCCATTTAATTTGATTTTTAAATGAATTTTATGTGTTTTCAATGGGTTGTTTTTTAAATAATAATAAATTAGTGGGTAAAAGATGGGCGTTGGTTATATGGCATGTGAACAACAATCTGCATGTAAATACTAACACAGCTTGAACGGAGAAGACCATACACGTGTCCTCGTGCGTGAACGGGAGCTTAGATGGCATGCATGCATGAACCAAAAAAATCACGTACGAATGACCAAAAAAGAAAACACATGGGATGGGCACGGCACGATCCATATGAAGGACTGCTCCACAATGTGAGGGTGTGTGAAGGAGGGGGTGAAAGGAAAGGGGGCTACAAGAGGAAAGGGGTGGGGCGGCCAAAGATGGGGAAGGGGTTAAAATTGGGAGGTGGGGGTCAAAATTGGGGGAAGGGGTTAAAATTGGGGGAAATGGGCTAAATTGGGGGAAGGGGTCTAAAATGGGAGGAGGGGGCACATCATATTTTAAGATTATTTTTTTACCTAGAGACACCTTTTTGACTCGAGAGTTTCCTTGTAAAATTTTATCTTTTTTGGACAAGTATATGCCTATTTCTAGGCATTTTTTCATTCCCTCTCAAAGCACCAATTTTATCTGAAATTTTGTGTACTCTTCTCCTTCCCTCCAAAATATGGTTTCTTGTATATGAATTCTTCTGAAGTAACACTCAGTACTATCTACAACACTCTCTACCTTGCTACAAGCGATCTCAGGATTGGTTTTGATAGCATTTGCTGAAATCAAATAATCTCTATCTACAATACTCTCTACCCTGCTACAAACAATCTCCCTCTTCAGTACTATGCTATAAGATATCTTCCTCTTCAACACTCTATACTACAAGCAATCAAGTGATAATTGAGATATCTTTATTTTTTTAAATCTCTGTGATGTTATTGTTCTTCATAGTTGTTGTTTAATCCTTAAGTGTCAATTCATAGAGAGGGAGAGAGGGAGGGAGAAGGGGGGAGAGAGGATTGTGTGAGATGAACTAAGAAAATAAGTGATAGAGTAACAGAGAGTAAATTAGGGTAGAAGATAAGATGATGTTATTGTTCTCCACTAGCCAAGCTTCTATATAAATGTGTTTAAATATCTTTGATCAATTCTTCTTCACAGAGAGAGAGAGAGAGAGAGAGAGAGAGAGAGAGAGAGAGAGAGAGAGGATAAAATTGGATGCTAATTAGAGGTAGATTAAAACCTAAGATTATAGGTAGATTAGGGTCTATCATGATTGAAATCAAGAGAAAGAGATAAGATCCAACTAGATAAAAAAGAACACATATATAGTGAATCAAAGGGGTGTATTTGTGTGATTTGAACGTTAACCCGAGTTAAAATTGGCATATATTTTTCTTTATAGGATGCATGTGCAGAACGTACCAAGAGAAAGAGAGATATTCACTTTCAATTGGAGGATGAATATGCACCAATGTTCAAAATAATTGTGGAAAGGGATAATGCAATAAGATACAGGATGCTACAAGAAAGAAATGTAGGGAAAAAAAATGTGGACCTTTGGGTTGATGGGTGCATTTATTCACCCAATCCAGTCACTCAAAGGCCACCACAATTTGAAGGGCTTACATCATTTGTAAAGTATTTTTGTGAATGCAATGAAGGATTGTATGAATACACATGCATACTTGCCACACAAGGATTAGTAGGGGTTGATCAAGCCTTGGCAAATATACAGAAAAGATTACAAGGGAATATGTAGTCTTTGATGGAAAAGGATAGATTATTGGCTAAGAAGGATAGGGAAAACTAGAGCCTACAACAAGAAATGTGTGTCATTGAAGATGTTATGCATGCTATACATGTGCATAATATGGAGTTATAGTCTAAAGTTATGGACTTGGAGAAGGAGAATCAAAACATAAAGAGGAAGCTCACAAAAACTTAGGAGATTGAGCCCACTTTAAAAACCAAAGAAGCACGTCGACACATCCAATTAGTTAAACCAATTCACCAATTAACCAAAGGAAGTGGACAATATCATGGACAAATATGTGCTCAATCTGCTACAATGAGAAATATGTTTCCTCATGCAGAGAATGATACTATTGCCAAAGTCCTAAGCAAGGATATGGTAAAAAATGCATTGGAAAATCATAAATTCAAGGACATTGTAGATGTGTCGCATATGAACATCTTAGGGATGTGAGCAACTTGTTTACTACTACATATGCTCATGGATTATGTGACAATATGGGAATGAGTTCTAAGTCATATAGTATGCTCCGTTAAGAATTAGATACAGGTTTTAAGCAAATATTCAAAACTAAGCTAGTAATGCCTCTGCCAAAACCATTTCACTTGAAGAAGGCTCGAAAATAACTAAATGAGAAAATTTTAGAGCTAATTGATGAGCCAACGCATCTGGAAAATACACACATTGAAGTATGGTTCCAAAGAAGTTGCATTTGTATTGAATGCATCTAACAACTTTGTATTGGATATATGTAGGGTTCAGATTGCTATGGTCAAGTTCTACAATATGCCTATGAAAGAATATAGAGGCAAGCTTAAGTTTTTCCTCAAATTTGATGAGAGTGAGATTATTAAGGGGCAAAAACTTGAACGTGTGAGTGTAACACTTCTGAATTGAGCATTGGATCCCAACATCAATGAAAACCATCCATTATACTTCAGTGTACAATTAGAGAATGAAATATGGTGGCTTGTAGAATTTGAAGTACCAAAGGAGGACCATGAAGTACTTAAAGTTTTTTTTAACCTCACTAATATACCCAATGTTATTCAACAGCAAAATAATGGAGCAATTTTACACATCAAGTGGTTTGGGGACTATCAAGTTGAATGGCATCTTGCAGGTGATTTAAAAACATTGTAGTATATGTTTGGTTTATCAAATGCAATTAATGCAAAATTTTCGTGCATATACTACATGCAAACTAGGAAGAAAGGGAAAGATGGATACCAAAGACGAAACAAAATAGTACCAAACAAAACAGTGCAATAGAGAGCAGCTCAGTGTCACAAAAGGATATAGAGACAGTTAACAAAAGCAGGACCCATGTTAACCGTCAGACGAACAAGGTGGAAAATCTGGAAAATCTAAAGCAGAAGACAAAGGCTAAGGCAAAAGTGAAATGGGAGACGAAGGCGTGACGAGGAAAATATGGAAACACAAGAAGTGGAGAAAAGTCCTAAATAAAGGAAAAAGACGCACAAGAAAAAGCGCAAGTCAATACTTTTGTAAAAAAGTGCAAGGTGCACCATGATTTATTTTAAGAGTGCCGGGCTCTCACCCGTGCAAATTTTAAATGTAGACGTGCTGTGGAAAGGAAGCTAAGAAGATAGGAGGACAAGGGGAAAAAGGGCCTAGGCCATGGCCGGCCATGTAAAAAAGGGGATAAGGGGATGACCGCCCAAACAGGATTTAGGGTTTTGTATATAAAGTTGAAAAGTGAATGAGAAGCTCATTCTTGTGTGTGGCTAAAAGTGGCTCTCCTCTTCTTCTTCTTCTTCTTCTTGCTTGCTTGCTTGCTTGAGCTTGTGCTTGAGAGAGGGAGTGTGAGAGTGTGAGGAAGTGAGTGTGTGAGGGTGAGGTACAGGGGAGGAGAATCTCTCCATCTTCTCCTCTCTTCTTCTCTTCTCTTCTCTTCTCTTCTCTTCTCTTCTCTTCTCTTCTCTTGTTTGCGGCAATGGAGCTTGGAGCGTGGAGCTTGAGGATGGAGCTTGCTTGAAGCCTGCACTTGGATCATGGAGCTACCAGAGTGCGCTGGAGAGGAGGTAACTTGATCGGCATGGAGGTAAGGTCACTACACTCATGGATAGGTACCACGTCGGCTATGTGAGAGGTAGCCATTAGTGCTTGGCTTGGAATGCTTGAAACAATAAGTGGTCTGTTGGTCTTGGTGGTTGAGCGAAAGATCCCACATTTTGGTTTCGTTGCTGGAACCAACGGATTCAAGTCTTGAGCGCTTGCACGATTCGAATCAAGCATTGAAGTAGGGTTTTCCACGAACCGGTGCTTGAGGTAGATAGGTAGAAAGCGAGGGAGTTTGAAGAGGTAGATAGGTAGAAAGCGAGGGAGTTTGAACCGATGCTTGAGGTAGATAGGTAGAAAGAGAGGGAGTTTGAAGAGGTATTCAATCTCTTTAGCAAGTAGATTTTTGGTTTTTGGACTTGGAAAAGCATGATGGAGTAGTATAGGTATTTCCCTTATGATTTTTTCTTGCATTTAGGAAGGATAGGAGCAAAATAATAAGGAAGAAAGGATAGGTATTTCCCTTATGATTTCATTCTTTGTAAGTTCAAGTTCTCTTCGAGTCCTATTGGGACAATTGACGTAGTTATGTCCAATGTTGTGGCACTTGGAGCATCGGTGTTTAGGGTGTTTTGGACATTCCCTTTTGAAATGACCTAACTTCTTGCAATTAAAGCAACACGGAGCATTATCACCTGCTTTTGCAAGATTCCTGGTCATCCTTGGGGGGATTTTCTTCCTTAGACCAAATTGCCTTAGGATCCTTTTAGTGGATCGAAGTGGTCCTTTATATCGGAAACTCTGTTCCAAGATTGTCCTTTCCTTAGTTCAGGGTTGTGCTCCATGGACAATAGGCTTTTCTTATAATACTAAAGAATACTTCCAAGCTTTGACATTGTGGTAAGATCCAACCCATATTATTTGAGAAGAAACAACTTAAGAGAAATTCATTGCAAGTTATAACTGTCATTCCTTGCCAGAGTATCTCTAATCATTTGCAAGTTCTAGGCTCAAAATAGATGCAACTTATATTACTTAAGTTAACTGTAGTTACAAGAGTAAGGTTTATTCCGATACAAGTTGTACTACATGTCGATAAAATTTCTAGGGTTTTTAATCATCCTGAAAAGGTGTAGTGGATTCTAGGACTTTGGCTTCATTTGATTCTCCTATATATCCGAAGACCGCACTTGTGTAGCTTTGTTTTCTTGGGGCTCAATGTCTTTCAGACTTAAGTTAGGACTCGGATGTGTCCTACCTCATTGCAATGGAAGCATTAATGGTAGGGACATCTCCTACGGATGTGCCCTATCTCTCCGCACGTATGGCATCTCTTGCCCTGATCTCGGGAATCATCTTTGCTGCAATTGCCCAATTTAAGTTCTTGGATGATTGGATTCGCTCGAAGTAATGCATCTTGCAAGTTTGTTGGACGCATTGCTTCAAGATGATGGTTTAGAGGAGTGTTCAAGCCATGACAAAACTTGGATACTTGCCGTGCAATATCCATAGGTGGTGCGTATCTTAGTAGGGTCACAAACTTTGAGTAGTAGGCTTCCACAGTCAATCCTAGCTGCTTTAGCTTGAAGAATTCATTCATCCTCAAAGTTTGGTAGGTTGGCGGAAGGTATCGTCCTCGTACTGCATCTTTCAGTTGATCCCAAGTAACAATAGCTTCAGAAATACCTTGATTCTTACACCATTGCTTCCACCATATCTGAGCGTGGCCAACTAACTTAAGTTTGGCTATCATTGCTTATTGGTAGAGGCAGTTCCCGAAGCAGAGAAATAATCGTTCATCGACTCAATCCATATCTCTGCCTTTGCTATGACGTCTATCCCTTCTCCATCAAACTCGGGTGCCTTAATTTGCTTGAGAAGGAATTTCTTCTCTTACATATCAGCATTCGTGGGTACTCAAGGTGCGTGACAATCAAGCCATACCATATAGATTATTATTATTAAGATATGTCTACACCCTACACATAAATTAATCCCATATTATTATGAGGTTTGCTTTGATACCAACTGTAATGTGTCCACCTATGAGTTGTCCAACCACGTTTTAGCAGTCCATCGAGAAACGAATCTAAGTATCACCGCTCGGCTCTCCCATGGAATGTTTCGGGGTTTGTTGCCTAGGGTTTCTCGAGTCCGCCTCGCAATGGAACTTTTTCGGCCAAACCCACTAAGATCGACCTGCTCTCAAACTTTGGTGACACTATTTTCTTGGCAACAAGTTCTCTTTGGTCACAGACCACAAGAGCCTCAAATGGATCTTCACCCAAGCTAACCTCAATATGAGGCAACATCATTGGATTGAGGTTATACAAGAATATGACTTTGAGATCAAGTATAGACTTGGTAAAGAGAATGTGGTCGTTGATGTCTTAAGTCGCAAGGCTTTCCTCAATTCTCTTATTATGGAGGAACTTCAATGGCGGAATCATTAGCGACTATGATGTCAATACCTAGTAAACCTATCCTTGAATTAGCTAAGGAGGAAGCTAGGCATGACCCAGAATATCTGAAGATGATAAATGAGATTTTGGAAAAGGACCAAAACCCCAACTTTAAGATCAAGTATCAAGAATTCTCTATCAATGGGAGACTTGTCTATTTTAGGACAAGATTATGCATTCCCTCACAAGTAAGAAACTCAAATAGAGAATACTTTGGAAAGCACATGACTCCCCCTTTTCGGGTCATCCAGGATATGTTAAGACCCTCAACACAGTCAGGATGAGCTGTTATTAGGAAAAACTTAAGGGATATGTACTCAAATATGTCATGGAATGTTTGTCTTGCTGCCATCACATTAAGAAAGAGCATATCAAGATGCCTAGGAAGTTGCAACCTCTTGAATTCCTCAAACGAAGTGGAAATTTATTAGCATGGACTTTGTTGTTGGGGTACCTTCAGTTCAAGGAGGATACAATTCAATTATGGTTATAGTAGATATGCTCACCAAGGTTGCACATCTCATTCCAATCAAGACAAACTATAAAGCTTTAGATATTGCCAAATTATTCATTAAGGAGATATTCAGACTCCATGGGTTGCCGAGAAGGATCATTAGTGACCGTGACTCCCTCTTCACATCTCACTTTTGGAGAGGGATATTTGGGGCCATTGGGACTCAACTCTGTTTCAGTATAGCCTATCACCCTCAAACTGATGGCCAAACGGAGAGACATGATCCTTAGGTGCCTAGGGCCCAATGCCTACATACTCCAACTTCCCAAGAATGTAAAGGTTCACAATGTGTTTCATATTAGCCTGCTAAAGAAATATGTATCCAATCCTAGCCATGTACTCAATGATCAACAAGTTGTAATGCTGAGCCAAGGAGTCCTTGAGCTCTAGCCAAATAGAATCCTAGACATTCGGGAGAAGTGATTGAGGAGTAGAACTCTCAGAGAGTACCTCATCCAATGAAAGGACTATCCAGAAGAAGATGCCTCATGGATTGATGAGATTATTCTCAACCAACAATACTTGTAGAGGAGATCAAACACCAAGATCCACAGACCACTTATTGTTTCAAGCGTTCCAAGCCAAGCACTAATGGCTACCTCTCACATAGATGACGTGCTATCTATCTCTATGGGTGTAGTAAGCTTATCTCCATGCCCGATCGAGTTACCTCCTCTCCCAAGCACTCCAGTAGCTCCACGATCCAAGTGCAAGCTTTAAGCGAGCTTCATCCTCAAGCTCCACGCTCCAAGCTCCATTGCCGCGAGAAAGACAAGAGGAGAGAAGAGAAGAGAGGTAGAGAGCAGAAGATGGAGAGCTTCTCCTCCCCGGTCCCTTACCCTCACACACTCACCCCCTCACACTCTCACACTCTCACACTCCCTCTCTCAAGCACAAGCTCAAGAAAGCAAGAAGAAGAAGAAGAAGAAGAAGAAGAAGAGGAGGAGAGCCACTTTTGGCCACACACAAGAATGAGCTTCTCATTCACTTTTCAACTTTATATACAAAACCCTAAATCCCTTTTGGGTGGTCATCCCCTTATCCCCTTTTTTACATGGCCGGCCGTGGCCTAGCCCTTTTTCCCATTGTGCTCCTATCTTCCTAGCTTCCTTCCTACCGCTCATCTACCTTTACAAATTGCACGGGTGAGAGCCCGCCACTCTTAAAATAAATCATGGTGCACCCTACGCCTTTTTTACAAAAGTATTGACTTGCACTTTTTCTTGTTCGCCTTTCTCCTTGATTTAGGACTTTTCTACACTTCTTATGTTTCCACATTCTTCTTGGTGCACCTTTGTCTTTTGTTTCACTTTTGCCTTGGACTTGTCTTTTGCTTTAGATTTTTTGACTTTTACACCTTGTTCGTTTGAGGGTTAACAATACCCCCAATTCCTTTCGAGATGAGGACATCTTGATCCCTTAAGGGGGGAAGGATGTAATAGACCCTCCCCCTCCTAAAATTGATCTTTTTGATCACCAAACTAATCAACCTTCTTGATGATAACTTTATTACTCCTTTCTTCTTTAGAAAAATTGATTGGAGATTAATTATGATAGTTTGCAAGACACCAAAATATGGAAAATACCTTTAAGCTATCAATGAAAGGTATATGATGCTCCACTCTTCCATTGGTAAGATCCTTTGTTGGGTTTGGGGGCACTCAAGGATCCTTGGCTTCTTTGGCTCTTGTCCTCTCTCACTCCCTTAGCCTCCATCTTTGGCAAAACCATAGGTAAAGGGTAGCAATCATCATCATCACTTAAACTTGAATCCAAATTTGAAACTAGAATATCTTTATATTTCTCCTTGATCTTCCCAACTACTCTAAATAATCTCCGAACATGCTTCAAATTGGAACAAGGTTTAACATTATGGCTTCAAGATCATCATGCCACTCATAAGCATAATCAAGCACATTCTCAAAAGAACTCAAATTTTTCCATTCTCTACACCTTTCTTTGTTGTTGAAGAAAGCTTCTTGAGGATACCATTGAACTGTGTATATAAATCAACCATGCAGAAATACTTACAGGATTTTCCTCTTTCATAAGACTCATAAATATATGGACAACATCTTGAGGTATGTCTATGCTCAAAGCAGACTTTGCATCTCTTTTCCTTCTTCTTAGATTTATCCATGATGAAATATGCATGTAGTTTGCAAAAGACCTACTTTTCTTCTAGTCAACCTCCTAACTTTTGCAATGATGTAGTAGGTTTTCAGCCTATGATAATGAGGTTACTCCTGTAATTTCTGTAGTTCAAGATTCTTGAAAAACTATTTTGCATGTATTGCCTATAAACTCCTATATTGATTAGATTTCTTTGTTTTATTTGGCTAGTCTTGAATAGATCTTCAACAATTCAGGTTACCCCTACCATTTATATAGCACCTGTCTACTAACACTTTTGCACTTTAGATTATACTTGAAGCTATTGCAATTTAGGTTATTCCTGTCATCTCTACAAATCCTTGACACTTTTTCACTTTAGATTATTCCCTTAGGATTGATTTTGATAAAGCAAAATCCTTTCCTCTCCTTAGTCTTTATCTTATCTTATTTTGTATCTTCCTATTCATCATCTTAGCCTGAGAAGTATTTCCTACCAATCCATTCCTCATTATTGCATTTTCTTGAAGTTGCTTTTGATCTCCTTCTTTATTGGTAGCACTTTTCTTGTGAGTCTTCTTTGTATTCTTTTCCACAATCTCCTAAACATCCGAATGATATGAATATGTGTGGATTATAGGAAACTACCTTGAGTTGCAGGAATATGCTTGAACTATAGGAATCTACCTAAGTTGTAGAAAACCCTCTAAATTGTAGGAATTTACTTGAGGTCTTGTCTACCCTAAAACTGCTTGATTCTCTATTTGCTCTAAAATAGCGTGAATGTAAGACATTTTAAAGAAGAGATAACTTGATACCCTCCATTTATAGAAATAAATCATAATGTCTTCTTAGAAAAAGGTCACATTTCTTTCATCTCTCTAGTTGTCTCTCAATAGATTGCATCCTCTTTTGCTACTCTTGTATCATCCTCTATTGACATTTCAATTTTGAAGAAGAAACTTGAAGACTTGAAATTAGGGTTGCATCTTGAAACTCCCAAATTGAATCCTTGAAACTAGTGGCTGTCACAAATATGAGATTTCAACTTGAAGCAGATTACTTCAAACCTGTAGCATTGAGAACTCTTGAATAGATTGAGATCTTTAGGCTATAAACTAAGCCATTGCAACACTGCATTTTTTCCATTGCATGAATCTTGAAATTAGGGCATTAGAATAGAACTTACAGCAACAATTGCAAGAAGAAAGATGAAACTTGAATGATATACCTTATAGACATGACTAAAATCTTCTTTGAATAGATCTAAATCATTTGTTACACTAGATCTTTAGATATTACATTCATGTCCTTTCACATGCTACTCTTGCAAATTTCTTCCTTCCATGCCAGATGCCTAAATCATGAGTGCAATACAACACGAACTAGGCAGGATTGCCAAAGCGTATTGGCCTATTCTACCACAATAAAACAAGAATAATAGCCAATACACAAATCTACCTTGAATACTCATAATTCAGCCCATAGTTTCTTCAATTAGAAAATGATGAAAGACAATAAATATTCTTCAATAAAATGGTATATAAATTTATGTAACATTGTAGACAACAAAAGGAAAACATTGTCCTAAAAGTATTGCAATCTACATTCTTCATGAATAAGAAAATGATAGAAAACAACACTCAAATTTCAAAATACTAGTACATGACTTCAAGTCATAGATAGCCGAGAACAACCACTATCCTAAATATTACTAATCACATACTTCCTAAATGAAGAAACCATAGTAAAGGACATTATATTTTTAGGAGACAGAGACAGACACTTAGGTTATGTCCTCTACAACCCTAATAGGGCACCATCTTAAAGGATTTTGACTATATATCAAAGTAATATCCAAAAATATGCATACAAGAAGTTATAATCAGGACATCCACCCTTTACATGACTTCCCATGACATTCAAGGGTTGTTGCATACATGGTCAAAGTTCTATGAAGAATCATCAAGCTTGACTGATCCTTTGCCGCTAACCCAACCTCTTACTCTCATCCATCATTACATTCAAGTCCTAAGCATTTTTCCTACCATGGGACTAGCACTCAACCTTTCAAATATTTGAGATGAAATTCATCTTTTTCAATGAACTATTCTCATGTGGTATAGTATGGGGCCTAATGTACCTCATGTGGGAATCCATCAAGCATCTAACGACTTAGGAAATGTATTATTTACATCTAGTACCATAGTTGTATTGGTAGTGATACCCTCACCCAAAGCTTCATTTTTTTGGTTGTGGATTTGCCACCCACACGTGAAATTCTCCTCTTGGGAGCCATTCTCGATCTTCCTCTTGTTAAGTGCAACCCCCGCAGGGACTTCAATAGCCTCTTGCTCAATGGAGGGGCAATTGGGGGAAAAGGCTTGTGGGGTATAAGGGAAGGGGAGGTGCGTGTGATCTCCAATAAAGGAGGGGGAAATAAAAAGAACCTTCTGGGGTGTTCTCTCTCTCTATGTCTCTCCCTGTCAGCACAGTAGGTCAAGGCGCCCTCTTCTCCTTCCATGGGGGGTGGGGGGGGGGGGGGGGGGGGAGGGATAGTGGTTTTATAGGTGCAGGAAGGTGATATGGGGTGGTGGTGGTGGTGTCTCACCCCATCCACCACCCGTCTACATGTGCATGGCAGCGGGGACCCCATTTAGGCCACAGACTGATCGAGGGAGCCAGGGGGTGGTAGGCCAAATGCCCTCCCCCCATCATAATCATTGTCATCTTCCCCTCTTCTCCCCCCCCCCCCCCCCCCACTTGTTCATAGTTGACAGGGGGAGGAGATAAAAAAGTTTCCAATAATTTTAATGAAAAATTATAGGGGGAGCTCCTATGGAACACACAAAGGGGGGGTTATTACATCATCCCATGCAAACATTTGGATTCACCGTACACACTTCTCATATGGTTGGTGGGCACTCTGAACCTCATTCCCAAGTGTACCCTTTTCCATTACAGTACCCACCCTATCCATATTTTCAGAGCACTACCACTCCTGCATCAACCAAGAATGCCTTCATGGACAAGACTCATTTCAACGGGTTGAATTACACCACTTGGTTGAACTATATGCAATAACTACTTGAGCCTTAGGGTCATTGGGACCTCTTTGTTGGTCTTGAGCTTATGCTTGACCCTCACCTATCCCACCCTACTTACATCCATCAATCGTGAGCTTGTAATGCCATAGCCAATGTTGAGCTGATGCAAGGTTTGCTTCTTGATTTTCACTCTTAGTTGTAGCACCCCTCGTGCATTCCAATGTTGGAGTCATCTCATAGAGTGCTATGCAGCCATAGATTGTACTCAACATGTAAACATGAATTTTGAGCTTCAAGAGTTTTCTATTGAGGAAGGAGATGATCTAAAAGTTAAGCTAGCTAAATATTGATAGTTACTAGCAGAGTTTTCCACTACTAACTCTTCGAAGTCAGATGATGATGATCAAGTTATGTTCTTATTAAACAAGTTTCCTGACAAATACTTCCATTTTATCCAGTACATTATCTCACTATCTAGATTGCCGACCTTCTACGAGTTTGAGTGCTAGTTCTTGCATTACATGAGGCTGCATGATCAAGTCCACAAGAAGTCCTCCACACCCATCCATTTAGAGGGGCGAGGGTTGGTTGCCTTTTCTTAAGGAGTGAAAACAAACAATGTAAAAACTTGCAAGATGTGAAGACAAGGCAACACAAGGGTGTTACCACTTTCTCTAATGACAGAAACAAAGAAAGACGATCCCTTTGGTAATAAATTCCTAAGAAAATTAGGTTTTGCACCCATTTTTAAAGAGCATGCTATGTGGATAAGGAGTGTCGTACCAAGGCCCAAGGTCTTTCTCCTAGAAAACACCAATAAAATACTATGACTACACAATCTCCAATGAGCATGACCAACAACATCCTCAAAACAAGTGGGCTCAACATCCTCAAACACCTTTACCATATAAGCATAATGGTGAGTTGTATAACCTTCAAAACCCAATCTTTTAACAATTTATCTGACCATGCTAGACTTGCGTACCATTGGATTACTCAATGGAGCCTTTACATTACCATGTGCTCTCTGTACACCTGGCGTCTTGACTAAATGAATACTAAGCTCATCATCCAAACTCTTTGAACCACTGGTTCGGACACTTTCTTCTTCTCTTTGTCTTTACCTGCAATGCTTTCCAGATGCACCTGAAGATGTGGGGCTACTCCTTAGTCTCCTAGACCAAGAACTAACTATAGATGTAGTACTAGATGGTGTTTCTAGTCCACTAAGACTCTGCAATTCTTTCTTTTCTTTTTGCACATAACTATCATGATCATGATCATCATCCAATGCATCACCACTAGATGCATACTAATTGCTCATCTCATCAAAAATAGCATCCTTGCTCACTCTAAACTCACGTGTGAGAGGGTTATAACAATGATACCCTTTCTACTCTAAAGAGTATCCAATAAAAATACATTTTTCAGCCTTTGGATCAAGCTTCTTTTATAACTCATTTGGCACATAAACATATGTAATATAGCCAAACACTTTCAAGTGTGACACATCAGGCTTCTTGTCTGCAAAGCATTCTTCGAGGGTCATCCCATGAACTGTAGCTATGGGAGTTCTATTTATAATATAGATAGTAGTATATGTTGGGGTAAAAGGCCCTTGGGCTTGCCTGGGTACAGTGACCGCCCATATTCTTTATTCATATATATATGAAAGTGCAATAAGGTTGTGATAACATTGTTGATAGCACCTACATTGTGTGTGCTCTTCTCTCCCACGTCTCTTGTATCCCTTTCAATTGGTATCAGAGCATGTCCTTCGTGAGTGTTTCCCGGCTTTCCCCGGCATCTACATGAGGTATGAGAGCTTGCTTCTCACTCAGTTCTCAGCCATTCTTTGACATGAATAGCAAGGTTTGATGAAGAGGCAGCCATAGCTTCCATCATTGGAGCTTGTTCTCTTCACCTCTTGCTTGGACTTGTCCTAGGATTATGTAGGCCTATTGTAGGCCTTCATTGGGATCTTGCTTATCCCCTACCAACCTTGATTTGGCCCCTCAAGTACAGCAGCATGCTCACGTTTTATTTGCACCTGTTTGCAAAAATGGCTCAAAAATCACTATTTTTGTCATCTCTCAGGCATTCGGAACCCGATTCATGCAAGGTAAGAGTCTAACTTGGGGTTTTGGCACACTCTGGATACGATGGTGATGTCGAATTTGCCAAATTTTGATGATAGAATATTTTGCAATAGATTTCAGGTCTGAGACAGCATGCATTTGTATGCCTATGGCTTATGTGATGCTTCTACTGATGTCTATTAATACCGGATCACTTGTGGATGTTATGCCTCTTCTGTGAGATGCATTTGGAGCTAATTTAGCTCAGCCATTGACTGTTTTGAATAGGCCTAGATCTATCCAAAACAAGGCAGCCACCTATTATTTCAATTTTATGCTTACAGGTATTGGCATTTGATGCCCGATTATTCCTGTGGTTGGTGCCTACATGTCAGGGAATGTATGCCTATGAGTTGGCACTTGATTTGAGCTTGGTTTCAGCATTATTTTACTCAATTTTGGATTGTTATTTACTACTGGAAACTTCAGGGCTGAAGCTATTTAATGATTTTCTAGGTTATGCCTATTGCATATGAGGTGCTCCCGGCTACTTGGGTTGTATTCATGCATTTGGATGATGCCACATGGTTCTTCTATGCTCCGAAATTGTTTTGAGTTGAGATTAGAGCTCAATTTTATGGTTCTCTATCACTTCCTTGTAGTAGGCATTTCACTGTCATGACATGGTTTATGCCTAGGCTACCTAATGCTGCGGGTTATGATGTCTTGGTGAAGGCTTTTGGTTGGTTGTGGATGGCAGTTGTTTGAGTCTCATCTCGATACTCATTTGAGTATTCCCTTGAGCAGTTGGGACATTGACTTGGCTTTTTATGTTATGACTTGGCTTTTTCCATTACAACCTTGGATGCTATATGGGATTTGATGCTCTGATTATGGATCTTGGCTATTACTTGGATGCTTATACATGTATGAGCAGTGATTGCTCTACTCTTTAGCAGTTGGTTGATTGAGCTTTGATTGATTAGTGATTCTTGGATTTATTGCGGGATACCTGATTGATCAGTGGACTTTACAGTGCTTGGGATTGGCAAACAGTTATGGCTTTCCTGCTCCTCTATTGTCTAGCTTCTATGCTAGTTGGGCTACTGTTGCCCGTCCATGTCAGAGAGCAGATGCTATGTATGCTTACCTGTCTATGCACATGGTCTACTGTTGTATACCTTACAGAGCCACTTATTTGGATGTTGTTGTATAGATATTTGGGCTTCACCTAGAGCTTGACTCTTGTAGGATGCTTTGCCACTTGTCGGTCTTTACTTGACTTGGATGTTCCTTGGTGGCATGATGTACTGCAAAGCTATGCGTATGCATATGGTTATGGGCTGATTTCATGGCTGAATAACATATGTCTTATGCTTTATTGTACTGTGGTTGGTTATCTCATGCAGTTGGCTACGACTCTTCTTCATGTGGGAGATTTTGCATCCTTGATTGATGCCTTTATGTCCTCCCATCCATTGAGGTTTCATGAGCATTTGCAGCATGATTCTACCATTGATGTACTAGCAGATGATTGTCTTTATGAGCAGGTTCCCTATGTTGGGACAACCCCCGACTGCTTGAGCTCCGTGGATGCTATGGATAGCCCTATTCATGATGACTTGGATTCCTTTTCATCTTCTACAGGTTCTTCTACTTCAAATGTTGTTTGCTTCCATTGTGGGAAGCTTGGGCATGTTCAAAGAAAATGCTTTAGATGGATTAGAGAGCAACAGAGACAGAGACAGACTCGACATGAGTAGAGAGTCAGAGATATAGTAGATCTAGCAGGTGTTACCACTCTTACTAGTGGTGAGGTACATGTTGTTACCCATGATGATGTAGTTGAGCATGTACTCCTGTCATCTAGTTTCCCTACAACTTTCTTGCTCAGTGATATGGCCTATGCCTCAGATTGGCTATTGGATTCTATGGCATCTTGTCATGTTACTCCACATAAAGCATGGTTCTCTACTTACAGGGAGTTTGATGGATGCATTTCTTTGGACCTTAAGCAGACTTATGCTATTCTTGGTATAAGGGACATACACCTAGCTTTGCCTAATGGGACTTCTCTTATGCTTAGGGATGTTTTACATGTTCCCATGCTCAGTAAAAGCTTGATTTATGTCAGTCAGTTGCATAATACAGGATATACAATTTCTCTTCAGGATAGGTCATGGAAGATTTGTCGTGGTTGCTTGGTTTTGGCCAGAGGTTCTAGAATTGGTTCTCATTACCCAGTGCATGTCTCTCATGTGGGAGATTCTATGGTTGCAGTTATCTGGATACCACATACATTGTTATGGAATTATCACCTTGGCCATATGCACCACAAAGAGATGGAGATATTGCCTCATTCAGACTCATTGCTACCTCCTATGCCACTTACAGATCTTGATGCTTGCCCTTCTTGTACTCTTGGTCCTTGCAGAGCCTCTCTGGCTTATGGCGATCGTGTGAGGCATGCTCCTCTAGATCTTGTCCATGTTGTAGTATATCGACCTATGCCTTCCCAGTCACTTGGTGGAGCGTTGTATTTTGTGACCTTCATGGATCATGCTACCCACCGTGTTTGGGCTTACCCTTTGGTACGGATTGAGGAAGCCGTAGCTATGCTTGATAAGTTTATGGATTCTGCTAGTTGCAGACCTAGGTGCTTGCAAATGGATTATGAGAGCCATGCTATCTCTCCCAGCTTACGGATCTCTTGTCAGCAGTATGGCATTGATTTCTTATGCCCCCGATATTATGGGATTGCTCATGGCATGTGCTTGACCTTACAGACGAAGGTTGTTGCTATGCTTACCACAGTTGGATTGTCTTATGGATTTTGGGCTGAGGTCCTTATGACGGCAGTCTACTTGGTTAACGAGACACCATACTTGACTTTGGACGGTATTACACAGCATGAGGCATGGAGTGGTATGAGACCCTCCTATGATCACTCGAGGATATTTGGCTGCAGGCCATTGTCTGTATGCCACATGAGCCTATGTAGCACAGATGTCTTCTCCTTGGTTATGGAGATGGTGACTTTACAGCTTATAGGTTTTGGGATTTGGATGCCTAGCAGGTTCTATGCAGCCATCATGCTGTCTTTTATGAGACGCAGACACCTCTTAGGCCTCTTGATGCACGTTCAGTGCACTTTATGGTTGATTCTACAGCCGTATGCCAGTCTTCTACTTTGCTGAGGCCGCATACTATCTTGAGACCCTGTCTAGCTTGTGTTCGGGATGATGGCCCTCTTTCAATGTTTGACTCTGGAGAGTTTGGATGCTCTTCGTTGTCTTGTATGCGCCACGCTAATGCTATGCACTACTCTGATGATGATGATGTATAGCCTTTGCACTCATGAGTTGTGTTGGATTGCTCCCTTGTATGGAGTTGCGAGATCACTTGCCTCCTAGATGTCTTGGACTCGGAGATTTCCGATACTTATTGTGTTGAGATATTGAGCTCCACTCGTGATATGCCAAGGTGACCGTTGTGCATTTATGTCACCGACTTGTTAGCTGCAGATGCGGTTGGTACACCTCCCATGAATAATAGCTAGATGACAGCTATCCTTATCTACTCTAGTTCGTGGCTCAGTTAGTATGCCACCTTAGTTAGTTGAGTTTGGTTTGAGACCCATATATAGGGTTCTTCTATTTCTATGTACTAGTGTTCTTTTTGGCTTACACAACTAAGAAGCGGAAAACTGCTTTCAGCCTCCACCTGTGTGTGTGTATTCCCCCATTGTGCAAGTGAGAAAGCTACAAGTGAGACTCCTTCCTTCTCTCCCACAATCTTGACATGGTATGAGAGCCTGGTGTAAAAATTACACGGCGCAGCGAACAGAATCTGAGAAAGAGATAGAGAGTACACAACAGATAAGAGGAGAATCAATAAATTCTTTAACTCCAAACAACTGATACAAAGATGGCTCTGTCCACCCATGCACTTCCACTGTGTGAAGCTTAGATGGCGATTTAGACAGAAGATAGGTGAAGAGCTTAAGGCTAGCTGGAACAAGAACTCTGACTAGGTGAAAGATGAGTGATCGATGGCTGTGAAGGGGTTTAGCTTTTATAGCCACTAAAGGCTGTTAGGTCGGCCTGACCGACCTACCATATGAGCCTCCACTAGTCGGCCAAGGAATATTCTAGGGAATATTCCCTTTACCATCGGGCCGGGGGCGCTGCCCCCAGACCCCTGCCAGGGGGGCCGCTGGCCTCCCTAGCCAGGGGCCGCTTCTGTAGCCTGCGGACCCCGAAATAGGGGCCCCTTTTAACTCCCTTACCCCGCAACTCGATGCAATGCGCCTCGAGTTGCTACCAACTTAACCACTGCGTCTAACCCAAAGATTAGACCCACAATGGTCACCTTTTTGCCATCCGGTCAGATAGACCTCATTTGATATACAAGTCAGGACTCAACCAATGTCTGGGCTCACATTTGGCTTCTCCTCATAATGGGGGCCTTACAACTTTGAGCACCATGGATCATTGGTAGCACCTAATGAGGGTGGGGCATTGATCATATCTAACACCTGGTTCGTGGTAAGGAGCTCAAGAAAGTAAAACAAGCGGTGTGGCAAGAGAGCCCCGAAATGGCCCTGTTTTTTTCATTCGAGGCCATTTTGGGGCCTGTTTTGGATGCGGAAGTTTTCCGCATGCACTCAGAAAAAGGCCTTGTTTTTTGCTATGCGACCACTGTTCTACAGGTCGGTGAAAAGTTACCGTAGAAATTGCATCGTATGCCTGTGTGCAGAGACATTGGGAGTTACAGAATCATCCTTGTTGCCTATTGAGGCAAAATCGTCACTAGGAAGTGACTGTGTGGTCAAATACCACTTTCGTCAGTTTTGCAGATTTGCCCTTGTGAGGCTAAAGCTGTATTTTTTTGCAGTGACAGAATTTTTTGTAGTGTTCTGTAATGGCGTCTGATTCTCTTTCACAGATTGTCACTGAAAAGCTTGACAAGAACAACTTCCAAGCATGGAAGTTTAGAATGATAAATTTCCTTATGGGAAAAGGATATTGGGAATTCGTTGCAGGAAATGATGAAGAACCAGTTCTTCCTGATGTTCCCAATCAACAGAAAATGCAAGCATTTAAAGGATGGCATGAGAGAGCCAGAAAAGTTATGTACTGGCTCTCTATCAGTATTTCAGACTCTATGATTGTGCATATTCAGGATGCAAGTACGCCAAAGGAGGCATGGGATACTTTGTCAAAAATGTATAGCACAAATACACAAGCCAGGAAAATGCAGCTCAAGCAAAAGTTGCACAATGTGCAAAGAGAAAGTATGAGCATCAATGACTACCACATGAAGGTGAAGAAGATTGTAAATGCACTTGCTTCCATTGGGTTGCCAGTGGAAGATGATGATTTAGTTTCTGTGACCTTAAATGGTCTAGGAAAGGATTATGCATAGTTCCGAACATCCATTTCCGTCCGTGAAAGATTTCCTGATTTTGAGGAGTTGATTGCTCTTCTAATTTCTGAGGAGCAGAGAAATGGTGGTGCATCTTCTTCAGGAGGAACTTCAAAAGAAGCTGTCTTCTACTCAAATGCTAGAAGAGGTAGAGGCAGAGGTAGAGGAGGTCAATTTGGAGGCCGTGGTAGAAATCAGAATATGCAGCAAACTCAAGAAAACCAGTCCTATGGAGGAGGATGTGGTAATTCTAGAGGCAGGGGGAGCCAAAGAGGTCATGGTGGATGGCAAAGAGGCCAAAATGCAAACAGTTATGTTGAATGCTACTACTGTGGTAAAATGGGTCATATGGCTAAAGACTGCTATAAAAAGCAGAATGACATCATGAATGGAAAATTGCAACAAGGGAATTATGCATCTTCTAGTAGACAGGGTGATGACAGAAATGAGCATTTGTTTATGGTGCAGCACATGACCAATTCTGCGACAAGTGTAGAAGAAAGCAACGATGTGTGGTATGTTGACTCAGGTGCATCAAACCACATGACAGGTCATGCAGAATGGATGCAGGATGCAAGGAAAATTGAAAAACCAGGATTTGTGGAGATTGGTGATGATATTGCACATCCTATTGTGCAGATTGGAAAAATTCATTTGTCTATGCAGGATGGGAAAAATAAATACCTGTCGGATGTATTTCATGTCCTAAATATCACCAAGAACTTGGTTTCTGTTGGTCAAATGGTTGAGCAGGGCTTGCAAGTTAGATTTAATCCTCATGGATGCTTTGTTGAGGATATGAAAAATAATGGTCACTTGATAGCAAAAGGAAAGAAGAAGGGCAGAATGTTTACGTTGGATGCAGACATGCCTGAATTGAGTATAGCAATGTTTGCACATGGGACCGGTGTAGTTGCAGATATTGATATCTGGCATAAACGCATTGGTCATATTAATGTACAGCGACTTAAATCAATGCAAGCCCAAAATATTGTTGCAGGATTGCCTAAATTCAAGGTTGCAGAAATGTATAAGGTATGTGAAGCCTGTCAATTTGGAAAACAGGCAAGGAAACCATTTCCTAGACATGTTCAAGAGAGTAAGAAGCCATTGTAATTAATCCACTCTGATGTGTGGACTACTAAAGCTACATCTATTGGAGGCAATCATTATTTTGTCACTTTTATTGGCGACTATAGCAGAAAAGTTTGGGTGTATTCTATGAAAAAGAAAAGTGAAGTTTTTGAGCATTTCAAAACTCTTAAAGCTATGGTTGAAAAAGAAACAGACCAGCAAATAAAATGCCTAAGGTCAGATGGAGGGGGAGAGTACCTCTCAAATGAGTTTGCAAGGTTCTTGCAGGAGCATGGCATAAAGCAGCAATATTCATGTAGTCATACCCCACAACAAAATGGAATTACAGAAAGAAAAAACAGGCATATTGGAGAGGTATCTCGTGCCATGCTCAATGAAAAAGACCTGCCAGATTTTTACTAGGTTGAAGCAGTTGCCACAATAGTCTACATAATGAATAGGACTCCCACTGCAGCAATACATGGCATGACTCCAAAGGAGAGGTATACTGGTAGGAAACCGGATATTTCTCATTTGAAAATTTTTTGTTGCATTGCCTATGTTCATGTGCTAGATGAGTTGAGATCCAAGTTGGATCCAAAAGCTGAGAAGTGCATCTTTATTGGTTACTCTCTGCACAGCAGAAAGGGTACAGATGCTATAACCCTTCTACTCGTAAGTTTATAGTGAGCAGAGATGTTTTTTTTAATGAGATGAGTAGCTGGTATAAACCAGTAAATGTGATTGATAATGTAGATGCACAAAATGGTAATGCTGCACAGAATTCACAGCAGCAGTCACAAGATATTAGTGGACATGGAGTGTCTTCTAGCGTTTGTTCACATTCTTCGGCATGGATAGGCAGATTGAGATCAGGAGAATCTCTTCAAAGCAATGCAGATAGTGGTATGTAGGTATCACGAAAAGGAAAAGAGAAGGTAGATCAGCCCATGTTTGATGTGAATGCAGGTCACTCTTATGTGGATGGTGAATCCAGTGGTTCAGAACAGAGCATTGATGATGAGTTGGGTATTCCTTATGTTGTTACACCTAGAGTAAGGAAGACCATGGATGCTTTGAGAGCACCTGGAAGTGAGCCTACTTTACGCAGGTCTACCAGAGCTAGGTATCCTGTGGATATGCTGAAATATGATGGATTTACAGCCATTCACTATGCATATATAGTCAAAGTGATACAGGAACCAGAACCCACTTCTTTTGAGCAAGGCATGGGAAAAGAAAAATGGGAGAAAGCCATGGATGAAGAAATGGATGCCTTGGAAGCAAATGCTACATGGGAATTGGTACCTGGAGCCCCGAGAGGAACACCAAGAAAAAGGGAATTCTCTTGCAAGAAAATCTATCTTGTAACATCAACAAGCTTATTTATCATGTTTCATATGATCACAATGAAGAAAAGAACACCAGGCACAACAAATCTTCATGCAGCATCATGTAAATCTCCCACGGTTTTTAATAGAATCGACCATATTCTCCAACATCTTCACATAATCCATCAATATCACAAAGAAAACAAAGAAATACACCATCTTTGAATGGAAATACATCACATAGTATTCATCTTCAATATCTTCATAGTCTTCTCTCTCAATCTCTCATATACAATCACTTTGTTTCAATAGAATTGGCTATCTCTGACTCTCTCTCACACACTCCATCAATCATACATCATATCCTCACTACAATCTCTCAAAATCACTCTCAATAATCACTCTTAGGTCGTGGATACCCCTCCCAAGAGGTATGTCTGATATGAAAGGTCACTAGAGCCACTACAGTGTCTCTTCACAACTCACTACTGTCACTTCACTCTAGTCTTCTCTTGAGTCTTCAACAGCTACTTCTTCCACTTCCTTCAGCTCTTTTGCACTTGTATTCACCTCTTTCCAAGGCTAGAAAACTTTCCCAAAGTCACACATACATTCCACAGAACACTTACAGAACAGTCTACAGAACAGTACCAGAACAGAGACAGTACAGAACAGAACAGAAACAGAACAGAAGCAGAAGCTCTACAGAAGACCTACAGAAGGTTACAGAAGGTCATCAAAACTACATAACTCGCTCTCAAACCATTCCAAAACTCTCACAAAACATTCAATAAGCTTTCACAATATCTCATTCTTCATCAATCAATACTCCATCCCTCTTTACAGAAGACAATCAGATAAAAAACAGACCAAAACAAAACAAAACAGAAGGTATACAGAACCATTCAGAACCTATCAGAACATCACAGAACCATCAACAAACATCATAATCTTCCAAAACACAATCAATATCATCCAAAACACTCTCAAACCACTTCCAAATCAATTAATCATCCCATAAAATCAACCATTCAGCTCTCAAAAACAACAAAAATCAGCCAAAAAACAAGTCATTTCAACACTCAACATATCCCCACACTTAATAAGGAAGCGTCCTCGCGACCCAGGAAAAAGGGAATACAAGTTCATTTCAAAGCTTCACTTTGATCTTCAATATCTTCTTACAAAGAATCCATCCACCACGACCCCATCTTATAACCTGTTTCTGATATAAAAATACGAAGAAAGGAAAACTCTTTCACACATTAACACCTCTTATCAAACAAGAAAATCACAACAAATTTGTAAAGGATATAAGAGTTTGCTTCTTCTTCTTCTGCATCTTCATCTGCTTCAACTCTCCAACCACGACCCCATCTTTACAAATCTTCAAAACATAGCTCGTACACAAGATCCAATACGTTCGTTTGACATACATGAACGCACAACACTAATACACAACACAACCATCTGAACGACTTCTTCAAAAAGAAGAGTTTGGCATTAAAAAGCTTGCAGTATACATTGGAAAGGCATCAATGAAGATGATCCCTCTTAAAAGATTGATGTTGTCTGAATCGATCCATAGATAAGGATTCATCTACAAAGTTTTTAGGAGGATTTTGGAAAAATTGGAGACAGCACATCCTTTCCAATAGGACCAAGTATCTGCTAGGCAAACAAAGGGCATGAAAATACAGTATCTCCAACTGTTGAGAATCAATGCTAACATTGACATTCATGCACAACTTTGGGATAGGCTTTGAATCAGTATGGGAGTGCCTATGCATATACGCCAGGTACCAAGCAAAGTGAGCAGTTAATCTCACTGAGGGATCTGCAGACTGTGAATATTGTTGGGCAAAATGAACATAGTTTTGATAAGCTTGACTTGAAACTGTCCATTCCCCTGGAATTATTGGCCAATTAATCTGCGGTCCTGTAAGGCAATCATCCGTACTCCATCCCCTTCTTCTGGAAATCTGAGTATCAAAACCGGCACAGTCACTAACCAACTGAGGTGGTTGAGATATGGAAGTGTTAGGAGAGGGTAATGGAATAAGAGAAAGTGGATGTAGGGAAGGATAGGAAAAATCATAAAAGGAAGAAAAGGTTAAAGAAGGAGTGGCAGAAATTTGTAAGGAATCACTAAGGAACGGTGTTAATTGATAAATAGGAAATGTGGAGGGTACATTTATGAGGGGTGAAGGACAAGGTGGAGAAGGGGAAAATACCCTATCCTCAATAAAGGAACAGTAAGTGAAAATAGGAATTTGAGGAAAATTGGAAGGTTGGAAAAGAAGTGGTAAAATTACTGTGGAATTTGTTTGACAAAGGGAAAAATATAGAGCATAACGGTGAGCCAATTGTTGGTAATAAAGGAGGGTAGGAACAGAAGGTCCCAAGAGAGATCGTCTCTGATAGGCATCAAAGAAAGTAGCATCAAATGGATTATGTTTGGAAAGATAGGTTAAGAGATCCATCCGCAGTTGGTTAGTACTCTGTACAAAGGTAGGAGCTGTGTTTTGTCGGTGATTGAGGACCACTGAATCAATCATTGGATGCCACGAATTATCCTGACAATCAGCCACTTTGGAGGAATAACTTTGAAACATTTCAGCTATGCGCAACTCCAAATGATTGACATAGAGAACAGCCTGTAAGACCACATCCCCCACATACCATGCCAAATCTACCTCATCTGGAATTAACAAATCGCCTCGGAGATACATGTATGACATTAGCATGGTGTCTGGCGTGACAGAATCTTCAAAGAGCATTCTGACTACCTCTGTCAACAACTCAGCAGACCAAGCCCCACTCCAGCCATCCTCTGGAAAAGGTAAATCCATCGTGGAAAGCTTCATATAGAAGACCAGCTTCTGTAAGTGGTAGTGGACAAAGAAAGAATGGTCTGGGAGGACATATTCCTGAAACTGTTCAAAGGTAGACCATAATAAGTCCATTCTGGACTGCAATCTTTCCACTTTGTCTTGGAATAGAGGGCACAAAGTAGCCTGTCTCTGTAATGCAGCCAAGTCCTGCTGTGAAAGAGAAGGAATGAATGGAACAGGAGGGCTTGGAGGAACAGAGCGGGACTTCGCAAGCTGATCCTACAACTGCTGGATTTGGGAGGTTTGGTTGGCCACTGTGTCATTAGCCATTTGTAAAGCTGAAAGCTTGTCATCTAATTGAACTTGGAATTCTTTCGCTTCATTGGACATCCTCTCCTTCTCCGCTGAAAGGCTAGTAACCTGTGACTGAGCCTCAAATAACTGGGTCTTCAATGAAGAAATCTCATCACTTTGAGTGGCAACCAGTTGGGTTTGCTGTTCCATTTGCTTGAATAGATCTGCTAGGGTATCCTTAGCAGATGCTAACTCAGAGGTTGCCTTATGCAACTGGTCTTTGGACTGCATGAGCTCCTCATAGAAAGATGCGTACAGCTGTTGAACACAGGCTGTCACTGACAACTCAATAGAACTTTGAATATCCTTGCAGAGGAAAGGAATGGCATCTCCTGAAACGAGACTGTTCAGGGAAGGAACTGAGATCTCCAAGGATCCTTCTCTATGTGCCCTGAATAGATTATTGCAAGTGAGAAACCCAGGGAGGTCACTGCCAGAAGTAGCAGGGATAGGCACTGAGGGAAGTACAGCAGGGGCTTTGTCCGCGACCCTCGTCAAGCGTTTGCGTTGTATGACCAGGGGAGGCGGAGAATCATCATCCTCAATGTCAATAGGTGCGGACTCTTCTGAAGGTGGAGGAGGAGGTACTGGATCTGATGGAGGAGGTGGAGGCACAGTCTTCTGTAAACCTGAATAGGTCAAGAAGGCTGACAAATATGATCCATAGGTAACATTGGTAACATTACCCCTCGTGACTTTAACGAAATGCTGATCCATCTTAGTAAGGAGGTAGGTGCTCCAATCAATGGCAACTCCTTTTAGCACCATCCTGGAAGCTGTGAAAAGCTCTTTGGACAAATAGTGGGATGGCGTTTTGGCAGGCATGAATCTGTCCTGAAGGAACTGGCACATCGTCTTCCAGACGGGATCAGTGATCATAGAAAACGAAACTCCTGAAGAGTTTATCACTTTCTTAACATCAAGGACTTCCCTTGTCTGCTTCTGCAACAGTTTGAGAATCTCTTCATTAGAGAAGAGCTGACGAGTGGTCACAAAAGGTTCCCCTTTGGAGGGTAAGGACAGAGCCTTCCCTAAGCCGCGAGACGTCAATGTCATAGACATGCCTTGGACTACTCCTGTCTTCTTGCTGTAAGAGGCCAGGAACTCATCACATACGGACGGATCCTCTGGAAGTAATGGAAAAGGAGTGGCCACAAAAGCAGCAAGTCCTGCCTTCGTGAGGGGCTCGAAAGTAAGTAGGGACGAGTAATCCCTACTAACTAATGGGACGTACTGGATAGGGGGAGGAGCATGAGAAGGCGCCATTCAGATGGTTACACACACACCACAAACACAGACAATCAAGGTGAATGCCTGCAAAGCAACAGACAAAAAACCAAGGATAAGAGAATTACCAATAAAACGTAACCCGACCTACGAACCCCAAGCAAACCACATCCTAGAAAAAATTTGACATGACCTCGAGACAAATGCGACCGAAAGCTTCATGCGATGCATCAAACAAACACCCTGAACCCCGTATCAGGCAATAAAAGAAAAAAAAACTACATACCGTACCCGTAACCGTAACCGTAACGAAAACAGGAAACCAAAACCATATCATATCCAACATCTATCAATACGACATCTATGATAGAACCAAGACTGGACCATGGAAAACAACACGAAGAACTGCGGATACCCAGCCCACGAAACGGTTCATTGAAAAGGGGATTAAGTGCAGTGAGGGGGGATTAATTGAATGAAGGGTTGATTTTAATCAATTATTAAAAATGGGTGAAGTTTTATTAGGTGATAAACCTTAATAAGAAAACGGCGGTTCCTTATTACAAATTTAATTACCAATTATTAGGTTAAACCGGTGCAGTTACACGAGTCCCGGACTTCGATTCCCGACTGGGTCTCTAAATGCAATTCATTGATTATAATTAAAGTGATGTGGAGCGCTTTTTTGCGAGCGCGTGCTCATGTGACGGCTGGTTCTTTTTAATAAAAATTTTAGAGTGCCTCTGTAGCGCACGTAGCGCGTGCGAAGTGAACGGCTGGTTTATTTTAATTAAAAAAAATGTGTATTTAGCGCGAATGCGCGTGCCATGGTGGGTGAATTAAAGAATTGATTTTAACAATTAATTGTGATTAAGGGGGAAAAATAAATAAATAAATAACAAAAAATAAATACCTGGCAGGGTGTGTATGAAATGCAGGAATGCGCACGGAAGAGTCCCAGGAAAGGAAAAGCAAAAAGCACTGATGAAACAACAAACAACACCTTAGCAGATGTGTTAATTGGATTTATGTTGGTTGTTTATTTTATTTATTTTATTGTATTTTTAGTTGTGATTTTTTTTAATGTTGGAATAAATGGAAAATGAGCAAGGGAGGTGAGTGAAATTTTTTAGAATGTTTTTAGAAATTTTTAGAATTTTGTTACAATTTTTAAATGATTTTTCCTATTTTTTTGGCAATTTATGGGTAATTTGAGGAAAGATGGATTTTTCTAAAAGTATAGGAAAGGCATTTCCTAGCAGACAAAGGTCCAAAAATTGGCAACTGGCAGAAGGAATTTTTAGAAATTTTTTGAAATTTTTTAATGAAAAAAATGAAGGTTGTGATTAATTAAGTCACATTGATCACATAAATCACATAAGTCACATTAGGCACAAGTCACGTAAGTCACGTAAGTTACTTAGGTTACGTAGGTTACTTAGGTTACTTAGGTTAGTTATTAACTTAGGTTAGTTATTAACGAACTTAGGTTAGGTTAGTTATTAACTTAGGTTAGTTATTAACGAACTGAGGTTAGGTGGTGACTAACCTAGGTTAGTGGGAGGGTGGAGGTGGAAGGGAGGGGAGGTGGAAGGGAGGGGAGGTGGAGGTGGAGTCGGCGGGGTGGAGGCGGAGAACGCGCGGGGTGGAGGCGGCGTGGGCCGGGCGGTCGGCGGCTCGAGGAGGCGGCGACGACGACAACAGGTCGGGCGGCTCGACGAGGCGGCGACGACGGCAACAGGTCGGGCGGCTCGACGAGGCGGCGACGACGACGACGGCAACAGGTCGGGCGGCTCGACGAGGCGGCGACGACGGCAACAGGTCGGGCGGCTCGACGAGGCGGCGGGCGGCTCTGGGCAAGGAGAGGAAGGAGAAGGGGAGGAAGAGGAGGAGGGAGGGGAAGAAGAAGGAGGAAGAGGGGAGGAAGAAGAAGGGGAGGAAGAAGAAGGGGAGGAAGAGGGAAGGGAGGAGCGATGGCGGGCAGGGAGGGAGAAGGAGGAGAGAGAAAGGAGAGGAAAGAGAAGAAAGAAGAAGGGAGAGAGAAGAGAGGGGAGAGAAGAAAGAAGAAGGGAGAGGGAGAGGACGTGCAGAGAGGGAGAGAGAGAGAGAGAAAGAAAGAGAGAGAGAGAGAGAGAGACGGTTGAGGCGGGAGAGGAGTTTGTTTTGTTTTATTATTATTATTTTTTAAATAAACAAAAAGAAAATAATAATAAAATGGGTGGGCGGGCAGGAGGGAGAAGCAGGGGCTAGGGAGGATGGGCGGGGTCAAGAGGGGACGGATCCCCGTCCCGCGCACGTGCGCGGGGCGGGGTAAAAAAAATTTGCCGTGACGGGATTGAAACGACACGGGGAGGACGGTACGGGGTACGCGGACACGACCGGGGCGCGCGGAGACGCGTGAAATCAAAAACGGGCGCGTTCACGCGCACAACGGGCGCGCGAAAAAAACGTAAAAATAAAGAAAAATTAATAACTCCCAATCCGGATATCAAAACGAAATAGCGTAAAAACGAAAAGTGGGCAGGATGACAGGAGGGAAACAGGGAAAATATGGAACGGGGGTTCCGGGAGGGGTAAAGGGCGGTCACGTGCAAAAAACACAAAAAACGAACCAAAAACGCAATTTAAAAATTAATATCGAAAGATCCGTGCATCGGAATGAGGTGCGGAGAAAAGGAAAACTGTGCAGAAAGGTGTGCCCGACAATCCTATCACATCAAAACATAATTCCGACGGAGATAATGCACGTTCACATGGGAAAAACCCAAAAAACAAATCCGAAAATGGGATCGGAAAGTAATATCGAACAAACCGGTCACCGGAATGACATACAGTAAGAAGCAAAAATGTGCGCAGGAAGGGGTGGCACAGGGTTATCATGTTAAAACGTAGTTGCGGCGGAAATAGGAGGGGTTCACATGTGAAAAACTACAAAAATACTCCCGAAAACTCATTTAAAATTTAATAAGTAAAAATCCGAACGGCGAAAAAGGGTGGAGGAAAAAGGAAAAAGGTAGGGGAAGGCACAGCGGACACGGCTGTCAAGTCAAATTGGAATTCCGATACAAATAGGGCAGGTTCACATGGAAAAATGTCAAAAATACACACGAAAAAGTCTTAAAAAACCGGAAAATTAATAATGGAGAAACCGTGTATCGGAATGATGTGGAATAAAAAGGAAAAATGTCAGGGGAAAAGCTGTGGTCAGGGCTATGATGTCAGATCATGGTTTCGAAGCAAGAAAAGCGCGTTCACATGGAAAACCGTCTGAATCGTGTAAAATGCTTCAAAAATTAATATCTCACAAACCGTGCACCGGAACAGGGGCAGGTAAAAAGGAAAAATGGACCGTTCAATGGGAGGAACAGGGCTATAAGATTGGATGTGGATTTAAGTGAACGTAGGGTGCATGCACATAGAAGGACCGCAAAATCAAGGAAGGAAGGAAAACTGCAAGGAAACAGCCCCAAGGGTGGGTGGAACAGAACCGGGTGGGTGGGAAGGGACCCCATTAGGATAAAAGCAAGTCATGGTATTCATGCATGAGCAAAATAAGGCATATGCAGATGAGGATGCAATGTAGACGCGCAGGGACGCGTCCCCACACTTAAGACCTTAACGGATAGGGTTAACTGAACAACAGGGACCTAGGACCATGCCACAGACCATCCACTAACTTCCCCACACTTAAAACATGACCATCACTAAGAAACAGAAGTTTGTAGGGTTAGAAAAACTTGGCCCGTTTCGTCAAGAATCAAGGTTGAGTATCGATGGCACGTCCAGTGTTGTTGTCGGCGCTGGAGGGACCAAAGCATCTTTACAGCGCGCACGTCCGTCATGGCAGGGACCACGCGGCAGCACCCAGGGAGGTAGCTGATGGAAGGAATCGCAGGAAATTCCTTGTCGATGATGAGGGATATTGCACTCAACTCACAGTCACTCAATTGAAATGAAGGAACAGTCACTCGCCCCATGACTAATATCACTCGAGAAAGAATGATTAAAACCCATATCTCATACCCGGGTGAGGAATCGACAAGGGGGAAACGGTGTAGAAAGGAGTATGCCAGGGTGCACAGTTGATGGTGCATTAGTGCGTCCAACCCGTCTGGCATAGGTGCAAGGAGGAAGGCAAGGGAGCCTTATGGTGCCGTGTACAAAACAGGGTGATGTGTCTTGTGTTGACGGTAAAGACCCATCCCGTGGGTGCATAGGGAAACGGAAACATACCTGACTCCAAGTGTCGTAACGTCCCTCATTCTCACCTCTCGGTATTTGATTGAAGAAACTCCAGTCACACTCAACCCACCCTCTGTCTCACGCTCTGTTGATAAATACAGAAGGGCAGCCTTTTCCTGAAACCCATTGATGTAATCCTCACAGTCACTTGTGCAAAGGTTGTATGCCTTGTGCGCATTTGATGGTGCAACTGTGCATCCCGCCCTGTTCCGGCATACGGTGCGAGAAGGAAGGCCAGGGAGCCTTATGGTGTAGTGCACAGAACAAATCGTGCTTTGTGCATTGAGAGGCCCATCCCGTGCATGCAACACTCCATTCACACTTCTCACCTCTCATTCGATTGGAAGGGAAAGATTGGTCACTCGCCCCACCCTCTGTCTTACTCTCGGTTGATAGATACAGAGGGCAACCATACTCACATCCCCATCCGGTTAGGATGAAAGCTCACATCACTCGATTGTTTGTCGATGAAGATCGCGTCATTAGTTGTTGAAGAGGCGTACCCAGGGAGGTAGCCATCAAATCGAACATTGTGTTGGATAGGAACATGTCGTCTAGTAGAGGACAGGTAGTCACTTTGCAGAAAGACCCAGGACACAGCGTACCAAGGGAGGCAGCTTCGGAATTGGATCCTAGGGATATCAATCAATGAATCCACTTTCTGGACTGCTGGGTGTTACCACCTTTTCCACAGCCAGCTTCCCGCCCAAGGGTGTTTAGCACCTTTTCTTGGAACGAGGCCTGCTATGACAGGGAATTGCTTCCTTTTCTCTCATAACAAATTTGTTTTGTTTGTTTTTTTTTTTCTTTTTCTCTTCTTTGTTTTTTTTTTTTTTTTTCCCCTATTCCCGAGGGTGTTTCCACCTTTTCTCGAAGAATAGGTCGTCATGACAGGGACCTAAGTCCTTTTCTCCCATGACTGATATATTTTGTTTTTCTCTCTTTTTTTTTTTTTCTTCAAATTGAACAAGGGAATGGTGGAAAAACCATGTGTCAGAACCAACCTCTCCACTGATGCTGGTGGAAAATAGCGGATAAGAGATCAAGGCTGGAAGGGGGTTTTGAGGGGACAGAGGGTTGCGTCCACTTTATCAGGAGTGTTTGAAGAACGGCTATCAGAAGTAGCATCATAAGAAGTACAATGCCGCGCCAACGAGGGAAAGGATCAAGTGTCCGTAATTGTCAAGATCCCCAAGGAGGGAAGTACTTCTTCAGGCGATATCCATTGATCAGAAAGGGATCATCAGAGGCATCAACAGTTTGTACTTGGACAGAGCCATTAGGGTTGACTGCAAGTACCTTATAGGGGCCCATCCATCGCTGTTGAAGCTTGCCAGGAAACTTGCCAAAGCGTGAATCATAGGCTAGGACCAAATCACCTTCTTTGAACTCCTTGTGCTTGATGAAGCTGTCATGGTAAGCCTTGCGTCGAGCTTGCGTGGCTTCCATGCACTGTAGAGCCATCCTGCGAATTTCGTCCAAACATTCCAAGTGCAAGAGACGGCGTTGCAGTGAATCGTCATCCCCCAAACGCTCTTTGATCGCCACTCTCAAAGAAGGTAGTTCCAGTTCAACAGGAAAAACAGCTTCTGTTCCATACACCAACTGGAAAGGTGTTTGTCCCGTTGCTGCTTTATGGGAGGTTCTGTACGCCCAGAGGGCCTCTGTAAGTCGATCATCCCAATCACGACGATGTGCGGCAATCGTCCTTGTCAGAATCGAGCAAAGGATGCGATTGGTGACTTCGACTTGGCCGTTGGCTCTGGGGTAATAAGGAGTGGACTTGCGATGGCGGATCTTATACAATTCTGTCAACTCCTCCATGACTTTGTTAAGGAAATGAGTGCCTCTGTCACTTACCAGCTGTAAGGGACTACCAAAACGGGTGATGATATTCTCGTACATGAACAGGGCCACGCTGTTACCATCGTCCCGCTTTAGGGCTTTAGCTTCACACCACTTTGTGACATAATCCGTACATACGAGGATGTATCGGTTCTGTTTCCTTCTGGTAGGAGGATCGATTGGACCTACGAAGTCGATGCCCCACTTCTCAAACGGCTTCAACGGAAGGATAGGTTGCAATGGCATGGCACTTGTCTTGGTGGGTTTCCCCATTCTTTGACAAGCATCACATCTTTTACAGTAATCATAGGAATCTTTGTGAATGGTAGGCCACCAATATCCTGCTAGCAGAGCCTTCCTGGCCGTAGCTTCTCCTGCAAAGTGACCTCCACATGGCTCGTCATGGCAAGCCTTCAGAACAATCCAAATCTCTTCTCCTGCAACACATCTTCGGAGCACTTCATCTTTGCCCTTCTTGTACAGTGCACCACCTAGCAGGGTGTAGGGGGCTGATTCTAGCATGAGCTTCTTCCTTTCCCGACTAGAAATACCAGGAGGGTACTGTTGGGTTGCCAGCAGATTGGCAATATCTGCATACCAGGGAGTTACAGTTTCTACCAAGAATAGGGAAGCATCAGGGAGATCTGGATCAGCCTGCTCCTCGTCTGCAGTTTGTGGGATACGCGACAGATGATCAGCCAGAACATGGGAACGACCAGGCTTAGTAATCACCTCAAAGTCGAACTCCTGGAATAAAAGGAGCCATCTCATCATTCGTCCTTTCACATCTGCTTTGTTCATCAAGAAGGATAGGGCCTCATGATCCACGTAAAATTTAAAGGGGGTAGATAGGAGGTAATGGCGAAACTTCTCCAGGGCAAACACCATTGCCAAGCACTCTAGCTCGGTCACTGTATAGTTCCGTTCCCTATCAGTGACTTTTCGGCTTGCATAATAGATCGGTTGATCCAACTTCGAGGAGCCCTTTTGGCAGAGGACAGCACCTAAGCCTTCAATTGATGCATCAGTGTGTACGTGGAACTCTTTCGTCCAATCAGGAGGTTGCAGAATGGGTGCCTCTATCAGACACTGCTTCAGAGTGTGGAAGGCTCTGTCACATTCTTCCGTCCAAGTAAACTCTGCATCTTTCCTCAGAAGCTTGTGCAAGGAGGTTGCCTTTGTTGCAAAGTGAGCTATGAACCTTCTGTAGTAACCCACATGGCCTAGGAATCCCCTCAACTGTTTGAGGTTGGTGGGTGCTTGCAGAGCTGAGATCTTTTCGATCTTTGCAGGGTCTGTTGATATCCCTTGTGCAGAGACAATGTGGCCCAACAGCACTCCAGAAGAGACCCCAAAGATGCATTTGTCGGGGTTGAGGGAAATCCCATACTCCCGGCATCGGTCAAAGCATTGTTCCAGGTGGTCCCAGTGTTCATTGATCAAACTATAGACACAAAAGTCATCCAAATATACCTCAATAAAGTCGTGCAGATGATTTTGAAATGCAGCCATCATGACTCGTTGGAAAGTAGCAGGGGCATTGCAGAGCCCAAATGGCATCACTCGGTAAGCGTAGGTCCCCCATTCTGTGGTGAAGGTCGTTTTGGATTGGTCTTCTTCTGCGATTTGGACTTGGTTGTATCCACTGAACCCATCCAGAAGGGAATAAAGCTCATGTCCTGCCACTGTGTCCAACAGTTGGTCTGTGAAAGGAATAGGAAAGTGATCCTTCTTTGTCTTGGAATTAAGCTTTCGGAAATCCACACATATTCGCAATTTGCCATTCTTCTTGGGTACAACCACGATGGGTGAAACCCATTCACTATTTGCCACTGGATAGATGAACTCGGCTTCCAGAAGCTTCAGCAGCTCCGCTTTCACCAATGTGGAATAATTTGGGTTCATTCGCCTCTGTCGTTGCCGTACTGGCTTGGCATCAGGCTCCAAGTCAATATGATGTTGACATATTGTGGGATCAATCCCTTTTAGGTCCTTGTAAGACCATGCAAACACGTCCAAATTTTCTTTCAACAAGTTGTACAAGGTTGACAACTCCTCTTCTGGGAGACTGCTACCCACCTTCAAATGGCGTTCAGTGCCTTCTGCATCCACAAAGGTTAACTGCCTTTCACCTTCTACTTCACGGATGAAGGTCCCGCGGACTGCTTCTGGATACAGATCCGACTCCTTCAAGGGAGTGGTGTCCTCTTCTGATGTCCCACTAGAACCAACTTCCTCTTTTGGTGGAGACTTAGGTTGCTCCTTAAGACGTTGGAATGGAATAAGCGCCGTTTCGGATTTGGTTTCAAGATTAATTACGTCTTGGCTTGAAGACTCATCTTCTGATGATACATCCAGGAACGTCACATAACAGGGACCCTCTGATGCCTGTTGGGTTGGTGGGATTGGTGCTTGTTGGCACGGTGCATCATCATCATCTTTCTTTGGCAAAGATAGGTTAGGACGGCAGGAGCCACTACTGAAAGACGGCTTGTTCTTCCTAATCCACGTCTTATAAAGGTTTTGCATATGAGAAGATCCATTTACCAGACCAAATGGTACCATTGCCATTCTGTCCCATAGCATGAGCTCATCGGCTTCTGATGCTTCTGGAACTTCTTCCTCAAATGTATCCTCTTCAAGGGGGATAGACTCTTCTATTTCACTTGCATAATCCTCTTCGTCCATATCATATTCATCCTCTTCTGTCTCTGTCTCTGCTTCTGCTTCTGTCTCTGTTGATGCTTCTGCTTCTGCTTCTGTCTCTGCTTCTGTCTCTGTAGGAGCTCTGTAACAGAAGAATAGATTCTCTGTTTCCCCTCCTGCCTCTGTCTCTGCTTCTGCTGTGGCCATGTAACAGGGAGAGCAGTACATCCATGCTTCTATCTCACTATCAGAAGTGATTTCAGAAGTCATGCCTGGTTCAGGCAGGAAGTATTCACCCATTGATAATGGCTTTGCATCCTTTGGAAGTCGGCTTACTGTATCCACTGTTAAGGAATGTGCCACTGTTTTCGTAGGAAGGATTTGTTTGACAGCATCTTCGTCTACTGATGTTCCATCCGTAGCCTCGTTAGGGGAGTCAGAAGATAATTCCAAGGAGGTGGATCCATGTCCTTTTTGAGAACCATACAGTTTCAGCACCACTTTGTTGGGTCCTCTGCCCAAGGTCAAAGTTCCTTTAAACCAATCCGTCCTTGCTCGGGCTTCAAAAAGCCATGGTCTGCCTAGTAACAGAGGATAGGATGTACCATAAGAGTTTGGCTTCACCACCAGATAGGTTAGCCAATAATCTTTTCCAGCCACTGTAGTCTTCACATATGGGAGAATGCCCAAAGGCTTGATTCTGCTCTGATCCGCCAGTCTGATGAGCCATTGGGTTGGTTGCACACCTTGTAAGCCTAAATCCTTCATCGTCACATCCGTCATAATGTTCACTGATGAACCACCATCAATCAGTGCATTTGCAATGAAGCAGCCTTCTATCCACACGCCAGTCTCTGGGGTACCCGGATCTAAAAAAGCATTAGCCACGTCCACTTCTTTGACAGGCTCTGTAGCCTTGTTGGACTTTGTCGCTGTTGAGGGAGCAATCCTTAAGCCACGTCTTTTTGTCAGTATACTTTTGAATCTTTTCCGGCAACTGGGGGACAATATCAATAATTGTCGGAATGTGAGGTTTGGTTTAAAGGTATCTAGATCTCTGACCAGATCGTATTCCTTAATAGGATCCACTGGCTTTTCTAATCGGTTAGGGAATGGGGCAACACCCATTTTCATTTTCCCTCTTTCTTCCAACAGAGGAATTACAGGAACTTCTTCTGCCACTTGTGGCACTTCCTCCTCTTCTGTATCCTGGACCTCTGGTCCTGTCTCTGTAACTGTCTCTGTAACTCTCTGTAGCTCTGTAGGGCTCTGTACGGCACTGTTAGGCTCTGTTCTGTTCTGTTCTTCTGGTGGAAGACTGAACTTCACTGTTCTGGCAGGAGGATTATTTTCTTTCTGGATAGGTGGTTCCTTCTGCTTTGCACGAGTGATGGCAGCAACTTCCAATTCCACTAAATTGGAGGTAGGCTCTTGGGCCTTGGACGGACTATCAGTAGCACTGTTTTTCACTGGGGCTGGGCTTGGACAGTCTTTTGCAGTGTGGCCTTCTCCTTTGCATCGACTGCATAAGGGCTTGTAATCCACTGACCTTCGAGGATTTGGACAGTTTGGTGAGATGTGTCCCTTTTCCCCGCATCTGTAACACTCCACTTCTGATCTCTGACCACCGCCAGACTGTCTTCCTCTGTAACTTTGAGAAGGAAATCTTCTGGGTCCGAAATTAGGACCAAACTCTCTAGGCTTGGGTCCAATATCTTGTGTTGTCATTTTGGATTCCAGCAAGTTGAATCTTGCGTCTTCTTCCTTTCTTCTCCTATCATGCATCTCCTTCAGAGAGCAAATGTCCTCTGTATGATTCTTCCGCAAACAGTAGGAACAGAAGGCTCCAGGGATGGTTGGTTTCCGTGTACATTCAGTGGCTAAATGGCCTGCTTGATGACACTTACCACACCAAGTGTTTGACCGTATCACATCTCTTCCTGCTCCTGCAACGTTGGATATGCTCGCTGTGTTCACTTTCAGCGTCTGTAGTTGCTCTGTAATCACATCCATCAACTCCTTTTTTATGTTTGCAACTGAGTTGGATAAGTAGTCCTTCAAGCTTTCTCCTCCGGGCGTACTGGCAGGAGGGTTTTGAGGAGTCTCTGTAATCACTGCATAAACTGGTTGGGTTGGTATAGAGGAGTCTCTGTTCTGGTTCTGATTCAGAGCTCCTGTTTGAACCGTTGGCTGTTGACTCCAGTTGGTAGGGTTCCACTGTTGCTGCTGATTTGGCATTGAGGAAATTGGTTGAGACCATGGTTGTTGTGGTGGAACCACCATTTGAGGCATGGATTGTGGCCACTGTGGATTTGGTGCACTGTACTGTGATACCGGGGGCATCTGTTGGTAGGGATAGGGAACAGTCCCTGGGACTGCATTTGGTGGGTACATCATTCCTGGCACCAAAGGAGGTAGGACTCCTCTTCCTGTATTCATTGCTAGTCTAGCTTCCACTTCATCGTACAGTCTTGCACCTTCTGTTGCAGCTTGCAGTGTGGCTGGTCTTTGTAGCTCCACAAACTTACGGACTTCTGGTTGTAATCCTCTGAGAAACACTCCCTTCTGAATGCCATCATCTAGATTATGGTTAGTCCATCTCTTCAGGATGGATTCCATTCGTGAGACATAGGCTTCCACTCTTTCTCCAGAGGACTGACTTAGGTTCATAAATTCCTCTCTCATCCGCTCTTCAAAACCTTCACGCCTGAATTTAGTGAGGAAGGCCAACTTCAGGTCGTCCCATGTGCCAAAAGTTCCTGCTGCTTGTCTCTCATACCACTGAAACGCCGCGCCCTTGAAAGTGGCGGGAAATATCGCTAACCAATGCTCAGGGGTTCTGGCATTGTTAGCCACACACGCTACCATAAACTCTGCTACATGAAGATCGGGGTCTTCATTGTACTCTCCCTTAAAAACTGGCAATGGGACTACATTCGCTGGTCTGTCATCAATATTTCCAGGACGGATCTGGCTTGGAAGTGGACCTCCAGCAGGAGGAGGAAGGGCTTGATGTGCCATTGGGACTTCTGTAAAGAGTTCCGCAAGGGCGTCAAAGGCGGCTTCTGCTGCGAGCTCGCTCTCGGCTCTGATTCTTGCTTTCTCTCTTCTTACGTACCTCTGGACTCGTTCTAACGCTTGCCTTTTTATTGCGTCATTCATCAGGGGGTTGACTCCACTATGTTGTTAGTGCTCCACAGAGGGTTAACAGAAGATTTCAGTCTCTGGAGGACTCTCTTGCCAACATTTCTTCTACTTCTTTCCTCTCAACGTCCCTAAATTCTGCTTTCATGCCACTGCACAGAGGAAGGTATTCGGTTCTGAAGGTGTCAAAATGCATACGTCTGAGCATGGTGGTGGTGCCATCATCATAGTAATGCCAGCTTCTGATGGTTTCAATAGTGTATGTTGTGAAAAACACTCTGTCTACCAACTTCCAGTGGGTTGCTAATTGAACAAACAGAAGATTATCAGTACACCAAGCATCCCATGTATCTTGCTGTTGAGCATCCACGAACAAATTCCAACTCTTTTCCTTCTTGTCCCTGTGAACCTCTACAGACCAAGACTCCTGAAGCTTCTTCACAATCTCCCACTTGATGTTGTCTGGAAACTTCTCAATGAATGCCAAATCTTCCATGGATGTTCATTCTCTCTGTTTCTGCTCTTCAGTTTGTTCCCAAACAGTTTGCCACCAAGATGCAAGTTTCTGCTGCTTCAACAGGAAGAGGAAACTGTCCACCACATAGAGCATGCATCATGATGGTGATATGTTTCCGCCATTGTGGGATGAACTTCTTGTGAAAAGTGGCTTTTATTATGAGAAATTCCAACTCTTCAGTGGAAGAAGGAATTTTACAAACATCCATTGAATTCTTCTCTTCTTGGCAATGCCAATTCCTTCATTTTCAGCCTCTTTTGGTGCTTGTTGATGGCAAGATTCCCCGGCTGCGCACCAAAAACATGGAGCCCCGAGAGGAACACCAAGAAAAAGGGAATTCTCTTGCAAGAAAATCTATCTTGTAACATCAACAAGCTTATTTATCATGTTTCATATGATCACAATGAAGAAAAGAACACCAGGCACAACAAATCTTCATGCAGCATCATGTAAATCTCCCACGGTTTTTAATAGAATCGACCATATTCTTCAACATCTTCACATAATCCATCAATATCACAAAGAAAACAAAGAAATACACCATCTTTGAATGGAAATACATCACATAGTATTCATCTTCAATATCTTCATAGTCTTCTCTCTCAATCTCTCATATACAATCACTTTGTTTCAATAGAATTGGCTATCTCTGACTCTCTCTCACACACTCCATCAATCATACATCATATCCTCACTACAATCTCTCAAAATCACTCTCAATAATCACTCTTAGGTCGTGGATACCCCTCCCAAGAGGTATGTCTGATATGAAAGGTCACCAGAGCCACTACAGTGTCTCTTCACAGCTCACTACTGTCACTTCACTCTAGTCTTCTCTTGAGTCTTCAACAGCTACTTCTTCCACTTCCTTCAGCTCTTTTGCACTTGTATTCACCTCTTTCCAAGGCTAGAAAACTTTCCCAAAGTCACACATACATTCCACAGAACACTTACAGAACAGTCTACAGAACAGTACCAGAACAGAGACAGTACAGAACAGAACAGAAACAGAACAGAAGCAGAAGCTCTACAGAAGACCTACAGAAGGTTACAGAAGGTCATCAAAACTACATAACTCACTCTCAAACCATTCCAAAACTCTCACAAAACATTCAATAAGCTTTCACAATATCTCATTCTTCATCAATCAATACTCCATCCCTCTTTACAGAAGACAATCAGATAAAAAACAGACCAAAACAAAACAAAACAGAAGGTATACAGAACCATTCAGAACCTATCAGAACATCACAGAACCATCAACAAACATCATAATCTTCCAAAACACAATCAATATCATCCAAAACACTCTCAAACCACTTCCAAATCAATCAATCATCCCATAAAATCAACCATTCAGCTCTCAAAAACAACAAAAATCAGCCAAAAAACAAGTCATTTCAATACTCAACAGTACCTGTGCCTAAAGATAAGAATGCAATTGGTTGTAAGTGGGTTTATAAGGTGAAGCACAATGCAGATGGTTCTGTGAACAGATACAAGGCAAGATTAGTAGTCAAGGGGTATGCACAAACATATGGCATTGATTATGAAGAAACATTTAGTCCGGTTGCAAGGATAGCAATCGTAAGAGCAGTCATTGCTATGGCTGCATCAAAGGGATGATCTTTACATCAGATGGATATAAAGAATGCCTTCTTGCATGGTGATTTGCAAGAAGAGGTCTATATGGAGCAGCCACCAGGTTATGTGCATGCTGTTCATCCTGAGTTTGTTTGTAGGTTGAAGAAAGCCTTGTATGGTTGAAGCAAGCACCTAGAGCATGGTCTGACAAGATAGGACATTATCTTGTCACTATTGGCTTTCAGATTTCCAAGGCAGATTTCTCACTTTATGTGAGAAAAACAGAGAAAGATATTATGTTGCTCGTCATTTATGTTGATGATTTGATTATCACAGGTGATAGTGATGAAGATATCCTTCATGTGAAAATGCTATTGAAGCAGAAGTTTGAGATGAAGGATTTGGGAGAGCTGCGTTATTTCTTGGGCATTGAGGTGATTAGATCACCAAGTGGGATATGGCTCTTGCAGAGGCAGTATGGATTGGACATGCTATCCAAATATGGGATGACATGCTGTAGCCTATTTCAGTTCCTTTGGAGCAGAATGTGAAGCTGAGCGCAGATGCATGTGAGCTTCTGGAAGACCCTACTATGTACAGACGCATAGTAGGAAGTTTGATTTATATGACTATTACCAAGCCAGATTTGAGCTATGCTGTTGGATTGGTAAGTCAGTTTATGCAGGCTCCAAGGAAACCGCATTTGGATGCGGCTAGACGCATACTTAGGTATGTGAACTCCACATTGCAGTATGGACTATTTTATAAGATTGGGGTTCAGATACAGTTGCATGGATACACTGATGCTGATTGGGCTGGTAGTATTTCTGATAGACGATCTACCAGTGGATATGTGTTCTCTTTTGGGAGTGCTGTAGTCACTTGGAGCAGCAAGAAACAGCCAACAATTACCTTGTACAGCACAGAGGCTGAGTACAGGGGTGCAGCAATGGCTGCGTGTGAGGTAGCTTGGTTGCATAAGCTACTTTATGATATGCATCAACCTACAGATGGGACAGTTGTCATTTATTGTGACAACATGAGTAGTATACACTTGGCAAATAACCCAGTCTATCATGCTAGAACAAAGCACATTGAGGTGCATTATCACTATGTGCCGGAGAGGGTTTTACTAGGTCTTATTGATCTAGTTTATGTCAGCACAGAGGATCACGTAGCTGACATATTTACGAAGGCATTGGGTGCAGAGAAGCTGCTCAAGTTCAGAGACCTACTTGGTGTGCAGGAATTAGGATTGAGCTCGAGGGGGAGTGTTGAGATATCGAGCTCCACTCGTGATATGCCAGGTTGACCGTTGTGCATTTATGTCACCGACTTTTGCTGCAGATGCAGTTGGTACACCGCCCATGAATAATAGCTAGATGACAGCTATCCTTATCTACTCTAGTTCATGGATCAGTTAGTATGCCACCTTAGTTAGTTGAGTTTGGTTTGAGACCCATATATAGGGTTCTTCTATTTCTATGTACTAGTGTTCTTTTTGGCTTACACAACTAAGAAGAGGAAAATTCCCTTCAGCCTCCACTTGTATGTGTGTATTCCCCCATTGTGCAAGTGAGAAAGCTACAAGTGAGACTCCTTCCTTCTCTCCCACAATCTTGACATATTGCATAGCTCGCTTTTCGATTGGGCATTGGGTGAGATGTCATGATTCCTCACCTTATCTCTTTTCTTTTCTTTTGTTTTTTCACTCCATGGCCCATTGCCTTTTAGTGGGAGGTTGTTGGGGTAAAAGGCCCTTGGGCATGCCTGTGTATAGTGACCACCCATATTCTTTATTCATATATATATGAAAGTGCAATAAGGCTGTCATAACATTGTTGACAGCACCTACATTGTGTGTGCTCTTCTCTCCCGCATCTCCTGTTACTTCATCTCCTGTATTCCTTTCAGTATGAACTACTTCAGACTAAAAATATTTTGGCATATTCTTTTCAACTATCAATGCTTGTGCAACTTCTGCAATATGAATATTTTTTCTTCCTGCATCCCATTTTACTGTGGGGTATACCAGTAAACTATCTCTTTATCCCATAAGACCTCAAGAAGTCACTAAACTCATTAGAGAGGCACTCTCCCCCTCCATCTAACCTCAAGTACTTAACTTTCAAGCCTATTTTTATTTCAATAGTAGCCTTGGAAGTTTTGAAGTGCTCAAATACATCACGTTTTTCCTTCACGAAGTATACCCACAACTTTCTTGAACAATCATCAATAAATGTGATAAAATATTTGCTACTACCACCAAGAGATATGTTTTGTATAGGCCCCCAAATATCTATATACACAACATCAAGTATATTCCTACTCACACCTCTATCATGCAAAAAATATTGTCTTACTTGCTTACCAAACTGACATACTTTACATACTTTATGAAATTCAATAACTCTAAAGGGAGGCAACCTTGTAACCAACCCTTTGGACTACATTAATTTTATTCTTTGCACATTTATATGTCCAATACATTTATGCCATATTTTGATATCTTCAACCACTTCTTTTCCTTTAGCATACATGGAAGCATTCATAGCAAGAATTCCAACATCTAAGGTGAACATGCAACCAACTCTACTTCATTTTGTGACCAGCATACACTTATCATTAAAGTCTTTAGCAAAATAACCTTTGCATTAAATTGAACTTGCAGCCCTTTCTCTACCATTTGACCAACATACACTAAATTATTTGTGATTGATGGCACATGTAATACATTTGATAGACTCTTTGTTTGGTCATCATGCAAGGACAAGTGAAGCTTTCGAATGTGTGAAATTGGGTGGCATGGATCATCACCTATCTACACATGATCTAGATTTTGTAAATCCTACATCTCTCCAAACCATTCAACATGAATGGTCATATGATTAGATGCACTTGAATTGACATATCATACATCATCATGTGTCCTCTTTCCTATAACAACATTCATCATATGCCACATAACAAATAAACCCCCATTTTTGTTTTCGTTTTGCCATCATGAAGATGGTGCATAGTTTCCTTTTTGTAATTTACCATTGCAAATATCATCCTTCTTAGCATAGCCATGGGGTGCAATATGATCTTTTTTGCCACAATAATGACAAACAATACCAAAATTTCCAGAACTTTTGTTTTACCATCCACCTCTTTCTCTAGAGCTCGCCTTGCCTCTAAAGTTTCAACGGCCTCTTGAAACATGCATTTCATGGAATTGCTGATTTAAGGTGTTTTGATGATTATCACCAATACATTCCATACTACAACCTCTTGAAGAGAATTTGTCACATCTTCTTGAACTTGAGTAAAAATCTTGGATCTATTCACCACTTCTTTCAGATGATTCACCTAAGTTGCATGTTGATCTCTTCAATGATCATGAGAGAGACCAACTCATTAAAATCTAGGAATGGCTTTCTACATATACAGAAGTGACAAATGATTTCCTGTCCTCATTATTAAGGACATATAAAGTAGATAAAACCAAATCATCATCATCACGCATTGCATCAATTGCTGCCAAAGCATCTATAATGCTCCTCGCCTTCAAAACATACTCATTGACATACAATTTTCATTTCTTTAAAGTATTCAACTCGTGCTTGAGTTGAATCTTTCATACCTTTGTATTTACTGAAAAACATGTTCTCAAAAATTGTCCAACTTGCATGTGAAGTTTCTATATTTTTTATATGCAGCATAGTATTATCAATGACTGTAGATAGCTAATAAAATACATTTTTGTCCTTTACATTCCATTCTTTCCACCCATTTAATTCATTTGTAGCCACAAGCTTACTTAGCTCCCCTAGCTCCTTTTCTTCACTTGAATCAAACTCATAAATGCATTTTCCAATAAGAAAGTTTGTCATATAGAACTTCCATGATGGATAGACATTCTATCTAGCTTCTTAATAATGGGGTTTCCACTGTTCTCTATCATTATCATAAAAATAATATAAACTAGCAAGTCTTTTGCAACCTTTCACAACAACTGCACAGTAATACACCAAGCAATATTTTTCACTGATTGCTCGGTAGTACATATAATCTACAACTTTTTTATAGATAAAACTTATGTTTGCTTCATTTTAAATACCTCAAAACTTATATATTTGAAATTTGTAACTTGTGCACCCACTTTCGATTGACATAGCTGAAATTCTAGTATCCCTTGAAATTGATGTCCACAACCTTGCAAGTCTAAAATGGGGCCAAAATAGCCTCAAATAGCCAAAAAAGTAGTGGTGTGTTAGAATATCAATCTCCCATTATTCTCATGTCAGTATGTATGACCAACATTAGCTGTGTCCAGCTGTATCAACAAGTGTGGGACATTAAATAAGTCGATGGTCTTAGACCCAGTGTGAATGGTCCTATGGACCTTAGTACTATTGTGTACACTTATGTTATGTGTGTGGTCTATGAGATAATGGAAGAAGTAAAGAGCACTCAGCTCTTCACTCTTGTCTCTGTCTCTGAATCTTAACATGGTATCAGAGCACCCATGACTGGGCTCTGTGGACTGCATGCAGGAAGAAGACCTGAAGATTGACCTACCAAGGTTAAAAAGAGAAGAGGGCTACCTGTCATTTCTCACCATTGCTCACAGGACATAGGGTATGCATTGTTTTCATTTGGTCTTGATCTTGCTTAGGAGTTGTTCTTGGCTTGGTTGGAGTCTCTCAAAGGCTCTATTGAACATCCTAGAGAAGGCATTGAACAGTATTGGTGAAGAAGCTTACTGCTGTGAACTCCCCAGGCTGCCAGCGTGTTTGCGCTAGGACACAAGGCTGCCTCTGTTGGCTGAAAATCAAGCCACCGATCATCTACCAAGTGCTATAAAGCATGTTTGCACACTTTAGAAGGTACTTGAACACTACAAGATGCTATTGCTTGGGTAGAATCTCTGCTATCAGCTGGAATTAGAGTATACAAATCTGTAAAACAGTCCTGAACTATTGGGAAAGTGAAAGGACAGTTTGCATTTGATCGTCTTTGAGCTACAGAAGCTCTTGGTCATGCCTAAAAGCATCAACAAGACTTAGACATTTGCTTGAGGCCATATGTACATGTTCTCATGTGTTGGAGCTGATCTGTTATGACTGAAATATTCTGATCTGGAAGCCATTGACAGGCTGAAAACTGTCATTGAATGCGGGTAGCAAGCATCATCTTCTACTGAAGCATGCTATGACACTGTTGATCTCGAACAACTGTATGCTATTGGGAATATATCTGGGAATGATTGGAGCATTGAATCGGGCATTAAGCATGATTAAAAACTGAAATCTAAAGCTAAAATTGAATGCATTTACATTGTCTTAGCTAGGTACAAACTGTAAATGCAATGTATGCCACTAGCTATTGAAGACAGCTTGTCTATGGGTGCCCATATGGTCATGCAGTGACCTTGATATTTCAAATTGGATGTATGGCATGTTTTTTGAGCTATTTTTTGGAGCTAAAAAGGCTTGATTTCACTGAGTATTTGCTGACTGCAATCTGCGAATAAGTTGTTTGACAACTGTACTTGCTGGTTATGCATTGTTTTGTACCCGTATGCTTATGTGATTGGACTGCCACATGTACCAACAGATATTCTGGAGGGTTTGGAACATGTATGACATATATACACATTGATTTTGGCCTTGAAATTGCTGGCGATTACTCACAGTTTATAGTTTTCAGACTATATGTATTTACCCTGGCAGTGAGGTTGCAGGAGTTTAAGCTGAAGCAACTCCATAGCATATGTATTGACTGTTATACTTATGAGTTAGACCACTTGTTTGTGGACTATTTTGAGCTATCATTGGGCTGAAATACCCTGGTTTTTTACTGCAATTAATTGCAAAAAACTGTCATAAACAGTTGAGGATTGAACTTGGTCAGTCATACTTGTTGGCTTGTAGGAAGTCAGGCAGTGACTAAATATTGTCTGGTACAATATGGCTAATGCAGAGAAGACTCACAACATAACCCAGATAGTGGGAGAAAAGCTTGACAGTAACAATTATGCCATATGGAAGTTCTGCATGGAGAACTTCTTAATAGGGAAAGGCTACTAGGAGTTGGTGACTAGAGCAGAAGCTGAACCTGAGCTCCCAGATCGACCTACGGCTAATCAGAGAAGATTACACCGAGCTTGGACAGAAAGAGCTCATAGAGTCTTGCACTGGCTCTCTTTATGTATCTCAGATGCCATGGTAATGCAGATAATGAACTATAGCTCTCCTAAGAATGCATGGGACATTTTGGTCAAGTACTATGGCATGACCACAAGTGCTAGGAAGATACAGTTGAAGCAAAAGTTCAACAACATGGAGAGAAAGAGAAGATCTATACAGGATTATGTCACGGAGGTTAAGACCATTGCAGATCAGCTAGCATCTATTGGTTCACAGGTTGAAGATGAAGACATGGTTGCTGTGACCTTGAATGGCTTGGGGCCTGAGTATAAGTCTTTTGACACTTCTGTGTCTGTGAGGGCTGAAATGCCTAATTTTAATGAGCTGGTTGCATTGCTTATCCATGAAGAGGTTAAGCTTGGCTTGGCTATAGGATCTAGCAGTTCTAAAAACAAGGATGAAGTTTTCTATTCCAATCAACGCGGCCGTGGTAGCCATGGTAGAGGCTATGGATCTGGCAGAGGAGGCCAGCAAAATGCATCCTATGGCAATAACAACCAGTAGGTATCAAATACAAGAGGTGGTGGAAACTTTAGAGGCAGGGGGAGATCTAGCCCTAGAGGTAGAGGCTCCTGGCAATAGCAGCGTTCATCTGACATTTTGAACAAGGATAAGGATTTTCATTACTGTGGGAAGTATGCTCATATTGCCAAGGGCTGTTGGAAGAAGCAGGGCAATCAGAAAGGCAAACAACATGGACACTTTGCTATGTCTAGTCAGGCAAATGATACTTCAAGAGATAGATTGTTTGCCATGCAGTATGTAAAAGAAAGAGCTACTGAAAAATCCACTGATGATGCAGTTTGGTATATTGATTCAGGGGCATCGAACCACATGACCCCTCACGGTGATTGGTTCATTGATATGGTGGCTGAAAAACATGGCTATGTCTGTACAAGTGATGACACGCAGCATAGCATTGAACATAAACACAAAGTGCCTCTTGTGGTTCATGATGGCAGAAAGAAAAATTTGCATGATGTACTGCATGTTCCATCGATTCGAAGAACTTACTGACTGTCAGTCAGATGACGGGCGGAGCAGAACTTGCAGGTTAGATTCAATAAGCATGGCTGATTTATTGAAGAGTTTGGCAATGGATGCAAGTTGATAGCTCGCTGTCACAGGAATGGCAGAATGCTTACTCTTGATGCTACCTTGCCAGAGCCGAATTCAGCTATGTTTGCCCATGGTTTTGGCACTATCAGAGATTTGGAAATTTGGCACAAGAGAGTGGGGCATGTGAATTTGCAAAGGCTGCAAATTATGCAAAGGTTCCAATTTTCAGATATTGGTCATGTATGCGATGCTTGCCAGTTTGGTAAGCAGTCAAGGTTGCCATTTGTCAGGCATGTAAGGCAGAGTACACATCCATTGCAGTTAGTGCACTCTGATGTTTGGGGGCCAGCCCATAATGCATCCATGGGAGGCTCGAAGTATTATGTGACATTCATTGATGATTACAGTCACTATACTTGGGTTTACATTCTGAAGACAAAGGATGAGGTGTTTGCTGTTTTTTAGCAGTTTAAAAAGTAGGTTGAAAAGGAATTTGACTGCTATATCTATTGCTTGAGATCAGATAGCGGTGGGGAGTATGTGTCAAATGAGTTTGACAAATTTTTGGACAATTTTTTGGCTGAAAATGGCATACGCAGGCAGCTTACCTGCAACTACACTCCTCAACAGAATGGGGTACCTGAAAGAAAGAATAGGGTCTTGATGGAAGCTGCTCGTGCCATGATGAATGAGAAGAAGATGCCGCTCTATTATTGGGCTGAGGCTGTTATGACAGCCATGTATATCTTGAATTGGACTCCCACTATAGGTATTCATGAGATGACATCGTTTGAGAAGCTGTATGGCTATAAGCCAGATGTAAGTCACATGAAAGTCTTTGGCTGTCTTGGTTATGTGCATATTCCAAATGAAAAAAGGAAGAAGCTGGATCCAAAAGCGCATAAGTGTATTTTCATTCGATATTTGTAAGAGAAGAAGGCATACAAATGCTATGATCCCTCTACCAGGGAGACCTTGGTGAGCAGGGATGTTATTTTTAATGAGATGGGTTCTTGGTATGTATCACCAGCTATAGTGCCATCGAATATGCCTTCCATTCATGTATCTATAGTTGATTTGCAACAGAGCACTGCTATGACAGGCCCTAGTAGTCAGATAGTATCTCCATGGACACAGAGATTGATGAACTCACCGTCCACTGACACCAGTACGTCAGTGAGGGGGAGATATAATGTCTTGGACAGCAAAGGAAAATAGAAAGTTACTGAGGATGCATTTGGTATGATGACACCTAGTAGAATGACTTCTGGATATGAGTCTACTGACACTGTAGACAGTGAACTTGGTATTCCGACTGTCTATACGCCTGGCGCAAGGCAGAACAGGTACATTCTGCCTCATGAGAGAGGGGAATTGAGCAGTGCACCATAGCCTAGATGCTCACAGAGGGTCATATACCCTGTTGATAGGTTGACATATAGTGGCTACTCTGCAAAGCATTATGCTTACATGACAAAAGTGATGGAGATCAAAGAACTAGGCACATATGCTGAAGCAGTGGAAGATGAGAACTGGTGTGCAGCTATGGATGAAGAAATGAATGCCTTGGCTGAAAATAAGACATGGGATCTTGTGCCACTATCTGAAGGAAAAAAGACCATTGGATACAAATGGGTTTACAAAATCAAATGCAAGTCGGATGGCAGTGTGGAAAGGTACAAAGCCAGGCTGGTTGCTAAGGGGTATGCCCAACAGTATGGACTTGATTATGAGGAAACATTTAGCCCTGTTGCCAAGATGGCAACCATCTGTGATTGCTTTGGCCGCTGCTAGAGGCTAGAAATTACAGTAAATGGACGTGAAGAATGCCTTTCTTAATGGTGACTTAGCAGAGGATATCTATATGGTTCAGCCAGAAGGGTATGTTCACCCTGATTTTCAACATTATGTATGCAGGCTGAAAAAGGCATTGTATGGGCTGAAGCAGGCTCCGAGAGCTTGGCATGCTAGGATCAGTACGTAGAAGTTGGGATTTACTATTGGTAGGGCTGATCACAGCCTATTTACAATGAAGATTGACAGTGGCTTGGTAGTGCTGGTCATATATGTTGATGATTTGATAATCACTGGTGATGATGTCTTGGGCATACAACATGTAATGAAGATGCTGAAATCTGAATTTGACATGAAAGATCTCGGTGAATTGAAGTACTTTTTGGGTATTGAGGTAATCAAAATTGAAAATGGTTTATGGTTGATGCAGAAACATTATGTCATGGAAATGCTAAAAAAGTATGGCATGGCTGAATACAAACCATTGGATACACCCCTTGATCAGAATGTCAAGCTGGACATTAGCACTGGAGTTGAAATTCAAGATGTGACTATGTACAGGCAGATGGTTGGAAGTCTAATCTACTTGACCATCACTAGGCCAGATTTGAGTTATGCAGTTGGGCTCATAAGTCAATTTATGCAGAAGCCTAGGAAGCCACTTTTGGATGCTGTTAGGTGGATTATGAGATATGTTAAGTCCACTGTAGATTATGGGCTATTCTATATGAGAGATAAGCCCTTGAAACTGGTTGGATACATAGATGTAGATTGGGTAGGATGCTCATATGATCGCAGATCTACGAGTGGTTATGCTTTTGGCTTTGGAAGTGGCATGATCAGTTGGAGCAGCAAGAAGCAACCAATGGTTGTATTGTCTAGTACTGAGGCAGAGTACAGGGGTGCTGCATTGGCAGCATGTGAGATTTCATGGCTACTCAAGCTTATGGCTGATTTGGATATTCAGGTGAATGCTCTAGTGACCTTATTATGCGACAATCTCAGTAGTGTACTCCTGGCAACAAATCTAGTATACCATGCTAGGACAAAACACATAGAGGTACACTACCATTTTATCGGAGAGATGGTTCTTGTAGGGAGAGTAGATCTTATGCATGTGAAGACTGATGAAGAGGTTGCATATATCTTTACCAAGTCTTTGGGTAAAGATAATTTTAGTAGTTTCAGACAGCTACTTGGAGTTCATAAGATGATTTGAGCTTGAGGGGGAGTGTTAGAATATCAAGCTCCCATTATTCTCCTTTCAGTATGTATGATGGACATTAGCTGTGTCCAGCTGTATCAGCAAAGTGTTGGACATTAAATAAGTCGGTGGTCTTAGACCCAGTGTGAATGGTCCTACGGACCTTAGTACTATTGTATACACTTATGTTATATGTGTGGTCTATGAGATAATGGAAGAAGTAGAGAGCACTCAGCTCTTCACTCTTGTCTCTGTCTCTGAATCTTAACATGGTGGGTAAACCTTGAAGGGCTTAATTTGCAAAATATGTAGTGCTCTATATGCGTATCAAATCTCACAGCAATTTCAGATTTTCACTCTACCTTGCTTTCAATGCCTCCACATGCACTATATCCAAGAGAAAGTGTGGAAGAATGGGAGAGCTTCTTACTTGTTGCTTGCTTGCTTGAATCCTTACTTCTTCTCCTTCACTTCAACCTTCAAAACCAACCTCTCTTGCTAGTGTTGCTCTAATACCATGTTAAGAATCACATGGTGGGGGGACTTGCTTGAGCTGCTGCACCAAACACACACCACATACACATAAGAGGAAGCTCAATCAAGAACACAAGAAGAGAGAAGGAGGCCAAAACATCTCATTGCTAGTTTTTTCTTCTTCCATAAAAATACAATTTACAAAAAGTATAGATAATATACAACATAAAGGAAAGCGGCTTACTAAGTCAAATAATGAAGAACTAACTATACTAATTGGCTGGCGCTATAACTATGCCTGTTGTAGGAAGGTGCAACAAAACTAAGTATAATAAGTGATAAGTCAATGGCCATGTGAGGATCATAATGACCACTAATGTGCTAAGTGTAGACATGCGGACCCATCTAGCTAGGCGGTCCATCATCAATATCTGCATGTGTTGAGCTTACTATCTTAACATAGTGGTAGTGATGGTGGAGGTAACCGTGATGGTGGTGGTGGTAGTGGTGGAGGTGGAAATATCTAGGGGTGTTATACATGGACTACGTGGAACAAGAAATGGAGGTTTCCTTGAAAAGCTCACTCAAAAATCTTGCTTCTTGCCCTTCCCCAACTTCAAAAATACTAGGGATTTTACAGCTTGAAGGCACTTAGGTTTTATTTTATAATGAACACTTCTATAAGTTGTGGGATTTAGAATAAAACATTCACTTGGCAGTTTGCTTGTAGAAATTAAATCTTTGTATACTATTGTAGCTCCACTTAGCTTGCTCATTAGCTTCTTTTGATGGGTAAATTAGGAAAGGAGAAGGGATATAAAGAGAAGAAAAGGAGGTTTCGAACCTTTCAAGAGGGTTGACCGTAGTTTTAATTCAATGGTGAAAAAATTTAGTCTCTTAAAATCTTTGTGTCAAGGTTAAATGACTTCTTTGATAGCTTCAATAATATTTGCTTCAATAAGCTTCCTCTACCACAAGCCTAACAAAGCAAACATGATAAGACTAATAGTGGAGAGATGATATCGATTGATTCTTGTCTTTTGCAAGACCTTGAGGTATTAGTCTATGGTACATCTTGGTATGAGACATCTTTTGTTATTTCTTGGGGTCATTGGCACTTCTACATAAACATCTATTGTGCACTTTGCATCTAGATTCTCTTAGGGCTTTGCAGTGATGTTCTCTTTGTGCTTTACACTAGAGTTTGAAGCATTGGTATTGCTAAGAATTAGGACACTTCATGTCTTAGTGCATGAGGGATTTGAATGAATGCCTAAAGGAGTCACAGACCAAGCTCGAATGCTCAAGCAACCATGCTCTGATACCAGTTGAAAGGTGAGGGTGACCTGCGAGAAGGAGGTGCAAAGGGCTATGAATTGTGAGGGGGTAGGTATGCAACACATGGCACCCAATCTTTTAATATGTAGAAGAGAATATAAATATTTCTATATTAATATTCTATATTTAACCTTTTTAAATATTAAGATCATTACAATTTTATAGTAAAATTTTAAACTTTTTTAGTATAAAAGGTTTTAATATTTGGTAATATATTAACATATTTTATATTAATAATATAAAATATATTACTACATTATATATTATTATATATTAATAAGTAATCATATTATCTTAACAATAAAAAACATACATTAACATTATTAATACATCATAAGTAACGTAATTTATTACTAATATGTTATAATTAACGTAATATATTGATACATTACATATTAGTATATGTTAATAATCAATAATATATGCATATTTAACATTATATATTAATATGTTATATATTATTAATTAATCTATTGTGATTATACAATATATAATTATATATATCATAAGTATTAATATATGATCAAAAATTATATAACATGTAAATAGTAATATATATTATATTATATATAATTTAATAGTTATTATTAAGGGAGGTAGAGGCGTATTCCTTCACACACATGGCACCTGTACATTATCATGGGGGTTGGGGGGCAATCAGGATGAACCTATCATTTCTTAGTTGGGGGGGAGGGGGGTATATTACTAAGGTGTTATAATCAACATAATATATTAATATGTTACATATTGTGACACACTTAATCAAACATCTAATAAAATATTTCAACTTTCCCAAGTCTTTCACTTTGAACTCAACATGTAACATGAATTTAATTTCAACAATACCATGGTCATCATCTTTGGTAATGATCAAGTCATGTATATAAATAACTAAGACTACATACCATGGCTCTGTCTATTTAGTGAATAGAATATGATCTACATTTCCCATTTGAAATCCAAGTTGTTATAAATATGACCCGATCTAAGAAGATTGTTGGTGCATGTTTTAACCCATAAAGTGTCTTTTTCAACCTATACACATGATTTGGGTAGTTAGGGTGTACATAACCTCAGCTTGTTCCATATATACTTTCTCAATTAAATCTCTATTCAAAAATGCAGTTTTGACATCGATTTGCCAAAGCTTCCATCCCTTAGATGCTACCAAAGCAATGTCAACTCTCAAGTGGTCATTTTTACAAATGGGATGAAAGTCTCCTTATAATTAAGACCATATTGGTGTGCATACCCTTTAGCAACCAACCATACTTTGTATCACTCTAGAGTTCCATTTGTTTTGCATTTCACTTTATAAACCTTCTTACAATCAATGGGTGTTTTGCCATTAGGCAATCTAATCGAATCCCAAGTGTCATTTTTAGCCAATGCTGCATATTCCTCATCCATGGCTACATACCAATTCTCATCACCAACTGCTTCATTGAACTTCTTAGGCTCTTTGTGACCCATCACTTTAGTCATATAAGCAAAGTGTTTGGTTTAATACCCATTGTAAGTCAGCCTATCAACATACTTTTTGAATCTCTCTGACCTTCTTAACTAAGGTGCACTGTGCAATTCCCTCTCATGAGGTGGTACATATGTGCTTTGCCTAGCTTCACGCATAGTAATAGATGGTGTACCAAGTTCACTATCAAGACTATCATTGCCAGGTGACTCATACCTAGAAGTAAGTGGCCTAGTAACTTCTTCAAACATATTCACTTTTGCCTTTATCTAATCTCCCCCTCATTGACATATCCATGTAAGTGGACATAAACCCATGAATATGCAAGCCACTTGTCCATGGACTAACAGTAGAGGACGTGTCTCCTGTAGGCCCATTAACGGTAGTACTATCCATAATATGAATTTTATCATGAGTATTATCTACTAGTCCATTAAAAAAACCACATTTGGACCACCATACCATGAAGCCAACTCATCAAAACACTACGTTCTTTGCTAACCAATGTCTCACGGGTAGTCAGGTTGTAGCATTTGTAAGTTTTTATATCCTCTACATAGCCAATAAAGACACACTTTAGCAGCCTTCGAATCTAACTTATTCATCTTCTCATCTAGCACATGTACATAAGCAATACATCCAAAGACTTTAGGATGGTTGATATTTGGTTTGTGCCCATACAATTTCTCATACAATGTAAGATCATAAATATTAGTTGTAGGAGTTCTATTTAAGACATATACTACAGTTGCAATTGCCTCAACCCAATAACAATTTAGTATTACATGACTCTTGAGCTTCCATAAGCATTCTATTTTTTCTTTCTGCCACACCATTCTATTGTGGTGTATAACTATATGTAAGCTATCTTTTAATCCCATACTCAACCAAGTACTTGCCAATTTCATGAGATACATAATCATCACCTCCATTAGATCTCAAGCATGAGATATAACATCCAAACTCTTTTTCAACATGTGTTTTAAAATCCTTGAAAACATCTAGCACTTCATCCTTGTGCTTTGGAATATACAACCAAGATATATGCTAAAAGCATCAATAAATGAGGCATGATATCTTGCAAGATATCTCCTTAAATGAGGCATGATATCTCCTTCAATGGTACAACCAAGTGCAATCTCCTTGTGTTGCATGGTTTTTAGCCATTGTATATTTACATGTCTAATGTGCTTATGCAATATTTTCACATCTCAAACTACTCTTGTGTCATGAGCAAACATGGTTGCCTTTAACCCAGGAATAGTAGCATCCAAGGTAAACATCATGCCATCCCTTCTACCTTTAGCAATAATCTTGCAACCATTTCCATACTCTTCAGTAAAACAACCATCTCTATTAAATCTAACTTACAAATCCTACTTTACCATTTTTCCAATAGACAATAAATTTTAAGTGATAGATGGTATATGCAACACATCATATAGACTCTTTTTCTTCCCATCATACATGACTAGTGGTACAATATATGTATGCTTGATGTCATGCTACATATCATCACCAGTACATACATAGCCATGAGAGCCTAGAGTCATCTCATCAAACGATTCTCCATGTGGGATCATATGATCTGAGGCACTTGAGTCAATGTAGCACTTTTCAGTAGCCTTGCCTTGCTCAGGCATATCCTTCGATACACATGTCATAGCAAATAGCCTATGTGATTGATCATCAGTAGCATTGATAGAGGATGCATAGTTACCATTCTATCTACCTTTTGCTTTCATGTCAGCCTACTTTTTATGATAATCTATTGCTATATGTCTATACATGCCATAGTAATGATAGTCTTTGTCTCTATTCGATTGATCATAAGAGTGCCAAGAACCACCTCTGCCTTTAGGTGATCTTTTCCTGCCTCAAAAGGATCCAGATCCTCTTTGACCATGTGCATTTTGATTCTACCAAGGATTTTATTACCTTTGTCCATAAGCATTTCGAGTGTCACCATGATCTAGAGAGGCTCCATGAGTCATGCCACCTTTAGCTCTCTCACTAGAGTAAAAGGTGGCATCTTTTCTTTGAGAGGTACTCAAACCTTGATTCAAACCAAGTTTGACTTATTCATGTAGTAGTAATGCAAGTAACTCATCCCAATCAGGGGGGTTTAGTGGTACAAAAATTGATGTATCAAAGGATTTGTATTCCTTATCCAAGCCATTCAAAGTAATTGGAATCATATCATCATCCTCAACCTTTGATCTAATAGAAGCAAGCTGATCTACAGTGGTTTTAATTTCCATGGTATAAGCTTGTATGCTTCTACCATTCCTTAACATGTTATTGAACTGCTACTTTAGCTCAATTTTATGTGCATAAGTGATGTTTCCATCATGTTTTTCATGAGAATCTCCCATGCATCCTTTAGAATCTGATGGTTAGTGATTTGTATAGCCATAACATCTTATATGTGTAAGGAGAACCAATAATGAGTGTTGGCTATAAACTATATTATACCAATAAAATAGCAATTAAACTGAGCTCAACATGGGCCCAAATTAGCTAAAAAACATCTCAAGTCATCACAACAACATCCCATCATCAAAACATGTCCATATAAGCATTAGTAGTTGCATAGATCTCATGCAAACATGAAGGAGATCCTTGCCAAGAATAGTAACCATCATAAGGCCTACTATAACCAGTAGTAAACCAACTCTAAATTGAGCAAACAATGTTCAAGGCATCAAAAATTACAATATGAAAGCATTTGGAGCATGTAAAAAATAAATCTACAGTCACTTTCAAGCATAAATTAGTATCTTCACCCTTGAACCATTGAAGTATAGTAGCAAAATATCACCCAGAAGCTCCAATATAGCAATGTCAACCATTCATAAGTATTCTTAAGCATTTTCCAAACATTTTACTGACATCTCAAGCCAAAATGAGAGTGTTGTCCTCCGTGACTGCAGTAAACAACCAGACGAAACGTGTTTGTATTGAATATCTCAAAATCCATGTAGAATTTGGAGAAACTTTCTTTTATAAAGTTGTAGACCACATCAAAATAGTTTGGGATCATGGGATGTTTCTCCAAAATCCATTTTTGCAACAAGATATAGCTTTTGCAAAAAACGGGACGTTGCAGGGTTTCTCACAAATTGAAGGTTCACAAACTAAAGATCAAGTCTAGCTCCACAACTCCAACTCTCGTGAAGGCAAGCTCTAATACCATGTTCAATGTAACATACCCGCCTTAATTACGTGAAGAGTAATGTTTTAGTAGTAACCTAGAGTTTATCTTCCAGCCATCACCATCCATACTCTAACCAAAATGATCCGACTAGTTAACCCTAGGTCTATCCCGCATGGGAAGCGTCCTGCCGCCGTTACCCACGGAGGATCAACCTTAGGGTTCCTTATTGATCTAATAGCCACTTATCAACAACTAGCTCACATCCGAAGGTGTCCTTTGAGAGACTTCTTGTCTGGAAGGAGCGACTGCCATTACCCTTGGTTCATGGAGTACAATACTTTTTTCCAGTAGCATACTAAGGATTTATGAAATCCCTTGTAGTGCTTTGGCACAGCCGTCATACCTTTCCCCTAAGATAATTTATAGTTCAGGTTTTGAGACCAAACCTTAGGTAAGTCAGCGAATCAGCCCTTCCTAGCGTTTATTTTTTGGAAAATCTCTCAGCTAGCTGAGACCACCCTACCATAGGAATGGATTTGTCGGGAATCCATCCACCTGCTTCCCTCTATGGATGTTTTTAGTTATCTAATTACCTACCATATTACGTGAAGCATAATAAAACTACTTCATTAATTAAAATCCCTCTATGCGCAATTTTTTGTTTGCGTAATTTACTCACGGACATACAATCAAAATAAAACAAATTCATTGATTATGTTCCATAATGTGTGTTCTCCCGCCCATACAGGAGAAAAATTACAATTTCACGTGCTGCCTCATCCGGCACATCTGCAGGTCACCAAGATCAAATCCACCTATAGCTAGTGTTTATAGATATCCCAAATAGAACTCGGGCCGAACTCGGGCAGGGGACCAAGTAGTTCCTAGGTGTGAAAAGGATTTACTAGCCAAAGCCCCCCGGCACCTTAACCACCTCCTATTTAATATGATCCCTGCTGGGAGACCTCTTGCCATCAGAGCTGGTGATCCATGCTTCCATCGTGGTAAAAACATCCCCTCTTGGTATGGGGATTCAACACCTATCCTTGGGGGAGGTATAGGGCTCCTCAATTTTTATATTTTCCAATACTTAATTCAATTAGGATCTAATCTAGAAAATCACAAACAATCAATCATGCAACTTTTAGAAAAACCTATGGTATCGCGATTGATAAAGGGTTGTTATCTACGCCCGTGACTCCGTTAGTGACTCCTGTGCTCCCAACTCCAACTGTTGCTTCCACGTCAGTAGGGTCATTTGAAATTTTTACTTTTGAATTCTTTTTGTTTGGGGCCATGATGGAAATATGATTCATAGAAGAAGAAGAACACGGCAGTAATACCGGCTAGCAAAGGTGTACGACTCAAGATGATGATGATGGTTATTGCGGGATTCGATGATGTAGGCCTCGCGGATGGTTCTTCTTGCTTCATGGAGAGCAATACTTCTCTCTCTCTCACCTTGGAAAGCAAGGGTAAGAACAAGGGTATCACTTTCTCTAGTATAGAGCAAGAGTGAGAAAATAGGTATGATCTCTCTCTCTCTAGTAGACGGAATAGGGATGAGAGTGGAGGTATGACTTCTAAGTGGATTGATAGAATAGGATAAAGTTCTTTAGTGTCTTCTCTTCTCGGATTAGAGTAGAAGAGGATGAGAGACCTTCTACGTATCCCCTTCCTTCAGTTGAATGGAATGATATCTCTTCATCTCATGGAATAGAGTCTCCTCCTTCTCAATCAACGTCTCGTCCTCATCAAGATTGCTCTTGTCCCCCTCTCTTGGTATGGATCCAGATGTTGCATGGAATTCATGCGGGGGTTCGTGAAGTTGCTCGCCACAGGGACAGTAATTTTTTGTCGATCTTCAAAAATAGACGAGAAGCTTTAAGCTCAACTCAAGCCAATCTCCATAGTGACTCGCGATGTTGGAACTTTGATGTAGGCGAGGGCCTTAAAGCACCTCCTCAAACCTTCTCTCCGAAATTCGATGGCAAGATCGAAGAAGGCGAGGGATAAAATCTCAACCTCAAGCCTTACACACACTTATGATTTTTTTAATGGGTCTTCTCCTCTCATTGTCCTCCCTTTTATATTTTTTCTCCACTTCCTCTCATGTGTGTTTTTTCTTTGCTTTTTCATAAAAGCTTAAGGCATTTAGCTTTAAAGCTTATACTTTTTTCACTATTTTCATTTTTTCCGCCCTATTCATGTCTGCAACTTTTTGGATCATAACTTCGTCATATGAACTCCGAATATAGTCATTCGGGCACTCAATACGATCAGAACGCATCTAACCAACAAGCTCATGCAAATAGAATTACAAAAATCTATCAAAAATAGAAAAAAATAATTATTTTCATAAATCACGTCATTTTTCTCCATCTTTTGTCTTGGACAACTTGTTCCCTTCAAAATAAGTCACAATATATGTTTGGATCCATCTAAAGTGGGAATTAAGTCATCTAAACATGATACTAGAGATTTCAGACTATTCTAGTAAACCAGTCCTACTTTCTGTAAATCTTGTAGAGATTCTGCAGTTTTTCCATGTGTGGACATGCAACATCACGCACATGCATGTTAAAATAAACTAAGTAATGGGGATATTACATTCTTCCCTCCTGAGAGAAATCAAGATGTCCTCATCTCGAGAGAAACTGGAGGTATTCTTTCATAAGGGTTATCTCATCAACCCAAATGGCATTCTCTTCAAGATAATCCTTCCACTGGATGAGATATTTTCTAAGGGTCCTATTCCTAAGGATTCTTTCTTTTACATCCAAGATTCTATCAGATTGAAGTTCAAGTAAATCTTGGCTCGACATTACAACTTGTTGATCATCAAGAATATGATTAGGATTAGGTACGTAGGGCTTCAAGAGACTTACATGGAATACATCATGAACTTTTAGGGTTTCAAGAAGTTGCATCATATAAGCATTAGGTCCAAGAGCATTTATGACTTTGTAACGTCCACAGTAGCTTGGGCGTAGCTTCTTGAATTTTCCCAAGGATAAAGAACTCATTTTTGGGCATACACGGATAAAAACCTTGTCCCCTTCTTGGAAGATTCACTCTTTTCTCCCTAGGTTAGCATAGGCTTTTTGCCGATCCTTGGCAGCTTGTATATCTTGCTTGATAGTTTTGACTTGTTTGTCCATCTCTTCAAGCATCTTATTAGAAGCTTCAAACTTCAAGGTAGGGTCAGAGAAGTTTAGCAGAGTTATGCATTCCTGCCCATATAGAGCTTGAAATGGGGTCATCTGAATGCTCTGATGATAGGACACGTTGTAAACAAATTCCACCAAAGGTAGATATTGTGTCCACTGTCTGGATTTTTTGCAATAATATGCCCTTATTATGTCTTCAATGATCTAATTTACATGCTCTGTCTGCCCATTAGTTTGAGGGTGATAAGCTATACTAAAACAAAGCTATGTACTGAGAGCTTCAAATAATCCCTTCCAAAAATGCGAAGTGAATAGAGAATCATGATCGCTAATAATTCTCTTTGGCATTCCATGAAGTCTAAAGATTTCTTTGACAAATAACATGGCAATATCTGAGACCTTGTAGCTAGTTTTGATCAGAATAAGGTGGGTAACCTTAGTCAACATGTCCACAGTTACCATGATCGAGTTGTATCCTCCTTGAACTGAGGGTAATCCAATTACAAAATCCATATTAATGAATTTCCATTTCATCTAAGGAATATCAAGTGGTTGTAGCTTTCTTGGTAGCTTAACCAGTTCGACTTTTATTTGTTGGCAACTCAAGCATTCAATTACGTATTTAAGTACATTACTTTTGAGCTTCTCCCAATCACTGAGAGTTTTGGCATAGCCAAGATGTCCTAAAAATGGGGAATCATGAGCTTCCCATAGTATCTTCTTCTTAAGTTTTTGACTTGAAGGAATACATAATCTTGTCCTAAAGTAGATAATCCCTTCGTCAATAGAGAAGTTAAGATACTTTGTCTTAAGCTTGGGATTTTGCTATTTTTTCTGAATTTCCTTTAGTATTTGCTGATATTTGGGATCATTGTTTGCCTTCTCCTTGGCTAGCTCGATGATGGGATTGCTAGGCATTGATATCATTGTAGTTAGTGTTTGAGCTCTAGGAGGTTCTTCTAAGATAAGTGTATTGAGAAATGATTTGTGGCTTAAAGCATCTGCAACTACATTCTCTTTGCCTTGTCTATATTTGATCTCAAAATCATACTCTTACAAGACTTCGATCCACTAACGTTGCCTCATATTTAGATCTGGTTGAGTGAAGATCCATTTAAGACATTTATTGTCGGTTATTAGTGAGAATTTCTTCGTGAGTAGATAATGTCTCCATAACTTAAGAGCGTGGATAATTACAAGTAATTACATGTCATGAGTAGCATAATTTCTCTCGTGGGTCTTCAATTATTCTAGAGGAATATTCTAATGGATGTCCTTTCTACATGAGTACACATCCCAAGGCAAGAGAACTCTCATTAGTCACCACTTCAAATTCTTTGATAAGATCAGGTAGTTTGAGGATCAGGGCCATAACTAAGCTTAGCTTGATCATGTCAAAGTTAGACTGTTCAACTTGGGTCCATTTGATGGCAACTTGCTTCTTGAGTAGGTCGGTGAGGGGTACATCAATCAAGGCATAATTCCTGATAAAGATCTAATACCATCCTATTAAACGCAAAAAGCTACGAAGTTCGCTTACAATGGTTGGGGCGGCCAATCTTGTACATCCTTGATCTACTGAAATTCTCTCTGCTAAAACTATAAACCCTAAATATGTGACTTCCTTCATCCTTGGAATATGTTAAGATGTCGTCAAAGAATACAAGGAAAAAATCATCAAGATAAGGTCTGAATATATCTTGCTTTAATCTGTTGAAGATAGCAGGGGTGTTTGTTAATCCAAATGACATTACGATAAACTCATAAATAATGATCATACCTTGTGCTAAAAGCATTTTTTGGGATATCTTCTTGCTATTCTGATCTAGAAATACCTTGATCTAAGATCAATCTTGGAGAAAATATTCACTCCTTGTAGCCGGTCAAGTAGTTCATCGATCCTTGGAATTTTATACTTATTCTTGATCGTTACCTGATTTAGCCCTCGATGATCAATGCAGAGACAAAGAGTCCCATCCTTCTTTTTTTGAAATAACACCAGAGCTCCCCAATGTGAGTTATTGGGTCTAATGTATCCCTGATCTAAGAGTTGTTTGAGTTGTTACTTTAGTTCTATGGCTTTCGGAATGGACATTTGATATGGTTTCTTTGCAAACAACTGGTGCAGCTCTTGGTACTAGCTTGATTTCGTGGTTGACTTCTCTCTGTCGTGGAGGTTTAGTTAATTCTTCAGGAAATACATCAGCAATATTCCCTAAGCCACAACGATTTATCTTTGGTTAATTATCATGTTCAGTATTATTTAATTTGATTAGGTATACAGGTGACCCTTTTCTTAAACCTTTAGCGATTCGAGAAGCTTTTGCTAATTGAATCTTTGGTTTCCTTGCTTCTCCCTATGTGGTCACTTGTTGTCCTACAAGATTCAAGAATGTGACTTGGCCCTTTTCACAATGAATATGAGCGTCATTGGGAATTAACCAGTCCATTCCTAACAGGAACTCATAGGTTCCCAGGTTCATCACTTTGTGGGCTCTTTTTGCATAGCCCCTAGCTATATTTCTATTTTGGAATTTATTATTCCAAGGCATATTGTTTCTTGGACTAGAGTTCATGTACAATTGGTTTTGCTCTTATCAATGCGTCTTGGAGGTTAGATGGACGCATTGCTTCAAGCCATGTGTTCAGGGGATCATCCAATCCATGGCAAAACTTGGATACTTGTTGTGCAATATCCATAAATGATGCATACTTGAGAAGTGTTACATCATGATAGAGTTTTCTGAATTAACTTAGGGAATCTAACAATGAATTTCAGATATATCTATTGACTCAAAATTCTTAATTGCTAGAATGCTAACCATTTTCATATCCAATGGATAGACAAAATAATTTCTTTTGGTGTAGGGAAAAAATACATGGTTTATTTTGGGATGGTTGGTTATTTGGGAGAGAACATTTCCCTAATATAATCTAAGTATTGTCAAGATTGTGGGAGAGAAGGAAGGAGTCTCACTTGTAGCTTTCTTGCTTGCACAATGGGGGAATACACACAAGGGTGGAGGCTGAAAACAGTTTTCCTCTTCTTAGTTGTGTAAGCCAAAAGAACTCTCATAAAAAGAAATAGAAGAACCCTATATATGGGTCTCAAACCAAACTCAACTAACTAAGGTGGCATACTAACTGAGCCACAAACTAGAGTAGATAAGGATAGCTGTCATGTAGCTATTATTCATGGGCGGTGTACCAACCACATCTGCAACTGACAAGTCGGTGACATAAATGCACAACGGTCACCCTGGCATATCATGAGTGGAGCTCGATATCTCAACACTCCCCCTCGAGCTCAATCCCAATTCCTGCACACCAAGCAGGTGTCTGAACTTTTGCAGCTTCTCTACGCCCAATGCCTTCGTGAATATGTCAGCTACCTGATCCTCTGTGCTGACATAAACTAGATCAATAAGACCTAGTAAAACCCTCTCCCGCACATAGTGATAATGCACCTCAATGTGCTTTGTTCTAGCATGATAGACTGGGTTATTTGCCAAGTGTATACTACTCATGTTGTCACAATAAATGACAACTGGCCCATCTGTAGGCTGATGCATATCATAAAGTAGCTTATGCAACCAAGCTACCTCACATGCAGCCATTGCTGCACCCCTGTACTCAGCCTCTGTGCTCGACAAGGCAACTGTAGGTTATTTCTTGCTGCTCCAAGTGACTGCAGCACTCCCAAAAGAGAACACATATCCACTGGTAGATCGTCTATCAGAAATACTACTAGCCCAATCAGCATCAGTGTATCCATGCAACTGTATCAGAACCCCAATCTCATAAAATAGTCCATACTGCAATGTGGACTTCACATACCTGAGTATGCGTCTAGCCGCATCCAAATGCGGTTTCCTTGGAGCCTACATAAACTGACTTACCAATCCAACAGCATAGCTCAAATCTGGCCTGGTAATAGTCATATAAATCAAGCTTCCTACTATGCGTCTGTACATAGTAGGGTCTTCCAGAAGCTCACCTACATCTGCGCTCAGCTTCACATTCTGCTCCAAAGGAACTGAAATAGGCTTACAGCCTGTCATCCCATATTTGGACAGCATGTCCAATCCATACTGCCTCTGCAAGAGCTGTATCCCACTTGGTGATCTAATCACCTCAATGCCCAAGAAATAACGCAGCTCTCCCAAATCCTTCATCTCAAACTTCTGCTTCAATAGCATTTTCACATGAAGGATATCTTTATCACTGTCACCTGTCATAATCAAATCATCAACATAAATGACAAGTAGCATAATATCTTTCTCTGTTTTTCTCACATAAAGTGAGAAGTCTGCCTTGGAAATCTGAAAGCCAATAGTGACAAGATATTGTCCTATCTTGTCAGACCATGCTCTAGGTGCTTGCTTCAAGCCATACAATGCTTTCTTCAACCTGCAAACAAACTCAGGATGAACAACATGCACATAATCTGGTGGCTGCTCCATATAGACCTCTTCTTGCAAATCACCATGCAAGAAGGCATTCTTTACATCCATCTGATGTAAAGACCATCCCTTTGATGCAGCCATAGCAATGACTGCTCTTACGGTTGCCATCCTTGCAACCAGACTGAATGTTTCTTCATAGTCAATGCCATATGTTTGTGCATACCCCTTGACTACTAATCTTGCCTTGTATCTGTTCACAAAACCATCTGCATTGTGCTTCACCTTATAAACCCACTTACAGCCAATTGCATTCTTATCTTTAGGCAAAGGTACCAACCCCCATGTAGCATTTGCTTCCAAGGCATCCATTTCTTCATCCATGGCTTTCTCCCATTTTTATTTTCCCATGGCTTGCTCAAAAGAAGTGGGTTCTGGTTCCTGTATCACTTTGACCATATATGCATAGTGAATGGCTGTAAATCCATCATATTTCAGCCTATCCACAGGATACCTAGCTCTGGTAGACCTGCGCAAAGTAGGTTCACTCCCAGGTGCTCTCAAAACATCCCTGGTCTTCCTTACTCCAAGTGTAACAATAGAAGGAATACCCAACTCATCATCAATGCTCTGTTTTGAGCCACTGGATTCACCATCCACATAAGAGTGACCTGCATTCACATCAAACATGGGCTGATCTACCTTCTCTTTTTCTTTTCGTGATACCTAAATACCACTATCTACATTGCTTTGAGAAGATTCTCCTGATCTCAATCTGCTTGTCCATGGCAAAGAATGTGAACCACTGCTAGAGGACGCTCCAGGTCCACTAATATCTTGTGACTGCTGTTGTGAATTCTGTGCAGCATTACCATTTTGTGCATCTACATTATCAATCACATTTACTGGTTTATACCAGCTACTCATCTCATCAAAAAAAACATCTCTACTCACTGTAAACTTACGAGTAGAAGGGTTATAGCATCTATACCCTTTCTGCTGCAAAGAGTAACCAATAAAGATGCACTTCTTAGCTTTTGGATCCAACTTGGATCTCAACTCATCTGGCACATGAACATAGGCAATGCAGCCAAAAATCTTCAAATGAAAAATATCTGGTTTCCTACCAGTATACCTCTCCTCTGGAGTCATCCCATGTATTGCTGTAGTGGGAGTCCTGTTCATTATGTAGACTACTGTAGCAACTGCTTCAGCCCAGTAAAAATCTGGCAAGTCTTTTTCGTTGAGCATGGCACAAGATACCTCTCCAATATGCCTATTTTTCCTTTCTGCAATTCCATTTTGTTGTGGGGTATGACTGCATGAATATTGCTGCTTTATGCCATGCTCCTGCAAGAACCTTGCAAACTCATTTGAGAGGTACTCTCCCCCTCCATCTGACCTTAGGCATTTTATTTGCAGGCCTGTTTCTTTTTCAACCACAGCTTTAAGAGTTTTGAAAAGCCCAAAAACTTCACTTTTCTTTTTCATAAAATACACCCAAACTTTTCTACTATAGTCATCAAAAAAAGTGACAAAATAATGACAGCCTCCAAGAGATGCAGCGTTAGTAGTCCACACATCAGAGTGGATTAATTCCAATGGCTTTTTACTCTCTTGAACATGTCTAGGAAATGGTTTCCTTGCCTGTTTTCCAAACTGACAGGCTTCACATACCTTATGCATTTCTGCAACCTTGAATTTTGGCAATCCTGCAATAATATTTTGGGCCTGCATTGATTTAAGTCGCTGTACATTAACATGACCAATGCGTTTATGCCAGATATCAATATCTGCAACTACATCGGTCCCATGTGCAAACATTGCTGCACTCAATTCAGGCATGTCTGCATCCAATGTAAACATTCTGCCCTTCTTCTTTCCTTTTGCTATCAAGTGACCTTTATTTTTCATATCCTCAACAAAGCATCCATGGGAATTAAATCTGACCTGCAAGCCCTGCTCAACCATTTGACCAACTGAAACCAGATTCTTGGTGATATTCAGGACATGAAATACATCAGACAGGTATTTCTTTTTCCCATCCTGCATAGACAAATGAATATTTCCAATCTGCACAATAGGATGTGTAGTATCATCACCAGTCTCCACAAATCTTGATTTTTCCATTTTCCTTGCATCCTGCATCCATTCTGCATGACCTGTCATGTGGTTTGATGCACCTGAGTCAACATACCACACATTGTTACTTTCTTCTGCACTTGTCACAGAATTGGTCATGTGCTGCACCATAAACAAATGCTCATTTCTGTCATCACCCTGTCTACTAGAAGATGGATAATTCCCTTGTTGTAGTTTTCCATTCATGATGTCATTCTACTTTTTATAGCAGTCTTTAGCCATATGACCCATTTTACCACAGTAGTAGCATTTAACATTGCTGTTTGCATTTTGCCCTCTTTGCCATCCACCACAACCTCTTTGGCTCCCCCTGCCTCTAGAGTTACCACGCCCTCCTCAATAGGACTGGTTTTCTTGAGTTTGCTGCATATTCTGATTTCTACCACGGCCTCCAGATCGGCCTCCTCTACCTTTGCCTCTACCTCTTCCAGTATTTGAGTAGAAGACAGCTTCTTTTGAAGTTCCTCCTGAAGAAGATGCACCACCATTTCTCTGCTCCTCAGAAATTAGAAGAGCAATCAACTCCTCAAAATCAGAAAATCTTTCACGGACAGAAATGGATGTTCGAAACTGTGCATAATCCTTTCCTAGACCATTCAAGGTCATAGAAACTAAATCATCATCTTCCACTGGCGACCCAATGGAAGCAAGTGCATCTACGATCTTCTTCACCTTCATGTGGTAGTCATTGATGCTCATACCTTCTCTTTGCACATTGTGCAACTCTTGCTTGAGCTGCATTTTCCTGGCTTGCATATTTGTTCTATACATTTTTGATAGAGTATCCCATGCCTCCTTTGGCATACTTGCATCTTGAATATGCACAATCATAGAGTCTGAAATGCTGATAGACAGCCAGTACATAACTTTCCTGGCTCTCTCATGCCATGCTTTAAATGCCTGCATTTGCTATTGATTGGGAACATCAGGAAGAAGTGGTTCTTCTTCATTTCCTGCAACAAATTCCCAATATCCTTTTCCCATAAGGAAATTCGTCATTCTAAACTTCCATGCTTGGAAGTTGTTCTTGTCAAGCTTTTCAGTTACAATCTGTGAAAGAGAATCAGACGCCATTACAGAACACTGCAAAAAATTCTGTCACTGCAAAAAACATAGCTTCACCCTCACAAGGGCAAATCTGCAAAACTGGTGAAAGTGGTATTTGACCACACAGTCACTTCCTAGTGACGATTTTACATAAACAGGAGACAAGGATGATTTTGTAACTCCCAATGTCTCAACGCATAAGCACACGATGCAAATTTTACAGTACCTTTTCACCAACCTGTAGAACAGTGGTTGCACAGCATAAAACTGGGCCTTTTCCTGAGTGCGTGCAGAAAAGTTCCGCCTCCAAAACAGGCCCCGAAACGGCCTCAAATAAAAAAAACAGGGTCGCCATAGGCTAAAGCCCTCTCCCGTAGCATATACTGCCCTCTTGCTTCACCGCGAAGGGCGTCTCAACCTGAGACAATGCACTCTTGCAATTTTTGGCTGTGCTACCTGTAGAGATCTGCTCCCAAAACAGAAAATGAAAGCAATACTGCTCCTCTTACCAGAACACCGCGAGCTTGGCTTGCTTTCTTGAGCTCCTTACCACAAACAAGGCTCTGATACCATGTCAAGATTGTGGGAGAGAAGGAAGGAGTCTCACTTGTAGCTTTCTTGCTTGCACAATGGGGGAATACACACAAGGGTGGAGGCTGAAAACAGTTTTCCTCTTCTTAGTTGTGTAAGCCAAAAGAACTCTCATACAAAGAAATAGAAGAACCCTATATATGAGTCTCAAACCAAACTCAACTAACTAAGGTGGCATACTAACTGAGCCACGAACTAGAGTAGATAAGGATAGCTGTCATGTAGCTATTATTCATGGGCGGTGTACCAACCACATCTGCAAACAACTGACAAGTCGGTGACATAAATGCATAACAGTCACCCTGGCATATCACGAGTGGAGCTCGATATTTCAACAAGTATGGCATTTGGATACATCCATTGGGTAATAATTAGGCTTTGAATAATGGATATCTAAAAATTGGTACTTTAAAGGAAGATCAGGAAGTCCATCTTTGATGTAGTTGCGACGTTTGGAGCGACCAACAACTATATTTCGGTCCACTGGGATGACCTTTGTCACTTCCTTGTAAATATATAGATTTAGTTTAACCTCCCGGCCTCTAAAGAATAAAGTTGAATTCACTCTAGCTTCATGGAATAAATAAACCTTCACGACTTTAAGATTTTCCATCCATCTTATCCTCTTCAAATTGGTCTGAAGGAAGGCAAGACGGCTTGCATCGATATAACAATATCCACTGCTTATCATCTAGCATCTTTCTTGCTATAGTGGAGAAGGATCATAGATGTGATCCAAAATCCGCATTACTTGCATTCTCCATCCATAATCCGCAAAATGCATTGCCGATGTAAACATTGCTCGGAAGACTAGGAACCACTCCCAATCTTCGTCTCTCTGGGTAGGATAAAAACACATATTAGCAAGGGAAGGGAAAAACAACTCATATCTCAGGCTACACTTATCAAGTTTTTGATTTCTTTTGGCTCTGATACTAGTTGTAATGTACCTGCCTTAATTATGTGATGACTAACATTTTAGTAGTCACCGAGAGTTTACCTTCCAACCGTTGCCATCGTACTCTAACAAGAATGATCGGATTTTGTCTAGTTAACCCTAGGTCTACCCCGCAGGGGAAGCATCCTACCGTTACCTATGGAGGACTGACTTGAAGGCTCCTAATTGATCTAACAATCACCTATCAAGAACTAGCTCATATTCGGAGGTGTCCTTCAAGAGGCATCTTGTTCGAAAGAAGTGACTGCCATTACCCTTGGTTCATGGAGTACAACGCTTTTTTCTAGTAGCAAACTAAGGATTTATGAAATTCCTCGCGGTGCTCTGGCACATCCGTCGTACCTTTCCCCTAAGATAATTTATAGTTCGGGTTCTGAGACCAAACCCTAGGTAAGTCAGTGCATCATCCCTTTCTAGAGTTTCTTCCTAGCGTTTGTTTTTGGGAAAACCTCTCGGCTAACCGAGACCACCATGCCATAGAACTGGATTCATCGGGAATCCATCCACCTGCTTCCCTCTATGGAAGTTCTTAGTTATCTAATTACCTACCACATTATGTGAAACATATAAAAATAGCTTCATTAATTAAAATCCCTTTATGCATAGTTGTTTATTTACGTAATTTACTCACAGACATACAATCAGAATAAAAAAATTTCATTGATTATGTTCCATAATGTGTGTCCTCCCGCCCATATAGGAGAAAAATTATAATTTCACATGTTGCCTCATCCGACGCATCTACACATCACCAAGATCAAATCCACCTATAGCTAGTGTTTATAGGTGTCACAAGTAGAACTCTTGACTAGTTCCTTTTTTTCACTAAATGTGGTTCAAACTTTTTGATGGCTTTATCACACCTTTTGCTAACATGTCTTAGACTACATAATTAATTATTTGAATTTATTTAGGTGATATTCTACTTTGCATTAGCATCTTGATATGTGGGCTAGGGTATTTTGGAATGTCATGATAGATTGGTGCATTGATGGTGGTTTTCTCTATAGCTTTGTAGGTAATATGTGAGGATATCTTTGGATGACTCTTTACATGTCATGTAGATATTGCTCAGTACTATTCATATTTGAACTTGTTAACCCCAAGTCGAGATGGCGAAAAAAGGAAGGAAAAAGCAGGAAAAAACATGAAAAAAGAGCAAAGATACACAAGCGACCTCCAAAGCTAAGTCGAGGCAAAAAGCGCAATTTTAAATGAAAGGCGCCTCAAAAAACTTGGAAAACTCTTGTAAAAGAGCGCCAGGCTCCCTCCTGTGCCAACTATAAAATATTAGACGGGTGTAGACTAGAGGCATAAGGCTAGAAGAGGGAAATGGAAAAAGGACCTTGCCACAATGGCCGGTCATGTAAAAAAGGGATGGGTGCCCATGGGATTTTAGGGTTTGTATATATAAAGTTCAAAAAGTGAATGAGAGCTCATTCTTTGGTGTGTGGCTAACAAGAGCTCTTTTCTTCTTCTCTTCCCCTCAACTTCTTGCTTGTGTGTGCTCTTGAGAGAGGGAGTGTGAGAGTGTGAGGGAGTGAGTGTGTGAGAGTGAGGGATTGAGAGGGTGAAGCTCTTCACCATCTCCTCTTCTCTTCTCTTTTCTTGAGTGCACGGCTATGGAGGATGGAGCTTGGAGATGGAGGAGGCTTGACGATGCTTGAGCTCGCATCTAGAATAGTGGAGCTACCGGGATGTGCGAGAGAGGAGGCAAATCGTATCGGCATCAAGGTAAGCTCATTACACTCATAGGATCGACGACGCATCAGCTAGGTGAGAGATAGCCATTAGAGCTCGCTTGAAATTCTTGAAGCAATAAGCCGTCTGTGGGTCTTGGCGGTTCAGCATGAGCTCCCACTACATTTTGGTTTCATTGCGGGGACCAACGGATTCAAGCTTGAGCACTTGCGCGCCTCATATCGAGCATCACAGTAAGGGATTCATCCCCGAAATGGAGCTTGAGATAGGTAGGAAGTTTGGGTGTTTTTGATCTTCAAAACAAGTAAGTATTTTGGGATATTTTGTTTGTTTGATGATTGGGAAACATGGAGAAATTATTTCAATTTTTTGCTTTCGATTCTTGTTGCATTTAGTGTAGGTTAGGATTAGGAAATCGCACCGGAGAAGGGTAGGGTTTACTGTTGCAAAACAAGGCAAAACAGGGCAAAAATCGTGCAAAAAAGGATAAAAAGTTTGCTTGTGATGACTAAGATCGGCAAGTGAGTGATTGGGGGCATCGACACCATACCCGGAAAGGGGTATACAAGCCAAGAGGCCAAGGTAGAGCTCATTTGTGACCATTTCAGCGAGAGAGAGAGAGAGAGAGAGAGAGAGCCATCGCACGATTCAATCCGATCGCACCCATCAACAGCCCTACCGCTCTATTCAGGTATACGAATCCCTTCCCCTATCCCCTTAGATAGGATCTGGAGGTTTATGCTTGCTATGATTGATTAAACCACAAGAATCGAGCGAAATCGAACTCTCGCTGCTGTCGACGTCGTGCCGCGTTCGGCCCGTCCAAGTGGTCGCTTCTGGGCCGAGTCCCAGAATCGGCCCTCGGTCCTTTTTCATTCGGCCCACTCTGCCCAGACATACTCGGCTCGTCCGAGTCAACCATTTGGACCAACGACTAATTCGGCCCTCCGCCCATCCGAGCCATAGGATTTGGCCCTCGGCCACATGTCATATTCGGCCCTCGGCCCAAGTGCCTCGGCCCGTTCAAGTGACCTCGTCCGAATTGACCACTCGGCCCGTCTGAGCCAACCTATCCGAGCGACTTCATCCGAGTCTACGCCTCAGCCCGTTCGATTCTACCCTGTCCGAGTCCCAAATTTGGCCCTCGGCCCATGTACCTCGGCCCGTCCAAGTGACCCACTCAGACCCTGCAATTCGGACCAGCTGGGCCGAGTGTAAATTTTTATCAAATTCTCAGAAATTTGACCTCACCTGGCTAGAGCTCAGCAGCGCAAACTGTCAAAAGTCCCTCTGATGCTCAGGACTTGATTCTAGTGCACGGAATAGATGAAATCGTAGGGAGCAGCCGCTTAGCAGCTTGAAGTAGGCAGCAGCGAGACCCAGAGACCTAGACGTAAAGTGCTGAGCAGTTAAAACCTGATTGGCCAAGAACAAATGAGGCAACATATTAGAAAAAACTTGAACCCTGTCAAGGCGGCCAGAAAATTGACCAACAAGCCTATCAGGCCCGAAACAAAGCGAGAGTGCATAAGAGGCTTCGAGATTGTTTGCTATGCTCACCTTGAATTTTCGCACTTGAATGCACTTAAGGTTCTCTCTGCATTTTCACAAGTTCATGTGTTTCATTGTCTAGTAGCTACCTCCAGTGCTCGATCTTGTTCTGCTTACTGCTGCTCCATGTTCTATTTTCTTTCCTCGTCTTTGGCATTGAGCTCAGCCATAAGCACTTCTAATTTGGTGGTTTTTGCAATGAGCTCCTCATATTGCATGATCAGGAACTTGTGTTCTCTTTGCATTTTCACAAGTTCATGTGTTTCATTGTCTAGTAGCTGCCTCCAGTGCTCGATCTCGTTCTGCTGCTGCTCCATGTTCTGTTTTCTTTCCTCGTCTTTGGCATTGAGCTCAGCCATAAGCACTTCGACTTTGGCGGTTTTTGCAATGAGCTCCTCATATTGCATGATTAGGAGCTTGCATTCTCTCTGCATTTTCACAAGTTCCTGTGTTTCATTGTCTAGTAGCTACCTCCAGTGCTCTTTCCTATGTCCTTAGCCTTCACTTCTTGCTTGAGATCCGAGATCTTCCTTTGCTGCATGGCTATCATTCTAGTTTTGTTGAGTTGGAAGGCAGATCTGACTCCTTTTCAGTCGTCGCCAACTTAGCCACAGCTATCTTTCGTTCCTCCTTAGGTTTCTCCAATTGGGAGAGTAGCTCGGTGACATACTCGTCGTAGTTAGCTGATGGTGTCATCGTTGTGTGGGTCGATGATGTCGAGGCTTCCACCTTCTACCGTTTAGGGTCTTTCCTTGATTCTGCATCAGTGGCTAGCCTCTTTTGCCCTGTGGCCGTAGTTTCGATGCTCTGTCCTGGGCCATTTCTTTGTTGATGAAGTACTGCATTCATGCCACGAAATTCAAAACATCGGCATTGGTCGGGATGCTGGGGGTGGTGGTGGTTGGTTCGGTGGGAGGCACCATGAGGGGAGGAATCGGGTGAATTGGGGCTTTTCCCTTGCCCTTAATGACAACAGGCGGCACGATCTCCGATGCCTGTGTGCTAGAACCAAGCCCTTCTTCTCTTTGTGGGCTTAGATTCCCCAATTCATCTGCCCTGCTTTGTTGTTCGATAGACCGGCATGTAGCCTCAGTCAGCTCTTCTTCCTCCTTTCTTCTTAGTTCCTCGTCTTCCTCCACAGTTTTTCTTTACCTTTCCGCTTCTGTTGTTCGGCGTTCTTCTTCCTTTTTGTATTTTTCTTCATTTTCCTTCTTTTTTATCTCCTAAGACTCTTGTCTTGAAGCCTTCTTATTCTTTTTTGGCCCTTTCCAAGTCCTCTTTCTCCTTCTTGCGGCCTTCGTCATCCTTTTTCTTCCTTGGGGCTGTTTTCTTCTTGGGTTTGTTGGTCGTCCTCTTGCTTTTCTGTTCTTCCCCTTCTTCCTCGGTCTCAGTCCTGTCGCTGGACCTCTCCTGGTACTGATGAGGGGGTGACCTGTCAAGCGTTTCCCCTTCCCCCTATTCTGCATCCTGCGTCTCTTTCACGGCCTCCTGAATGAGCGCGTTGTTAAGATGCTTCCATAGGCGATGAACGAGGCCTTGTTTCTTTCTATGGCCTTAGACACTGGAGTCTCTCCTCCTGCGCAGGCATGCTTCCTAAAGCCAGCGCTTTAGCTGCTTGGTCAATGGTTTTGTGCACATAGCCATTCCAATTGACTTCATGCAGGGTATGAGCCGCCACATTCTCCAGTACTGGCACATTGATTTGGTGCATCAATGCGTCATAGCGCTGGCTGGAAAAGAGCGCGTGTATCAATTTTGCCTGCAATCAGGTTTCTGCATCAGGGATATCTTGGATGCTAATGCCGTCATTTGTCAGCACGTCCTCCTTTCTCATCCCTAGCATGGCATACACATCTCTCTTTTGCTTCTTTTCCATTTTCGATTCTAGTCCTAGTGCCTTTTTCACCAAGGCGGGGGTTAAGCGAACCAACACTTGCTTGGCATTTTGTCCCCTTCCTATTGTGACAATGCCGCATTCGTTGTCGGGGTCGTAAGACCTGAGAAATTCCACGCACCTTGTGTGGTCGGGTTCTTATGCGAATCTTTCCAGGTACTTGGTGAAGTTGCAGTTTTCAACGAATCTCCTGGCCACTTCTTCCTTGGCCACCAATCCTTCTATGTTGTGAATAGTTTGGAATTTTAGTTGGTTGTAGGCGCGGCTCTCCAGGGTGATGCTGTACTGCGCTCTCTCCTCTTTCGTGAATGGAAGCCGGTGGGCACGGTCTTGTTGCGACATTTTTTGTTCCTGTCATAAACCGTAATTTTCATTAGTGCTTTCCACATAGTAATTTGCTGATTGTTGAAAAAGAAAAACTCTATGCCTTTTGAATGAATTCATGAACAACCAATGTAGATTTTCATTTTCAGCCTTTGACTTTTTGCCCTTTACTTCAAAGTTTCCATGCCCTTTTTCCTACCCCATCCGTTTTTCATAATGTATGTTTATGTGTTTTACTAATTTTGATTTGATTGGCCTAATTTGATTCACCTCACCCCCTCCCCTTCCAGCTTGAGAAGAATCCTTCCTAGGATTTAGGGTCAGAAGGGAAAGGGCGTTTGGCATGGTGGTGTAGGAGTTACTTGTGAAGGAGCCAATCATAGAACTAGGGGTTGTATTCTAAGTGAGCTTCGCGGTCCAGATTAGAGGGTTGAATCCCCACTTGCGTGATGTATGTGAGAAGAACATCTGTTAGGAAGTCACAAGAGTTGACGCGGCTAGCAATGTGTAACTCTTCCTCAGTCAACAAGCGGTCGAGGTAGGGGTGTCCTTTGATGTATTCTTCCATGGGTCGGCCCCCAAGAGTGGTTAACACTCTATACGAGGTTGGTGCGACATATGTGGGGTCGTATTCCACTGTTTTGATAGCGCGGTGCTGCTCAATGTTGGTCATTATGTGGCACCCTTCAACTTCCCATTGCAGCCTAAGAGTGTACCAATGCCTCAAGAATGGGGAGTCAGTATCAGTGAGCTTTGATAACACTGTGATTTCTTGACCAATGATAGCAGAAGTGGTTCACTGATCGTATGACGTTATGAGGCACTGTTTAATGGCTTGCTCCTTGGAGATCTCACTGTTGAGCAATTCAGTAGCAGCGGAGCGAGAAGCTTTTGCAAATGCGAATTCAAAGGTCTCCCAGGAGCATGGCATTGTTTTAACTTCAGTTGCAAAGGGTTCCTCCAATAGTCCTAAGTCCAAGCGGTCGTAGCTTTGTGCTAGCGACATGAAGGTAGTGTCTAATCGTTTAATGCATTCCACGACGTCATCCCCAGTGTCCTCAGCGAGGTCGGTGGCTAGCGCTAAAAAGGATTTGTGTTCATAGGAGGGCTGGAAAAAGAGAAGATCATCGCAGAGAGCAAGGCAGAAGCCGCCCAGGTGGCCTTTGGTGCCCAACAAAAGGCCTTCCTCAACACCATCATGGACACCACCCGCCCAGAGGAGGGAGAGTCATTGGAGGTGGTACAAAAGAAGCTTAATATTGCACGCAGGGCTCTGCATGCAAGACTGCAGATGCCACCCCAACCTACGGAGGTTAGATTGAGCCTGGAAGAGCAAAGGAAATACCTACTGCTGGCCGGCCTAACCCCCCAAAAAATAGATGCCATAGGATTTGAAGAGGGAGTGCCACAGGGAGACCGACAGGGGGAGGAAGCAGAACTCAAATTCGACATGGGCAGATTCAGAGAGGATGTGATCCCACAACCCCCCTCGTCGTAGTCTCAAGAGCAACAACAGGAGGACCCATCTGCGGAGAGACAAGCCGCGCTTAAAGAGAGACGCAGAAAGTTAGTCGAAGAAGCCAGGAAGCATTTAAGGGCCAAACCAGCCATGCAGCCATCCGCACCCCTCCCACCTTGCCCTGATGACATCCCAGCTGGATTCCACGCAGAGCTAGTGGTTTGGGAGGGACTAGAAAAAGAAAAGGACCCATTCACCTTTAGCTTCCTCCTGCCCAATAGCCTGCAGAGGGTCTTGCCGCTAAAGGTGATGGAGGAGGTGATCGCGATCGGTGGCCGGCTAGGGAAAAAGTGGCTAGAAGAGAGAGAGAAGACCCCCACCTCTTGGGAAACTGAAGAGGCCGACTACTGACAAAAAAAACTTTTTGAAGTTCCACACACAGTACAGGGCTATAAAAGCCAACCCCAGTGGAGGAGGCGAGTATGCGACATTAGTATGCTCGCCTGGATGGCGTTTTGTAACACGCTACCCTTCGAGAGGAACAACCCCACATACATGGCATACCCTCAAAGGGTAGATGTGGATTTTGATGCCACCCTCCACGGGCATTATGACTTTCCCATTATCTATAACTCCAATGTAGTATCCTTCGAACATGCCCTCCTCTTTGACTTAGAAAGCCTAGATGACTCTATGACGTGCTTTCTCGCAGATTTCTCTTCATGCCCCGACCCAGCTTTTGTAACTACCTTTGATTACTTAAGCTATTACTTAAGCAAGACCCGACTCCACAAGAGCGCGGCCTGCCTCCCCTCTTCTTTGACCCTAATGCCATTGATAGTTGCACCATGGCTCGTCTTATGATGAGGGCTAGTCTCCTCCCCTCCTTTTGCCTAGCCCTCCTAAAAGACATGAATGACAGCCAGTTTACTAGGTGCAATCACCCTTTCCTTTCCACCACCTCTCTCCACGTCCGCATGAATCTGAAAGGATACATGCAAAGCTACCAATTTTTGAGCAAATCCATCCGATCCCCTTCCCCTCCTCATTCAGATGAAGAGAATTAGGCCCTGGCTGTCATTCCACTACTGTAACTTCAAAAAAAAAAGGGTAAAGAAAAGAAAAGTGAAGAAAAGAACAGCATGAAAGGAAAAGCACGAAAAACACTCTCCACTGAGACTAGACAACATAGCCCACTCGCAGAAGCACTTACCACCACATAAAGCACGATCACTGCACCTAGGGGTTCTCAAGTTAGGCGTGCCCAGTGGCTTCAGTCGGCCGGCTCCACTCCTAACTCCCTAGCCCTTTTGCTCCCCCACTTCACGCTTAGGGCACATCAAGGGCAGGACATACCTAGGGAGGTAACACTCGTCTATGGTTAGATCTGTCACCCTAAGCCACTTGCACCACACCTTCCTTGGTACAAATGGGGTCCTCAAGTGTGGGACATCACCCAGGCTTGCCTGCGGTTAGACCCACCTCCCCATTCCACTAGCACGAGCAAAATGCACTAACACAATGAGGCAGGCACTCCCCTTAGGACCATCACCGCACCTTCTCCTTTCAAACATCACAAAAAGCAACAAACCACCGACTTCGGAGGCCCCGTCAACCACACAATACCTATTTGTCTTCTCCGACAAAAATCACTTCACAGCTTCCACAAGCACCTCTCCAAGTGGCCCTCACCTTTACACCACTTGGCCAATTGCCTGCCAACCTACAACAACACAGAAGTGCCATGGGATTGGCACCCGTCTAGGAGGGGGGTAAATGTTAACCCCAAGTCGAGATGGTGAAAAAAGGAAGGAAAATGCAGAAAGAAACATGGAAAAAAAGCAAAGACACGCAGGCGACCTCCAAAGCTAAGCCGGGGAAAAAAGCGCAATTTTAAATGAAAGGCACCTCAAAAAACTTGGAAAACTCTTGTAAAAGAGCGCCAGGCTCCCTCCTTGAGAGCGGAATTTTGGTGCTGGAAAGTGCTTAAAAATAGCAAAAAATTATGAATATCAAGGGAAAAATATTCACTGTCAAAGGTGGCGGCTCGATCTAGGACGATTTTAAGCGCCAAAGTGCTTTAAAGGTGTCCGAGCGACACTTGTTGATTTTTCATAATTTTTCAAACAGTCGTGCGGGTTGGCAAGAGTTACTGGCCAATGCGGGATGCCAAGCCGGACGCCCATGATTTTTCAGAGCTCAATTCGGAGTCCGGACGGGGAAATGGCCAAGGAAACGGTCAAGATATGAAAAGGTGGACACTTGGGAGGCCAAATTTGAGCATGCCTTTTGAGTTTGGAGCCCCCCCAAAAATTTTATGCACCTTATGAAGCAAAAAACGTGGAGAGAGAATGAAGAGGGATGAAAAAACGTGGAGAAAGATGGCGCCCGAAAAATGCGCCATGGAGGATGGAGAGGCAACTTGCCTGCTGCAAACAACCCCCCCAATGGATTATGGGGCTTCATTCCCTCCTGAATGCTAACTCTATCGCCGCCCTTCGCCCGTCAATTGATGGCCTGAATGCTGAGATAGAAATCTAGTCTTTCTCTCTCCTCCCTCTCTCTCTTCTAAAGGCAAGTTCATGTGGGAAGAAGAAGGAAGAAGAAAGAATGATGGAGGCTTGTCCGGCATGGATCGGATTGCTCCACGGGCTGGAAATGGTGATTGGTGATTATGCTGGACATGAAGTGCTGCTGATTTCCAAATCTACAGCCATGGACATAAAACCCGAAACACGCAAATAAGCGGTAATTCAAAATTTTCAAAGGAAATTTGAGATTCTATGGCTTTTGATTGATGAAATGTTATTCATGTGGGATAAAAATTGTTCATGTTGCTGTTTTCTATGGGTTCTTGCTGGTCATAATCAAAAAATTAGAAAAATATGCATTTTGTGGTTCAAGATAATATGCTAAAACACGAAAAACATGAAAAATCAAGGGAAAATGATGGGTTTTGGCATAAAAAGGGGGAAGTAAATAGGAACATCAACTAAACTTTCATTTTTCTGCAAGAAGGAACTAAGGGCCACAGCCCATAACCTGTTTTGAATTTTCAGTAATTAAATAATGCAGGAAAATAAGGAAAAATACAAGAAAAGGGTGGAAAAACCCTAAAAAATAGGGGAAAAATACATTTTGGGTTTCGAAAAATAAGGATAAATAAGAGCAATGTTTGTGAATGTTTGTGGGGACCGAAGCATGAGGATTTGCCTCAGTTCAACCCCACCTTCTTGTTCTACTGTGGTTTTTTCCGCTTTCTACACATAAAATGATGTCAAAATACCCTATAAACCTATCCAATGATGCAGTATTTAAACGGGGAAGGGTAGAGGAGTTGAAATATGTCTAAATGCCATGTGAAATGATGGAAAAGTTGCTGATTTCTATGCATAGCATTTAGGATGGAGGATAATTAAACTTAAGAGCTTAGTAGCACGAGGATCACCTCGGTGCTAGGCCCATGCAATGAAGCACGAACGGCAGTTGGAAACCATTAAAAGGATGTTTTTGCACTTGTGCATGATACTGTTTTACTAAATGTTTGAGCACTAGGCATCCACCAAATGCATGGAGCATGAAAAAGAATTTAAAAGTATCAGTGATCAGCTCCTGGACATGCATTGCAATTGGTTTATGAGGACATGACCTACGTTGAGAGGCAGTGAGATACCCATGCTGTAGGCTAGTCGTGGGATCCTAAAGGGGAAATCAAGTAAGGACAATGGTACATTCCTGGACACGCTTATTGGGTACCTTGAGCGACGTTTGTGCGAAATGTCTAAATGTTGAGCGACGCATCGAGGGGCCAATCCCCAAGGTGTAGGAGAGTCGCAGAGGGTTGACGGCATTCAGCCGTAGGAGGAACCCCATGTGTATGTGATTCGAGCCTTTTGGCTATGTGAAAGGGACTCCCTCTGAGGAGTAGTGGGCTAGGATCAGTTGGACTACAACGTATTACAAACGCAATGTTTAGGAAGGCAGAGATTTTGATAGACGCTCCTAGCCGCGAGGCCGAGGGGTTGTCTTCTGCGTAGTGACAAGGTCCGGCTAGTGCATGAGCCAGTGCCGGCCCGTTTTTTGGTCCATCAGTGGTGCGTCTGTCGGGAGCCGCTTAAAAGTGGCGGTTCTCGAATCCTGGTTGTTTAGGGACTAACTAGTAGTTTATGCCAAAGGATACTGAGATTGATCCGTTATTTATTGATAAGCATCATCTAGCAGAAATCCAAAAGCAAGAAAGAGACGAAAGAGCTAGGCGACGTGCTGAAATTTTTAGGAGATATTCCCCTAAGCGTAGCGGTACTGAACCCTTACGAGGGAGTGGATCTAGTGGTCTTAGTACCACAAGCAGTAAGTTAGGAGAAGGTGGAAGCTCTAGTGCTCCCCTTCCTTCGATAAGCCAGTCCACGTCAAGTACGGGAGGTGTAACCCCACCGTCCCCTATTCCTAGTGCAAATCCAATCCTCGTCATGGCGTAGCCTATTGCAATTCCAGTAGGAACGACAGATTTGCCGGCTCTAGGTTACCCGCTACCCATTTTTAATGGGCTAGTTGAGGAAGATGCAGAACTCCACATTAGGGAGTTTCAAAAGCTGATGTTTAATTGTCGCATCCAAGAAGAAGGACATTTAATGATGTTCTTCAACATGACTCTCAAAGGAAGAGCCGCTATATGGTATCATGGTTTAGAAGCCGGAACCATATTGAACATTGATGCATTTTATGGAGCTTTTCGAAGGGAGTTTGCCCCTGAAAGGGGTGGGCAATATTGGTTGCATGTACTCAACATGACCCACCAAGAACCACACGAAGATATTCGTGCTTATGCAAAGAAGATAAAAGAGGTTTTCCGTAAGTTGGACACCTCTATTCCTATCCCCGCAGCTGCCCAATTGCAATATTTCCTACATGGTTTGGACTTTAATATCCAATTGCAGTTGAGTAGTGTCCCCTTGGGGGATATAAATACTGCCATTACACGAGCACAAGAGGCGGAATCCCAACTACAAGCAGCCTATGCTTCTCGAGGCAATTCGAACATGGGTTTAGTATTGGGAAATAATGTGTCAATGGCCAATGGCAGTAGTAGCCAAGGGATAGCGATGGCTAACCCTAATGGGAGAGGGAACATGATACAGAATGTCCCTTTATTACCAACTCCCCCTAGCATGTCGATGCCTACGGGCAGTCAAATGGCTTCAAGTGGTGGAGGCCAGGTGGTCAATTCTAACACCATGCCTGTGGCTCAACAACCAGTGCCTAATCGAATTGTTAGGCCGATGGAACGACATGGTAATGACCAAGGCTATGAGTCGATTTCTTCCAATGTTCTTGGCGAGGTTAAGGACATGATGAAGCATTATACCGACATGATTACGGAGCAGTATCGGCAAATAGCCGTTGATGTCAACTTCCTTAAAAAACAACAAAATTTGATAGGAAGTAGATACCCAGAGGAGGGTGTACCTTCGAGGTTTAGTTGCAAATGGTGTGGTGGGCAGCACTATCCAAGAAATTGCCCAAATGTTAAGTGCGACATTTGTGGAAAATCTGGCCATTTAGCAGCTACTTGCTGGAGTAAGATTAGTTCCCTCCAGCGAGGAAGTCGGCAACCAGGGCCTGTTAATCATCGTGCCCAAGGAAATGATTCCCAGCGAGAAGATGGGCCTAAACAAATACTTCAACGACCAAAGACTACAGTGGAGGAGCTACCAAGTGGTAGTGGGGTTAGTTTGATTGAGGCTGTACGTGTTAATGATGCTGAAACCTCTAATTTACGAGCTGTTCTTACAAGAGGTCAAAAGGGTAGAGAAGCCGACAAGGATAAGCATGTCGACGGAAACCCTAAACAAGCCGACAAAGGAATGCAAGTTTTGGATCCTGCCATGGAAGGGGGACCTTTGAAGCCCGTAGAAAGTAAAGCCGATAAGGAACCACCAAAGAAGAAGGTGAAAGTTAAGAAAGATGCAATAAAGCCAGTTCAGCGACCTAAAGAGCGGATGGTTTGGTGTGAAAAGCGAGCTCTATCAAACTATCATGAATTCGATTTGGCGAGCTCTCTTTGCGAAGTCAAGCCGGATGTGAACCTCTTACAGCTTATTAAGCTTTCCCCAGGAGTACGCAAGGAATTTAGAAAGATCCTACGTACCGGGTATATTGTAGAACCTTTGGGTATTGCGCGAGTTGGTGATGACTGGTTTGAGCATGCTGAGAAGCATTGCCCAAGGGTTGCAGCCTATGTCGATGGAATATTAGTAGATTATGCCATTGTCGACACGGGATCATCTGTTAACATTATGAGTTCTGAACTGATGGAAAGGTTGGGTCTTGCGATTCAGAAAGATACCTCCACAATTCTTAGAATGGCAGATGATAGTTTGAGACAGCCGGAAGGCTGCATTACTAAGGTCCATGTCACTGTTGCAAATGTAGAATGCCTGTTGGACTTTAGGGTGATTCGTTTTGCAGGCCGCCCAAGTTATCAAGTATTACTTGGACGACCTTGGATCTTGCAAGCGGACTGCCAAGTAGATATACCCGCCGGTCGATTGATATTCGGCAGAGGTGCCCAGCGTGTGGTGGTTGATGCTTATCCTGAGTCCCCGCAGAGTGAGAGAGCTCCTCTATCTTCTACAGAATTGGAGACATTAGAAGATTTATCTGCCAGTGAGACATCCTCGAGTGATGAGTCCAAAGAGTGATCCACCACAGAGGACATCTATCAGACCACTTTGAACGAGCCGATAGAGGGCCAAGATCGTATAAGAGATGCAGATGTTATCGAGCTAGACCTTGGTACGCTTGATGATTCGCGGCCAATCAAATTAGGTTCTATGCTCAGTACAGCAGAAAGGGAGGACTATGTGGCCTTGATCCAGGAATTCCATGATATCTTTGCCTGGAGTTATGATGAGTTGAGAGGCATTCCTCCTAGTCTTGTTGTTCATACAATTCCGTTGAAAGAGGGCAGTCGTCCTATACGGCAGAAAGTAAGGCGTATGCCTTTCGAATTGAGGGACGGCCTGTTTGATGAGTTACAGAAGCTTCGAGAAGCGGGTTTGATTTTTCCTATGCAACACACGGAATGGTGTTCGCCAGTTGTGATTAGAAAAAAGAAGAATAATCAAATCCGTTTATGTGTAGACTTTAGAGAGCTGAATAAGCAGACAGTTAAGGACTACTACCCGTTGCCATTTATTGACCAGATTTTGGATCAATTAGCGGGTAGGGAGATATATTCGTTTATGGATTGCTTTGCAGGATATAACCAAATGGCAATTGTAGAAGAGGACAAGTTGAAAACAACTTTCATTACTGTATTTGGTACTTTTGCGTACCATGTGATGGCCTTTGGTTTATGCAATGCGCCTGGTTCGTGGCAACGAACAGCAGATAAGACATTCAGTGACATGTCCCCTGAAGAGTTGAAGGTGTTTATTGATGACTTAGGGGCTGCCACCTCGGCCAGGATTTCTGATTTCTCCTGCACCAATTGCTCTTGGCTTTGGATTTCAGCGCGAGAGGAATAGCCTTTTTTGATTAAAGGTCATGGCCATGAGGGCTTCTACGTCTTCCTAGGAGGTCTCCAGCGCATCTTGCAATCTTTGCACTTCATGCTGTAGCCGTTTTGCTTCAGTACTGAGACTCCTGGCCCTTCATTTTTCAGGAATTCGATTTCCCTTATTAACCTATTCTGTTCTTCTAGCTCCTGCCATGACTGGGGCTCCGTGGCATGTTCTTGTGGAATAGTGGCTTTGCCTTCCTAAACCTCCCGGTAGAGCATTTCCACTTGGGCAACCCTTTGCTGTAGATCACTGTATTGCTACATCAGTAGCTTTAGGTTTCTTTGTTCCGCCACCAGGCTCTGCTCCTCGTCCTCCAGCCTTTGCCTAAGGCGGCTTTCATTGTTTTGGGCTTCCTTCGTTTTTTCTGCTAGCTGGTCCTACAGGGCCTTTATTTCTCTTCGTCTGTCGGCTTCCTGCCTTGAGTGTTGAGATATCGAGCTCCACTCGTGATATGCCAGGGTGACCGTTGTGCATTTATGTCACCGACGTGTCAGTTGTAGATGCGGTTGGTACACCGCCCATGAATAATAGCTACATGACAGCTATCCTTATCTACTCTAGTTCGTGGCTCAGTTAGTATGCCACCTTAGTTAGTTGAGTTTGGTTTAAGACCCATATATAGGGTTCTTCTATTTCTTTGTATGAGAGTTCTTTTGGCTTACACAACTAAGAAGAGGAAAACTGTTTTCAACCTCCACCCTTGTGTGTATTCCCCCATTGTGCAAGCAAGAAAGCTACGAGTGAGACTCCTTCCTTCTCTCCCACAATCTTGACATGGTATCATAGCCTTGTTCGTGGTAAGGAGCTCAAGAAAGCAAGCCAAGCTCGCAGTGTTCTGGTAAGAGGAGTAGTGTTGCTTTCATTTTCTGTTTTGGGAGCAGATCTCTGCAGGTAGCACAGCCGGAAATTGCAAGAGTGCATTGTCTCAGGTTGAGACGCCCTTTGCGGTGAAGCAAGAGGGCAGTATATGCTGCGGGAGAGGGCTTTAGCCCTTGGCGACCCTGTTTCACGTTGAGACGCCCTTTGCGGTGAAGCAAGAGGCAGGGGGAGCCAAAGAGGTTGTGGTGGATGGCAAAGAGGGCAAAATGCAAACAGCAATGTTGAATGCTACTACTGTGGTAAAATGGGTCATATGGCTAAAGACTGCTATAAAAAGCAGAATGACATCATGAATGGAAAACTACAACAAGGGAATTATGCATCTTCTAGTAGACAGGACAGAAATGAGCATTTGTTTATGGTGCAGCACATGAACAATTCTTTGACAAGTGCAGAAGAAAGTAACGATGTGTGGTATGTTGACTCAGGTGCATCAAACCACATGACAGGTCATGCAGAATGGATGGAGGATGCAGGGAAAATGGAAAAACCAAGATTTGTGGAGACTGGTGATGATACTGCACATCCTATTGTGCAGATTGGAAAAATTCATTTGTCTATGCAGGATGGGAAAAAGAAATACCTCTTCGATGTATTTCATGTCCCAAATATCACCAAGAATCTGGTTTCAGTTGGTCAAATGGTTGAGCAGGGCTTGCAGGTCAGATTTAATCCTCATGGATGCTTTGTTGAGGATATGAAAAATAAAGGTCGCTTGATAGCAAAAGGAAAGAAGAAGGGAAGAATGTTTACGTTGGATGCAGACATGCCTGAATTGAGTGCAGCAATGTTTGCAGATGGGATTGGTGTAGTTGTAGATATTGATATCTGGCATAAACGCATTGGTCATGTTAATGTACAGCGACTTAAATCAATGCAGGCCCAAAATATTGTTGCAAGATTGCCAAAATTCAAGGTTGCAGAAATGCATAAGGTATGTGAAGCCTATCAGTTTGGAAAACAGGCAAGGAAACCATTTCCTAGACATGTTCAAGAGAGTGAGAAGCCATTGGAATTAATCCACTCTGATGTGTGGAGTACTAAAGCTGCATCTCTTGGAGGCTGTCATTATTTTGTCACTTTTATTGATGACTATAGCAGAAAAGTTTGGGTGTATTTTATGAAAAAGAAAAGTGAAGTTTTTGGGCATTTCAAAACTCTTAAAGCTATGGTTGAAAAAGAAACAGGCCTGCAAATAAAATGCCTAAGGTCAGATGGAGGGGGAGAGTACCTCTCAAATGAGTTTGCAAGGTTCCTGCAGGAGCATGGCATAAAGTAGCAATATTCATGCAGTCATACCCCACAACAAAATGGAATTGCAGAAAGGAAAAACAGGCATATTGGAGAGGTATCTTGTGCCATGCTCAATGAAAGACTTACCAGATTTTTATTGGGCTGAAGCAGTTGCTACAGCAGTCTATATAATGAATAGGACTCCCACTGCAGCAATACATGGCATGACTCCAAAGGAGAGGTATACTGGTAGGAAACCAGATATTTCTCATTTGAAAATTTTTGGTTGCATTGCCTATGTACATGTGCCAGATGAGTTGAGATCCAAGTTGGATCCAAAAGCTGAGAAGTGCATCTTTATTGGTTACTCTCTGCAGCAACAAAAAGGGTATAGATGCTATAACCCTTCTACTCGTAAGTTTACAGTGAGCAGAGATGTTGTTTTTGATGAGATGAGTAGCTGGTATAAACCAGTAAATGTGATTGATGATGTAGATGCACAAAATGGTAATGCTGCACAGAATTCACAGCAGTAGTCACAAAATATTAGTGGACCTGGAGCGTCCTCTAGCAGTGGTTCACATTCTTCGCCATAGACAGGCAGATTGAGATCAGGAGAATCTTCTCAAGGCAGTGCAAATAGTGGTATGTAGGTATCACAAAAAGGAAAAGAGAAGGTAGATCAGCCCATGTTTGATGTGAATGCAGGTCACTCTTATGTGGATGGTGAATCCAGTGGCTCAGAACAGAGCATTGATGATGAGTTGGGTATTCCTTCTATTGTTACACCTAGAGTAAGGAAGACTAGGGATGTTTTGAGAGCACCTGGGAGTGAACCTACTTTGCGCAAGTCTACCAGAGTTAGGTATCCTATGGATAGGCTGAAATATGATGGATTTATAGCCATTCACTATGCATATATGGTCAAAGTGATACAGGAACCAGAACCCACTTCTTTTGAGCAAGCCATGGGAAAAGAAAAATGGGAGAAAGCCATGGATGAAGAAATGGATGCCTTGGAAGCAAATGCTACATGGGAATTGGTACCTTTGCCTAAAGGTAAGAATGCAATTGGCTGTAAGTGGGTTTATAAGGTGAAGCACAATGCAGATGGTTCTGTGAACAGATACAAGGCAAGATTAGTAGTCAAGGGATATGCACAAACATATGGCATTGATTATGAAGAAACATTCAGTCCGGTTGCAAGGATGGCAACCGTAAGAGCAGTCATTGCTATGGCTGCATCAAAGGAATGGTCTTTACATCAGATGGATGTAAAGAATGCCTTCTTGCATGGTGATTTGCAAGAAGAGGTATATATGGAGCAGCCGCCAGGTTATGTGCATGCTGTTCATCCTGAGTTTGTTTGCAGGTTGAAGAAAGCCTTGTATGGCTTGAAGCAAGCACCTAGAGCATGGTCTGACAAGATAGGACAGTATCTTGTCACTATTGGCTTTCAGATTTCCAAGGCAGATTTCTCACTTTATGTAAGAAAAACAGAGAAAGGTATTATGCTACTTGTCATTTATGTTGATGATTTGATTATGACAGGTGACAGTGATGAAGATATCCTTCATGTGAAAATGCTATTGAAGCAAAAGTTTGAGATGAAGGATTTGGGAGAGCTACGTTATTTCTTGGGCGTTGAGGTGATTAGATCACCAAGTGGGATACAGCTCTTGCAGAGGCAGTATGGATTGAACATGCTGTCCAAATATGGGATGACAGGCTGTAAGCCTATTTCAGTTCCTTTGGAGCAGAATGTGAAGCTCAGCACAGATGCAGGTGAGCTTCTGGAAGACCCTACTATGTACAAACGCATAGTAGGAAGCTTGATTTATATGACTATTACCAGGCCAGATTTGAGCTATGTTGTTGGATTGGTAAGTCAGTTTATGCAGGCTCCAAGGAAACCGCATTTGGATGCGGCTAGACGCATACTCAGGTATGTGAAGTCCACATTGCAGTATGGACTATTTTATGAGACTAGGGTTCAGATACAGTTGCATGGATACACTGATGCTGATTGGGCTGGTAGCATTTCTGATAGACGATCTACCAGTGGATGCATGTTCTTTTTTGGGAGTGCTGCAGTCACTTGGAGTAGCAAGAAACAGCCTACAGTTGCCTTGTCCAGCACAGAGGCTGAGTACAGGGGTGCAGCAATGGCTGCATGTGAGGTAGCTTGGTTGCATAAGCTACTTTATGATATGCATCAGCCTACAGATGGGCCAGTTGTCATTTATTGTGATAACATGAGCAGTATACACTTGGCAAATAACCTAGTCTATCATGCTAGAACAAAGCACATTGAGGTGCATTATCACTATGTGCGAGAGAGGGTTTTACTAGGTCTTATTGATCTAGTTTATGTCAGCACAGAGGATCAGGTAGCTGACATATTTACGAAGGCATTGGGCGCAGAGAAGCTGCGCAAGTTCAGAGACCAACTTGGTGTGCAGGAATTGGGATTGAGCTCGAGGGGGAGTGTTGAGATATCGAGCTCCACTCGTGATATGCCAGGGTGACCGTTGTGCATTTATGTCACCGACGTGTCAGTTGTAGATGCGGTTGGTACACCGCCCATGAATAATAGCTACATGACAGCTATCCTTATCTACTCTAGTTTGTGGCTCAGTTAGTATGCCACCTTAGTTAGTTGAGTTTGGTTTGAGACCCATATATAGGGTTCTTCTATTTCTTTGTATGAGAGTTCTTTTGGCTTACACAACTAAGAAGAGGAAAACTATTTTCAACCTCCACCCTTGTGTGTATTCCCCCATTGTGCAAGCAAGAAAGCTACGAGTGAGACTCCTTCCTTCTCTCCCACAATCTTGACATTGAGACCTCTAGCCTGAGTTTTTTAATCAAAACTCAGTTTGAGAGAAAAATATATGTGCCCAAAATGGGTACACTTGCTTAGAGGCTTGACAATTGCTATTGTTTTACTCTGCAGTATTCTTCCATAGAAACTTACTTAATCATAACAATCTGCTAGCTAGATAGCATAACTTTTCATTTTTGCTCTGCTCTTGCTCACATTGCTCCCCCCTCCGTCGGGGATCTTTCAAAGAATCTTTCCTAGGATTAGCACAAGAAGGACGAGGTAAGCACTGTTTCGCGTGGGTTGACTTACCTAGCCAATAGCCAATCATAGAAGCTTGGATTGTATTCGATTTGGGCATGACAATCAAGAGTAGATGGTTGGATGGAGACTTGGGAAATGTAGGTCAAAACGTCGTGGAAGAGATCTCCCGTATTGAGGCGACTGGCAACATGTAATTCCTCTGCGGTGAGGAATTGGTCAATGTAGGGGTGGGCGCGTCCAAATGCTGATTACGGGTGATGGCCAAGACCCTAAACGAGATAGGTGCCACATAAGTGGGGTCATATTCGATAGTTTTAACTGCCCTGAGTTGCTCAGCATTGGTCATTATTCGACAACCTTTTTTCTCCCATTGGATCCTTAGCGTAAACCACTACTGCAAGAATGTGGAAGGGGAGCTTGCCATCTGCGTGAGCTCGTGCAACTCCTGTTCAGGAGAGAGCAGAACGAGGAGGCTTACGATACGAAGTGATAAGTCTTCTGAGGGCAGCTTGATCCTTCGAGATTTCATCGTTTGCTATCAGTTCGGCAGCAATTTTGGGTACTTTAGTGGTCATTAGTTCGTATTCCTCCCAAGTGCATGGTAATGCACGAACATCCGAAGCAAGCGTTTCGTCAAGAAGCCCTAGGTCTAGCCTCTCGTAGCTTCTAGCAAATGTAGTGAAAGTTTCGTCTAACATTTTAATGCAAGTTATTAAGTCATCCCCAGAAGTTGCGACAAGGTCCTTAGCCAAGGAGAGGAAAGATCGTATCGCGTATGAAGGTTTAAGACCCGCTGGCGAGGGTGGTGCAACTGGACTGGATAGGTGTGACTCCCTCATCGGTGTCACAGGTTGGGCCTTGCACTTTGGAGCACTTTGAGTGCTGCAGGAAGGTCCGGAGGCATGGGGGTTGCGCTAGGTTCTGAGTGAGCAGTCATAGTGGTTTTTAAGTTCTCTGGATTAGGTAGGTTCAAGGCCTGTGGCATTTGCTTTGGTCGATAGATGAGCTGAGGCTTGCTAGCCACAGCTGGCCATGGCCTATTGACTATATGCTGGGCGCCCCTTGTGCAAGCCTCTCTCATTAGGGTGAGATTGCTTGTAGATGGGCTTCGTAGCTGGCCATTTTTAGGCACCCAAATCCAAGGATTGCCCTCGTAGTATCCTTGTGCCCGCAAGAGATCTTTGGGAATCCAGCGCGGCATGGTTGTGTGTCTACGGCGATAGTGCCTAGACTACCTCTTGGGTCGGGACGGTTGATAATTTTGACGTTTAGGATCATACTTGGGTGGTCTACCCGGATGTGGTTTTTGCCATTTTGGCACCCATAGAAACTTGGACCCGTTGGCCTTGTGAGCGCTCTTGGTGGGTTTGGGCCTGGGGTCAAGAGCCCGGCACGGAGCCCTAGTTTCCTTCTATTCAGACTCGGGCTAAAGTGTGGTCGTAGGGGTTTCTACCGGTGGCTTCGTAAAGGTGGGGGAATTAAGACAGCCCTTGCTGAAGGTCGTCACTATGCGCACATTGCCGATAGCAAGATGTATGCAGTTTAGGTTGTAATCCACATTACAGTTGGTTTGCTTCTTGAAAGTGCGACCCAATAGCGACAAATTACCAGCTTCTTTAGTGTCAGGTAACACATGGAAGAAGGCTAGTAAACTTTCAGACTCGATGGAAATGACCAATTTGCACTTCCCTAGGAGTGGGTAAGCGGTACCCCCAAACGGGGTGAGTTTAGCGTTAGTGGGCTGTAGTTGCAGTTGACCAATGTGTGTCCAATGGTCATGCGTTAAGATGTTGTAGTCGGCACCTTCATCAATCAAGGCTTCGAAAGAATACACTGCTCCTGTTGCAACTGTGATCCGCAGGTACGCCGGTGCCACTGCTTCTTCGTCCTGATCTGTAAGGTCAGTTATAGTAGCCATGCGGACGTTCAGTGGGGGTTCTAGCATGGGTGGCTCATGTAATGAATGTGAAGGAGGATAGTACTTCTTAATGCGGTTGCCGTTAAAAAAGCCTATTCCTTCACCTTCAAGTGTCTCCAACTCGACATTCCCGGTCCTATCGATCATGCGTACTCTGAAAGGCCCTAGCCCCCGAAACTTCATCTTCTGTTTATGTCCTTTTACTGAGTACAGCAGAACAAGGTCCCCTTGTTCGAAGTCTCACTGCTTGACATGCTTGTCAAACCACATTTTTCGTCGAGCCTTTTCACAAATCAGAGAGTGAGTGGCGAGGAGTCGGGTCTCCATTAAGCGCTTGAGTTCCACCAAGCGGTTGGTCCAAACCTCTCTTCCCTCCCAATGCTCCTGGACTGCTAGCCTCAAACTAGGGATGAAGAATTCTAAGGGCAAAATGGCTTCAGTTCTGTACGTCAACCTAAAGGGCGTCTGTCCTACAGCCGTTTTATAAGCCGTGCGATAGGCCCACAAGGCCGCCATTAGCTTGTTGTCCCAGTCACTTCTTGAAGTAGACACGACTTTTGTAAGCACGTTGACTAGGATTTTATTTGTGGATTCGGCTTGGCCATTAGCCTGAGGGTAATAGGGAGAGGACTTTCGATGAATTATTAGGAAGGTAGAGAGCAAGTGGGCAATCACTTCATTAATGAAGTGTGTGCCTTGGTCGCTTACAAGTTCGATTGGGCAACCAAACCGTGAAATGACTTGCTCCCACAAGAACTTTGTGGTGGTCCTAACATCGTTCTTCCTCGTGGCTCGCGCCTCTGCCATTTCGTTAGATAGTCGGTCGCCACTATGATGTATCAAGCTTGGGAATACTGTGCTGCAGGACTGATAGGTCCAATAAAATCGATGCCCCATTTTTCGAAGGGTTGTCGGGCTATGACGGGGGTCAACTCCATCTTGTCCTTTCGCACAGGCACTTTGGTTCTTTGGCACTCATCGCAGTGCTTTACAAATTTAGCTGCATCACGGAATAGGGTGGGCCACCATAGCTGGGATTGTAGCACCTTTCAAGCTATTGTGTCCCCACTAAAGTGTCCTCCAGCGATTCCGCCATGTGCTTCGTTCAATGCGTTGTGCATCTCGTGTTCACATACGCATCTGCGCAATAAACCGTCTTGTCCCAACTTGTAGAGTTGGCCAGCTATTAGTTGGTATGGCTGAATTCTCAAGATAAGTCTCTTCAGCCTGGCCTTCTCAATGGATCGCTCTGGTAGTGCATTTTCTAGCACTTGCATTATGTCATCGGTGTTGAGAATCAGCAATCACACTCACTAAAAGAACCTCTTTCTATGGAGCTTCAGGGTCAAGGATATGCAGGCTAACTTATCCCATATGCACAATGGTGCTTACTGCAATTTCCTACTTTCCTATAAAGCATTGTACTTGCTTCCTTTTCTTAATGCAATGATAGTACTCTTTTCTTTTCAGTGAAGTGTCAATGTCATTGTCCACATACACAAGATTGTGTTTATGAGTCCAAGTCTCAATCTTGGAACCTAATTCACTTGTGTAACAAACAGTGTCTTTGTCTTCTCCATCATGAGTCCACACTTCTCCTTTCATCCTCCATAGCTTCCGGTTTTGCCATGCTCTAGATCCCACATTTCTCACATGGTATCAGAGCCTAGTTGGGCATGGCATTGCTTCTCTAGCCTCTCTTGATTCCTCTCAACCTCAGTCTAGTCAATGTCAGCTCATGACTTCATCTCCCAACTCTACTCTCACTGAAGCTTCCATGGCAGCCATAGCCAGCAGCACCGTGTCAGATTGAGCTGCTTATATCTCACTCCACAGGTCAAATCTCTTGGACCTTCCTTCTGGAAAAGTATTTCCCAACTCACAAAGCTTTCCTATATCACATCAATCTAGGACATTTGACCATCTGTAGCTCAGCATTGCTTAAACTGTCAATCTCTGCTCTGTGTCTGCCATAGCCAGACAGGACATACAGCACTTGGAGCTTCTATATCTTACTCTACAGGCTATCTTAGCCCACAATTTCTTCTAGGGAGTTGTTCCTCTACTCAAGGCGCTTCATCTTGGCACAAAAATCGACTACATTACTGCGCCCTGACCCCAGCATTGTGAAAATCGTGGAAATCTGTCCTAAACTGCGCCGAATTCGTTCAAGCTGCCTGCGTGCTGCATACAGTCCACGATCTTGACGATTATCATGGGGCTTTGATAGCCCATGAAGTCAGCTTCCTAGGCATGTAAAAATTTTTGAAAATGATCAAGTATAGCTCTTGCAATGTTGAAAAAACCAGGCCCCTGTCTTAGAAACCCTAATTCCACCATAGCCAAAATTTCTCAAGCTTTTTTTTCTCAGTTTTTTCTTTCTCCTGACACTCAACCCAAGCCTCTGTCACTCTAATCCATTGACCCAGCATCAAATCAAGGAGGGGAAGGACTTGAGAAGATTGAAGAACGACTGAACGATCCCAAGCTCAAACATCAACACTGACATAGTGTGTTTTCACACTGTCATTAGCTGTGTCTCTTGACACACTGCATTCTGCTCTTCTACTCATAAAATCTCAGAATTTTGGTGTTGATTTGCTGCTGCTCTTGCAACCTCAACATGGGAAAAGACTCTCCAAATGCTCGATTCAAAGGAGTCGGGTTTCACACCTGGCAAACCCGCATCAAGCTCATCTTGATGAAAAAGGGTCTCTGGGCCATCATAAATGGCAAAGAAAAGAAACCTCGGGACGCGGACCTTGCAACTACTTGGCAAAAGAATGATGACAGAGCCCAGGCCATTATCAAACTGGAGCTAGACGACAGTTATATCCATCATGTGGATAACTGTGAGACCTCACAGGATACATGGAAAAGACTTGACACCCTGTTCGGTGCACAATCTAAATCATCAAAGTATGGTCTCCTGATTGAGTTCTTCAGGCTTGAAATGAAGTCCAGCACATCACTTGCCACACATCTCAATTACATGGAAGGACTCCTAACCCAACTTGCAGGAATCAACATTAAAATGGATGAAGATGTTTGCATCGGTGTTCTACTTAAGAGTTTGCCTCCTGAATATAATAATGTATCAACAACTTTAATCAACATGCCAAATCCTGAACTTGTTGATATCCAGGCATCACTGTTAGAAGAGGAAAAGAAGCTAAAAACTAAGGAAGAACCAAGTACCTCTAGAGATGAGCATGCATTATATGTTGGCAACAGGTACAAAGGCAAGAAGGATCAGCTCTTCTGTGACTTCTGCAAAAGGACCGGACACACCGAATAGTTCTGCCACGCAAGAAAGAGATCCCAAAAGGCCTATCTAGTCGCAGTCAAAGAAGAAGAAGAAAATGGAGCAAAGGAAGAAGAAGATGAAGATGAAGACCACCAGGATCGGAAGGACAAGACTCATCAGTCCTTCTACTCTCATAACTCTGATAGACTATTTTAAAAGCCTTGTATTTCCTTGCCCTAATGCTTCCTGCCATAAGCTTTGTAAACTCCTTATGTAACTTGGCATTACAGTCCCTGTACACTTTGTGAGGCCCCTATTACAGCCTCTGGATGTCCATCATGTTTTGGTGCCCACACTTAGCCTTTTCTGCAACAGCCTCTGGTGTCTACCATGTTTGTGGTGTGCCCACACTTTGCAGGTGGTTCTCATTACAGCCTCTACACACTTTGTGCCTTTCTAGTTGTGATTGAGGAGGGGTGTTGAGAATCAGCAATCACACTCACTAAAACAGCCTCTTTGTATGGAGCTTTAGGGTCAAGGATATGCAGGCTAACTTATCCCATATGCACAATGGTGCTTACTGCAGTTTCCTACTTTCCTATAAAGCATTGTACTTGCTTCCTTTTCTTAATGCAATGATAGTACTCTTTTCTTTTCAGTGAAGTGTCAATGTCATTGTCCACATACACAAGATTGTGTTTATGAGTCCAAGTCTCAATCTTGGAACCTAATTCACTTGTGTAACAAATAGTGTCTTTGTCTTCTCCATCATGAGTCCACACTTCTCCTTTCATCCTCCATAGCTTCCGGTTTTGCCATGCTCTAGATCCCACATTTCTCACAATCGGCCCAATACGGCATCAGATCCGCTTTAAATAATTCTCGTTCACTAAACAAGTTAAAAAGATGGGCGTCTGGCAATTCGTCAGGCACGCCTTGCCCAGCGGCTTCTGATGTGGGTATGCGGGACATGTGGTCAGCCATGTAGTGCTGCTTTCCTTTGCGTACAACCACAAAGAAGTCAAACTCCAGTAAAAGGAGTAACCATCTAGCTATGTGCCCTGTAGCGCAAGGCTTGTTCACAAGATACAGTAAGGCTTGATGGTCAACAAAGAAGACAAAGGGAGTGGCCAACAGGTAATGCCTAAATTGTTTACTGCAAATACCATGGCCAACCCCTCCCTTTCTGTCGTGGAATAGTTCATCTCGGTCTCTATGAGCTGCCTGCTGGCAAAACTCACCGGGTAATCCAAGTTATGTTCACCAGGCTGGCATAGCACGGCTCCAATAGCGAACTTAGAGGTGTCTATGTGTACATGGAACGTTACGTTCCAGTCTGGGGCTCGCAAGATTGGTGCAATCGTAAGATCCTTTTTCAACTCCTCATATGCACGCTGGCATTCCTCTGTCCACTCAAACACTATCAATAGCTTGTACAATGGTCTAGCTATTAGTGCATAATTTAGCACAAATCGTCGATAATATCCAGTGTGCCCCAAGAAGCACTAGACTCCCTTGTAGTTATTGGGTGGCGGTAGGTCAACAATGACTCTGACTTTGGAAAAGTCAGTAGCAATGTCGTTCCTTGACACTACGTGCCCTAAGATGCATCCGTGTTTTACCTAGAACTGGCACTTCAAGGGGTTCAACGAGAGGTGGTACAACCTACACCTTTCAAAGATAGCTCTCAATTTCTCCAAGTGTTCGGCCCAACTAGAGTGTAAACATAGGTCGTCTACAAACACTTCCAGTTCGCGCCTAAGCATGTCCTTAAAGATAGTGCACATTAGGCGTTGGAAAGTTGCAGGTGCATTCATTAGCCCAAAAGGCATGACAATGTAGGTGAACACGCCCCATTCCGTGGCAAAAGCAGTCTTGTGCTTGTCGTCAGGGTGCACTTGCACTTGATTGTAGCCCGAGAAACCATCCAGAAAACTGTAGGCTTCCTTCCCTGCTACCCTCTCAAGCATGTACTCAGTGTAAGATAAAGGATAGTTATCCCTTTTCGTAGCGGCATTCACTTTTTTGTAGTTCACGCACACTCGGATCTTTCCATTTTTCTTCATGACAATCACGATAGGTGATACCCAGTCCGTGTGCTCGATCTCATATATGAAACCTGCCCTCATGAGTTTATCAATCTCCTCCTTCACTGCATGGGCATGCTTGGGATTCATGGGGTAAGGTCGCTATTTCGTTGGCATTGCATCTGGAACCATTGGGATGTTATCACGACCCTAGGGTCGACTCCCTTGAGTTCGTCCAATGTCCAAGCAAATACGTCAATGTACTCTTGCAGGAGCACAATGAGTTTGGTCTCTTCCTCCTCCCCCAAGTCATCTGTGACGAGCACCGGTCTTGGTTTTTCACCTTTCCCAGCCAAGTTAACATCTTTGACTTTGGCGGGTCCCTCGATCGGTTCACTAGTCTGACCTTGTCTTTTTGCACCTAACAGGATCACCACTCTGTCACCCTTTTTAAATTTTGTAAACTGTTTGGGCAGATCCTGTGGTTTCCTCTACCTTTTCGCTTCTGAGTCCCTTGCTTGCTTCCTGGCCTCCTCTTTTAGCCTCCTGCGCCTCAGGTGGACTGGCAAGTCTCCCTTGGTGCATTTGACCTTAGAGGGTTGCGGTATCTCAGGATCACTCTCAGTGCTAACTTCCGACTCTGAGTTGAAATCGCATCCCTCACTTGAGGAAGGTGTTTCCCCAGGGGGTCGTAGTTCTGTAGGTGAATCTGTCTTGAGCACTGGGATTACCGATGGTTGTGCTACTCCGGCTTCCTCGTAATCCACGGCTCCTATTCGTTCTAGCCAAGATCTATCACACTCCATTAGCATGACTCCTTTTTTGTTTCGATTGATCCCTTCTTTCCTAGGCCTCAAGTCTGCTCTGATTTGTTCTATCCCTTTTCCCTCCGTGTCGTACTCTATCGTGTCTACCTCTTCTTCACTCTCTTCTCTCGTAGAGTGATAGTCCTCATACTCCTCATCATCTAGGTCTTGTCCTTCTGACTACTCATCATCCCCTAAGCTTCCCTCTTCAATCTCCTTGTCGTCAATAACTAAAGCCCAGTTATATAACAAGTTCAGGTCGTGGACCTTGGTCCATTTCCATTCTGGTTTAGCTAAAAGGTCACGTAGAGGTTTTAAGTTGGTAGCCAAATTTTCGTCCAATTTATCGGTCAGATACTCTATGATTTCTTGAAGCTCTAATTTGTTGTTGGGGATGCGGGACGAGGCCGGTTTGCTTGGGTTGAGTGAGCTTCATGCCATCATGCAAAGCGGCACAACTGGCTCCTCAGTTGGCATGGTTGTGGCTTTAGCAACCTGCTGATGTGGTCCTTCCTCATCTGAGAATGGTAGGTCAATGGTTGCCAAAACCTGCATCCAATCCCTCTCATCCTCAGGGCAAGGAATATATCTAGCGAGCGATTCATAGGGCTTGGTCGTTTGAGTATCACCTTTTAGCATAGCCGATATGGCAGCTAGGTCAACAGGTGTCGTCGTCCAAGTGTCCATCTCTACCCTCACTGTACTAGTTCTGGTCCCTAGGAAAATCAATCCATTGCCCTAGTCCTCTATGACTCGTGCATTCCTCATCCAAGGTCGGCCTAATAGTATGTCGTAATCCACTCCCTTCATGACAATGAAGTTTATCGAAAATTGCACATCGGCAATCTTTACCGGCCAATTCTTTAAGACCCCAAATGGTCTTACCCTCATTCCATTTGCTAGCGTGACATTGAGTCTAGCAGTCTCTACAGGAGGGTTTCCCCATGCCTCTAGGACCGCATGGTTCAGCACACTAACACCAGCGCCTGTGTGTCTACAATTCCTTTTCGAGTCATGTCTCCTAAGGCTAGGACGGGCAAAACTGTGTGCATTTCAGTGCCTTCCCAAAAAGCATTGATGTGCAAAGACTTAGGATCTGAGTGTAGAGTTAGACTTAGGATCCGTGTAACTGCATCATGATCTTGCGGATCAGCACCCGCAAGTCCTGTGTGTCCCTCGATCGAGTCTTTTAACTCCTGCCACAAGGAGTGATTTTGCCTAAGCAGATTCTCCAAGCTTAGAGTTACTGGAGTGGACAGCAAGGTTGTGAGGAGGCTACTGGACCCTTGTCTTCCTCTGAGGCTATCAGTTCTAGGCCATGCATTCTGTCTGCCCTGGTAAGGTTCCCCCGGCCTTGCTGCTGAGTTGCTCCTAGTGGTGCAGGTACGCTCCTAGCCTGTGGTTTTGAGGGTGAGACTGGTGTGCTAACACTGGAGAAGTCATCCATAGGGTCTTCCAATATGGGTTCAGCCTCCTTGAGGTGCTTTTGGGCGTCCTTGACCCACTCCTTGACCTTGGGTATAGCCTCGAGTTGCTGTTTGGGGTGGGGATATTCCCCTACCTTGGCACTCCCTAGCTCTGTTGTCTTAGGAGCCAAGGTCTCTGCCTCTACGTCTGTGATCTTCTTTCTCGTTACCAACGTAGTCGTTTCCTCGGTTTTAAGGGTTATCTTCACATCGGTTCTCTTCTTCCGTCTCCTTCGGCTTTTCTTCCCCATCGAGGTTGCATCAAGGTTGCTTGGGCCTGGCAAGGAGATGCCTGCTTGTTTCGTTTGAGCTCGTGTCATAGCATATAGTGGGATGGGCGTATCCTCACTACCAAAATTTTCCACTCCAAAGAGCCCCAAGGGCACCGATGGCATGTTGGCAGTGCTCGTTGATGGCTTCCGCCTAGGACAGTCAGGAAACAGATGTGTGATACCACACTCTGCGCATCGGAGATTCGCTTTGTCTTTTTTAGCTTATCCTCGCTCTGGGCAGCGTGATGAAATGTGGCCTGGGTGGCCGCAAGTCCAGCATGTGACTGGATCCTGGCTAGGCCCTCCAAAGCCTCTGCCTCGTCCTCTTCCTAAAGCCATCACTGGCACTGGCCGATAGTCCATCAGGACTGGGTTGCCCTCCTCGTCATAGGATATGTACGGATTGACATATGTCTCTTCCTCATTAGGCTCCTCCACAAAGTGAACAGGAGCATCGCTAGGTGGGTGAGTCACAAAAGGCCCTGATGGCCTGGGTATACCAGTTGTGTTCATCTCCAACCTAGGCACGACAGGTCTTGAGTCAGTTGGTGCTGGAAGAGCTAACTGGGTTCTCCTGCCAAAGAAATTAGGTGGCCTATTACCTAAGTATGGAGGGTTGTACTGCTGCGTATATGGGAATCTCCTCGGCATTCTGCAATGCGCTGCATCATGTTCGAATCTACCACAATTTGAGCATGGCCGAGATCTAGGATCTTGGCACTCCACTGGGAGGTGATTGCCGCCGTAGTACACACATTGTACATGCAATCTCACAGACTTTCTAACGAGCTTTTGCAACCGTGCAATCTCCATTCTCATCTCTGCCATCCCTTGGTCGTGGTCTACACCCTTTCCCTTATCCTGCACGCTAGCAATTGCTTTTTCCCCCAAGGTGGTTGATCTCTCAGGGTCCCTCTGGCTTGCACTATCTCGGTTGGTAATCCTCATGCTACGTTCCCTGAGTTGATTATCTACACGTATTGCCTCCTTGAAGACTCGAGCTAGCACGTCTCGTTGTAAGGTGGAGTTAATGGCCAAAGCCTTGTAGAGCTCCTCACTCCGAATCCCGTTCATGAACACTGTACATACTGCCCTCTCGGTAGGTCGCTCATTGACAGGGATTCTCTTGTAGAGGCTGCGCACCTGAGTAGCGTAATCCCTAATGTCCTCCTTCTCCCTTTGACTAATATTCATCAACCTAACAATGAGGTTATCCAAATACCCTGCCTCCAAAAACCTCTTGATGAAGAGGCCCTTAAGGCGAGCAAAGTTTGTATGTTCTGCGTCATCCAAACTAGAGTACCAGGTCCTCCCCTTGTCGCCTAAGCACAGGCTGAAGGCTTGAGCTCACTGCGCACGGTCAATAAGACTGTTCGTCTCACATACTTGCTCGAACTGCTCAGGAAGCTGTACGGGTCACTGCTAGGTTCGTATTGAGCTAGTTGTTTTGCTACTATGGGGATTCTAGCCTGCCCTTTAGCCCCTTGCGTGACTCCCAATCCTGACAGTAGCGCGGTGGCTAGGGCAGTAGCACTCTGTTCCACGGATGTATTGTCCATGAGTCGCTTTGCCACCAGTTCACTCAACGTCATGCCAGCCTCTGCTGCCCATTCCCTCTCTACATTCGGTCCAAACTTGGCTTCCCCAGCTAGGTCTAGTACTCCTCTAGCCTCGTACATATCCACGTCTTGTTGCAGCCTTCTAGTCCTCTGCTCATGGTTGTAGGCAATTATGCGTTTCAGTGCTCTCTTGATAGCTCTTCTCTCTTCTTCCAGGTTAGCCACTACTTCCTACAGATCTACCTTGGATCATAGTCCTGGTGAGTAGATCGTAGTCGTGGACCAATTCCTGGACCGAGGTTGGAAATTCTCCTAAGTCTAATTGGTCTTCCCCTTGGTTGCCTCTTGATCTTGACATTGTTTCTGCTTCCAGCTCCACGAGGTTGTCAATGAATCCAATCAGCTCCGGCAGCTTCCACTCCTCTATCTTGTTGCTTCCCGTGTCTTCGTGTTCTCTCTAGGTACTACTAGTAGGGCGCTCAGGCACCTATCTAAGTCTTGGGGTCTTCTCCTACTAGTGGGTTCCTTAATGTTATTAGATATCCAGATGTGTTTCTTGTTATTTGAAAGTAGCGGCGATCCTTACTCACACTTTGTGCTTGGTGCGTTCGTGGTGCTTGGTGCGAAAATAGGCTTTTCTCTTTTCTTGCTGTGCAGGTTTAGTGGAGCACAAGAGTGAAGTGCCGATGCAGAAAGAGCTTAATGCAAACTCCACCTTGTTTCTACCCACGTTCCCAGCCTAATTTGAGTTCTCACTCGGTCCCCGGCTATTCTACGGTCCCTCCACACCCTAAGTTCGATTAATCTCTGAGGTTCTAATGGCCAAACTGGGTCTTGGGGGTGTTCAGGGTTGCGTCCTGGGGTCAGGTCTGTGGCAAGGCCAGCAAAAGATCCTTATCTTTTTCTTCTGGCAAGATGGTCCGATTCTGGGAATCGGACAGAGCTAGTCCGACTCTCGGAGTCGGACGGTCCGATTCTTGCAATCGGACCGGTCTGGTCGGACTCTAACAGTCGAACGAGGTTGGTCCGATTCTGGGAATCATCCGACCCTGGTGGTCTGATTCTGGAAATTGGACCAGGCGGGTGGTCCTACTTTCGAAGTGGTCCGACTATGGACTGGTCCGAGTCCGGCTCCAATGGTCCGACCACAATGGTCTGATTCTAATGGGCAGTCCGAGTGCCATGTGGCACGTCCGATTGGGTTGGTGCGATTCTTGAGAATCGGACTGGTCTGGTCCAACTCTCTCAGTCGGACAGTCCGATTCTGGGAATCGGACAGTCCGAGACCAGGACTCGGGTGGTCCGATTCTGGGGATCGAACCACTGTGGGTTGGTCCGACTACGTTGGCGGCGGGCGCGATTCCGGCGCGTTTGAATCCTTCCTAATGCCTGTTGTACTCACTCACCACAGACTTCCCATATCTGATTAGAGCACTATTGGAAAACACCAGACTCACCTGGAGCAGCACGAATCGATGGCGCCTAGAATCGGGGTCGCGTTTCCTCGTCCTGTGAACCAGAAGCTCTCTCTCTCTCTCTCTCTCTCTCTCTCTCTCTCTCTCTCTCTCTCTCTCTCTCTCTCTCTCTCTCTCTCTCTCTCTCTCTCTCTCTCTCTCTCTCTCTCTCTCTCTCTCTCTCTCTCTCTCTCTCTCTCTCTCAAGGCTAACTAAAGAAATGAGGTTTGTCATGGCCTCCCAAGCCTCTTAAGGTCCTCTCCAAGCACTGCAAAACCTTACAGCCAGTTCCTTGTCCTGTTTCACCCAGAAACTTGAATCTGGTCCCTTGTTTTCCTGTTTCCAGCAGCAGCCAGAACTTCTGTTTTCTCTTTTCTTACCCTAATCTAACCTTAATCTAGTGCAGGCAATATGAAAAACAGAAATGTAGAACAGTAGTCCTAATCTAATGCTTCCAACAAACCCAAATACTTACCTATTCCATGGATTAAACCCTCCTAAATCTCCTAGTTATCTCGAGCACTAGTTCAGGCTGCAAACCCTACTTCCATGCTCGATCTGATGCGCGTGGCGCTCAAGGCTCGATTCCGTCGGTCCCGGCAACGGAACCAAAATGGAGGGGAGCTTCAAGCTCTACCCCGAGACCTACGGACCACTTATTGCTCAAGTGTTTCGAACCGAGCGGCCATGGCTACCTCTCACATAGCCGATGCGCAATGTCTACCTTACGGGTGTAGTGAGCTTACCTTGATGCTCGATCGAGTGCCCTCCTCTTTCTTGCACACCGGTAGCTTCACGATCCTTGAGGCAAGCTCAAGCAACCTCAATCCCTCTCCCATGAGCTTCATCCTCCATAGCCACGTGCGAGACAAGAGAAGAGAAGAGAGGAGGAGAAGATGAAGAGAGAAGATAGAGAGCTTCTCCTCCAAGATCCCTCACTCTCACACAATCACTCCCTCACTCCCTCACACTCTCTCAATCCCTCTCTCGAGCACAAGCAAGAAGGCAAGAAACAAGAGAAGAAGAAGAAGAAGCTTTGGCCACACACAAGAATGAGCTTCCCATTCACTTTTCAACTTTATATACATGCCCTATTTTCCATGGGCGGTCATCCCCTTTTTTACATGGCCAGCCATTAGCCTAGGCCCATTTCCTCATTTCCCACCGTTCTAGTCCTATCCTATCCCCAACTAATGCATACAAATTGCACAGGAGTGAGCCTGGCGCTCTTTTACAAGGTTTTGGAAGTGTTTTTGCACTTAATGGTGCGCTTTTTATTCTTTTACTCTCCTTGGGCGACTCCGAGACTTCTTGAGGATCGTGCCCGTGCATTTAATTTTTTTCCGGGTCTAGTTGCCATTTAAGGCGCCTTTTCTTTTTCTCTTTTTCCATTTCCCGCTCCTCTGTGTTGTGGTAAACAAATACTATGTTGGGACATCTCAAGAATACAAGAACTTCACATGTAGCTTGGACAATTTTTGAGAACATGTTTTTAGTAAATATAAAGGCACGAATATTCAAGTCAAGCAAGAGTTGAATACCTTGAAGAAAGAGAAAATGTCTATCAATGAGTATTTTTTGAAGGTGAGGAGCATTGTAGATGCGTTAGCAACGATTGATGCAATGCCTGATGATGATAATTTGGTTTCATCTACTTTGGGTGGCCTTAGTAATGAGAAGGCTTGGAAATCATTTGTCACTTCTATATATGTATAGAAGCCATTTTCATATTTTATGAGTTGGTCTCTCTCATGATTACCGAGGAGATCAATATGCAACGTGACTCATCTGAAAGAAATGGGGAATAGGTCCAAGCATTTTACTCAAGTTCAAGAAGGGGGACATGGAAGATCTTCGTTGAGAGGCCATGGTATGGAATGTGTTGGTGATAACCATCAAAATAAGTTAAATTAGAAATTTAGTGAAGTGCAGGTTTCAGGAGGCTGTGGAAACTTTAGAGGCAAGGGGAGCTCTAGAGAAAGAGGTGGATAGTAGAATAGAGGTTCTAGAAATTCTACTATTATTTTCCATTATTATGGCAAAACATGTCATATTTTAGTCCATTATTATACTAAGAAAGATTACGTCTATAGTGGTAAACTGTAGCAATGAAAATATGTGCCCTCTTCACGATAGAATGAAGACAAAAATGATGATCATTTTTTTGTTATGCAATATATGATGAATGTTGTTACAGGAAAAGGGACACATGATTATGTACAATAAGTTGATTCATGTGCATCTAATCATATAACTAGTCATGTTAAATGGTTTGGAGAGATGCAAGACTTGCAAAATCCAAAATATGTGCACACGAATGATGATTCATGCCAGCCAATTTCACACATTGGAAAGGTTCCCTTATCCTTGCATGATGGCCAGACAAAGAGTCTATTAGATATATTATATGTGCCATCAATAAAAAAGAATTTATTTTCTGTTAGCCAAATGGTAGAGCAAGGGTTGCATGTTCAATTTAATGCAAAAGGTTGTTTTATAGAAGACTTTAATGATAAGTGCAGGTTGGTTGCAAAAGGAAGTAGAGTTGGCTACATGTTCACTTTAGATGTTGGAATTCCTGCAATGAATGCTGTTATGTATACTAAAGGAAAATGAGTGTTAGACATTGAAATATGGCATAAACATATCGGATATGCAAATGTGCAAAGGCTAAAATTAATGCAATCCAAAGGATTGGTTACAAGGTTACCTAGTTTTGGAGTTGCAGAATTTCATAAAGTGTATGAAGCATGCCAATTTGGTAAGTAAGTAAGACAAACCTTTTAGAGTTGCAGAATTTCATAAAGTATGCAGAGCATGCCAGTTTGGTAAGCAGGCAAGACAAACCCTTTCGCATGACAGAGATGTGAGAAAAAATATACTTGATGTTATGCATACAGATGTTTGGGGGCCTAAATAGAATGTATCTATAGAATGTATATCGTGGTGGCAACAAAAGGCTTTGTCACGTTTATCAATGATTGTTCAAGGAAGCTATGGGTATATTTCATGAAGGAAAAGATTGATGTATTTGAGATAATGATCATGATAGCTATGAGTAGAAAGAAAAGTAAGAATCAAGAGCCTTAGTGGACCAAAAATATCTTCTATTACTACACCTACAGTTAGCCCTTGGTCTGAGAGACTAAGGAGTAGCCCCACATCTTCTTGTGGATCTACAAGTGTTGTAGGTAAAGACAAAGGAAAGAAGAAAGTGTTGGATGGTAATGATGTATCTACTAGCCATTTGGGATTTGATGGAGATTCTAGTGGTTCATAGAGTTTGGATGATGATCTTGGTATTTGTTCAGTTAGGACACTAGGTGTACAAAGACCACATAGTAATGTAAAGGCTCTGTTGAGTAATCCAATGGTATGCAAGTCTAGTAGGGTTAGCTACCTTGTTAAAATATTTGGTTTTGAAGGTTATGTTACTCACATTATGCTTGTATGGTGACGGTAGTTGAGGATGTTGAGCCCACTTGTTTTGAGGATATTGTTAGTCATGCTCATTGGGATGTAGCAATGGATAAGGAGATGGTTGCATTAGAAGCCAATAAGACTTGGTATTTGGTACCCTTACCTAAGGGTCAAACATATGGCATAGATAATGAAGAGACATTTAGTCCAATTGCTAGGATGGCAACTATTAGATGCATGATTGCTTTGACAACAGCTAAAGGTTGGAGTTTGCAGTAAATCAAAATTAAGAATGCCTTCAAAGGTGCTCTATGGGATGAAGCAAGCACCTAGAGTATGGTCTGACAAGATCAGAGAGTATCTTGTCAATATTGGCTTTTATATTTCTAATACTAATCACTCAGTGTATGTGAGAAAGGAAGATGTAGGTTTGATCATCATTGTCATATATGTGGATGACTTTATTATTACATGTAACGGTGACAATGAGATTATTGAAGTTAAGGACTTTTTGAAGAAGAAGTTTGAGATGAAGGATTTGGGTGAGCTGAGACACTTTCTTGGTATTGACGTGGATGATGATGGTATATGGCTATCCCAAATGTAGTATGACTTGGATATGTTATCCAAGTATGGTATGATAGCATGTAAGCCTCTTTCAGAACCATTGAAACAAAATGTGGAGTTGAGTGCTAATGTTTGGGATGATATAAAAGACCTTACTATGTTCAGGAGGATAGTAGGGAGTCTGATTTACATGACTATCACATGGCCAGACTTGAGCTATGCTATTAGCCTTGTCAATCAGTTTCTGCAAATGCCTACAAAGTCTCATTTGGATACATTTAGATGCATATTCATGTATGTGAAGTCTACTTTACATTATGGACTTTTTTATGAGGCAGGTAAAAATATATAGGTGTTTGGATACACAGATGCAAATTGGACTAGTAGCATGTCAGAGAGAGAAGATCTACTAGTGGATTCATGTTTTCCCTTGGTAGTACAATAGTTACATGGAGCAGCAAAAAGCAACCTACAGTTGCTTTATCGAGTACAAAGATTAAGTATAGAGGTGTTGTTATGGCATCATGTGAGGTGGTATGGCTACAAAAGTTATTGGGTGATTTGGATGTGCAAGGAGATAATCCAATTGTCATTCATCGTGACAACATGAGCAACATATAGCTAGACAGGAACCTAGTGTTCCACACTAGGACAAAACATATTGAGGTGCACTATCACTTTATGAGAGAGAAGGTACTTGCAGACTAAATTGACTTGGTATATGTTAGCACACAAGATCAAATAGTTGGCATTTTCATAAAGGCATTAAGTGCCGAGAAGCTTCAAAAATTTTGAAGCTTACTTGGAGTTGTAGAGATACAATTGAGCTTGAGGGGGAGTGTTGAGATGGCAAGCTCAATACATGTGAGCATTGATGATGGACCACCTAGCTAGATGGGTCCACATATCTATAGTTAGTGAATTAGTGGTCATTATGACCCTCACATGGCCATTGACTTATCACTTATTATATTTAGTTTGATGCACCTACCTACAGTTGGCATAGATATAGCGCCAATCGATTAGTATAGTCAATTATGCATTGTTTGACTTAATAAGTCACTTTCCTTTATATTGTATCTGATCTATATTTTGTGTATATTATATTTTGTGTGAAAGAAGAAGAAAAACCCAACAAGAAAACATTTAAATGGCCTCCATCTCTCTTCTTGTGTTCTTGAGTGAGCTTCCTCTTATGTGCATGGTGTGTATTTGGCATAGCAACTCAAGTAAGTCCCCCCACCATGCAATTCTTGATAGTGGGTTGGTCATGTCATGTAGATCTAGGGCTAGTGGGACTAAGAGGAGATCTTGGCACCATCATCTCCAAGAGATATTAGGCACTTAATGAGAGAGAGAGAGAGAGAGAGAGAATCTTGAATATGGGACACCTTCCCCAACTACCCATTTCCTCCATTTTTCTTGTTATTATTCATCTTTAAGCTGGTTTACAAAGCTTACAATTAACTATGGTAATGAACCATGGTTTCCAAAATATTGTTGCAAATCATATTTAATAAATTATAAAAATATATGATATATTTTTAATTAATAATATAATTTATATAATTAATGTGATATATTAATATGTTATTTATTAACAATTATACACATTATATAATATACAATTACTTCACATAATATATTAAGCATTATGTATAATATGTTTGTGTGTGTGTGTGTGTGTGTGTGTGTGTGTGTGTGTGTGTGTGTGTGTGTGTGTGTGTGTGTGTGTGTATGTGCGTGTGTGAGTGAATATATTGTCATTTTTTGGGGGGAGGCTTTCTTCACATGCATGGTACATGAACACTATCATGGAGGATGGGGGTAGCCATGATGAACCTATCATATTGGGGAGGGAGGGGGAGGGTCTAGAGGGCAATATATGCTCCCCCGAAAAAAGCTTCCCTTAATATATAGAGTAGATATTCACAATAGATCCCCACAATTAGTTGTATGACCATAACTATATAGGAGCCTCATCATATCCCTTTTTGAAGGCAATCAAGTTAAATGGTCATTCATCTAGTATTTGTAGATATTAAGTGTTTTTCCACATAAACTAGCACATGTTCATACATGTATGTGCACATAGACCCATGCATGCACATGCAATTCATGTGCATGTACACATGTGTGCATGCACACCAATGTCTTCAAGAGTTTAAATTGAATTGAAGCAATGATTGCATCAAATATATCTTGTGGATAATACTCATTGATTTTGAAAAGCACACATAGATAAAGCTTCCATTAATTACTTCTTAGCCATATATACTTGTAACTAGAGATCATACAAGAATCACCTTTTTCATATTGTCAATATACTATCTAACATATGCTAGCTTGCAATCATATTATCCTTTGCTTTAAATGTGGAATAGCTAGAAAATCACACCCTATCCTCATGAAAGGAAGCAAATATTCATGACTTTGGTAATTGACTAGAGTGCACATCAATATTTCTTAAATCATGAATCTGCAAAAGAATATGATGACAATGACACATTTTGATAAGAGATAGTACATGAAAAGAAAACTTCAATTAGTATTGTAATAAAAGACATGTACCATCAAGAAAATTACTAATTTTAAGAAGAATGGTTTGAAATTTAAGAGACAAAGTGAAATTTGGGGGGGTTAGTTCTAAAGAAGGTAATGCAATGAGAAACTTAGGAGAGAACTTGTAAATCATTGAGGTTGAAGGATTTATTTGTCTCCCAAAAGCAAGGCCTAAGATTAGTGGTTGCCATGCATGTTCTTGAGTATTTTCCTTGTCAAAACAAGTTCTTTCAACTTATATCAATCAAAATAGTGTTTTGTTAAAGAGATTATCTTTCCCTAATTTTCAAGATGATTTGAAGCTTCATCCATATAAATGAAAGTTACTTCAAAAAACTTAATTATCACATGAAATATTGGGTATCTTATCAAGTTTAAGCCATGCTCCCAAGTGAGCATAGATTTCAACTCCTTGTAAACAAGGCCTCTTTTATTATGCATGTGCAAGGAACTCATCTACACTTGCATGTGAAGAAACTTGGCAATGGAAACTTGAATCATTTGGTTTAGATGCTATCTTTAAAGAATTATAACCTTTGATTACTAACACATAGGCTAGTTTCTCTTTATAGCATTTGTAAGCGAGTTGCTATAAGGCATCAAAATGTATAGAATCTCTAAATAATTGCAAATGGAAAAAGTGGCACATAAAATTGTAAACATATAGAAATGTGTAGTTCAAGAGTAGAAAATCTAAATGAATTTCATATAAAAACGTTTTGAGAATGAAAAAGTGTTATATCCCTATTTTTCCAAGTGATAAAGTTGCACACACATTGCAATCAATATTTACTCCTTGAAATGATTACAAAGTCAGAAGGGATTTTTAGCTAAAGCCACTAATGGTGACACTAAATACAAGCAAATGATTCCCAACGACTTTCTTTGTGATCATTCATGCCCTTTACTTTTTCACAGTGACTTTCTTTGTGATAATTCATGCCCTTTACTTTTTGCATTTAATTATTTTTTTGTCTAGTGATTGCCCAAAAAATGAGGTAGCATTGTTTGGCAAACTCCATTATATGTTATGCTTATATATCCTTGCATTTTTGCATTCATGGCACCATATACATTATAAAATAAGGGACCCTAGGTTTGTATTTTCATAGTTTCACTTCTTCGTTAATATTTATCAATTCCACGTATTTAGAACTATATAGTGTTGCTTTGCATGAATTGAAAGGGGAAAATAGCTAAATACATGTCATGATGTTTGGGTTTATTTTACTTTTTTAATGCATATGATACATTTTCTTTTCTTGTCTTTGTTGGTCTTAAAACAAATTGTAATGAGACCTCATGACTTGCATTCCTATTGTTTTATTAGTAAATGGAATGAGTTTTGGAATGCCATCTTTATCCAAAACGTGCAAGGAACATGAATGACCTTTATCTTGTATTAAATCTTCACATCTTGATATGATATTGGACATTACAAATAGATTGTGCTAAATGAGATGAATGCCATGCCTTATCACTTTCGATCATTTTAAAATAGTGCAAAATGTAAAAGCAAAACCAAGGGATTGAAATACATTCATAATGGAAGAGCGACTTTTCTAATAATGCGGATGTCTAGGTCCATTAATGATTAGCATGAGTGTCTTCCCTATTCTAGTGCTAAATCATATGCTAGTAAAATATTCACTTTGGCATCATGAATCTTTCTACCAGGCGCAAATCAAAACAAAAATTTGTGAAATAGTCTTAATAAGATAAAGTTCACTTTAAGTTTAAGAGTGTTTACTACCAACTTAAATATAGCATTTAGTACTGTAAGTGACCTCCACACTCACTAGACTTCCTTCTCTCATGTTTCTTGCACCAATTTGATAATACCCTTAATTAAATTATTATCGTTATTTTGGACATTATTGACTAACTTGTGAATGTCATTCTCACATGTATCCAATATATGCTTCAAAATTTTGAGTAGCATTGAATCTAAAGACATTCCCTTTCCATTTTCCTTTAATACACACTCGTTCCTTATTATTAAAGGATCTAGGTTGAGTTGTGTGCTATTTGGATAGATAAGACTCTTAGAGATTCCTACAAACTAACCCTACACTCTACATTAGTAACACATCCAACTCCTACAATGGAAGCTAGGTGTTTCTAAAACAAATGCTAGCATTCTTTACATGCTTCCTGTGCAATGCTACTTCACTGTAACTATATTCTTTGCAAAGCTACCATGCAATTGCCCAATAACTTTAATTCCCTCTCATCTTTTTTTGGGTCCTGTGTGTGTGTGTGTGTGTGTGTGTGTGTGTGTGTGTGTGTGTGTGTGTGTGTGTGTGTGTGTGTGTGTGTGTGTTCTCCTTTTCTTCTTCATTTGCTATCTCTACATGCATGTTTGCATGCACACACACGCGCACACACACTGTGTGTGTGTGTGTGTGTGTGTGTGTGTGTGTGTGTGTGTGTGTGTGTGTGTGTGTGTGTGTGTGTGTGTGTGTGTGTGTGTGTGTGTGTGTGTGTGTGTGTGTGTGTGTGTGTGTGTGTGTGTGTGTGTGTGTGTGTGTGTGTGTGTGTGTGTGTGTGTGTGTGTTCTCCTTTTCTTCTTCATTTGCTATCTCTACGTGCACGTTTGCATGCATGCACACACACACACACTGTGTGTGTGTGTGTGTGTGTGTGTGTGTGTGTGTGTGTGTGTGTGTGTGTGTGTGTGTGTGTGTGTGTGTGTGTGTGTGTGTGTGTTCTCCTTTTCTTCTTCATTTGCTATCTCTACGTGCACGTTTGCATGCATGCACACACACACACACTGTGTGTGTGTGTGTGTGTGTGTGTGTGTGTGTGTGTGTGTGTGTGTGTGTGTGTGTGTGTGTGTGTGTGTCCCTACCATGTAAAAATCACTCTTCTTCTTCTTCTCTCTCTTCGACATACCAATAGGACAATAATCAGTATCATGTTAATGAGGCTATTGATACATCAAATGGTGGACACTTAATTTGTAAGTGTTAACCAATCAAAGTACTTTATGGATTGGGTGTCTATAGTTCTTTACACAACATCAGGGAGGACATGACCTATTATTTACTTGCTAAATAGGTGAACTTTTTGCTCACTTTTGGGTGGGGAGTCTCCCCTGCCCAATTTTTAAAGTCATGGACAAATGTGCACTTTTTACATTTGTAGCAAATTTTTAAAAATAAAGGTACTATGATCTTTTACTTTTTTTCTACAAAATGTGTCCTTTTATTGTGTAAAGGCTTTGTATCCATGTTTGTGTCTAAGCTCAAAAATTGCATATCCCTTGGTTTGGTGACCCACAATTTGTAACTAGTCTCATGACTCTGTGTGTGTGTGTGTGTGTGTGTGTGTGTGTGTGTGTGTGTGTGTGTGTGTGTGTGTGTGTGTGTGTGTGTGTGTGTGTGTGTGTGTGTGTGTGTGTGTGTGTGTGTGTGTGTGTGTGTGTGTGTGTGTGTGTGTGTGTGTGTGTGTGTGTGTGTGTGTGTGTGTGTGTGTGTGTGTGTGTGTGCGCGCGCGCACGCGCGCACGCATGCTGGCAATACAAGTGTCCATGGCCAAGGTGGCGAGCAAGAGATGTGCAAGTCAATAGACACAATGACAAGGTCAAGAGTCACAACAAGAGACATCTTGAGGACTATGTGTGTGTGTGTGCATGTGCGCGCATGCGTACTAGCAATACAAGTGTCCATGGACAAGGTGGTGAGAAGAGATGTGTTAGTCTCAGTAGGCTCACAATGACAAGAACAAGAGTCGCAACAAGAGATGTGCTAGTTAGTAGGCATAATGACAAGGTCGAGAGTCACAACAAGAGACATCTTGGGGACTCTCTCTCTCTCTCTTCTCACTAGCAAAAGCATGCACATACAAGACAGTGAGCTAAGAGACATATGAGTGAGTGAGTATGATGGTGACAAGTTGTAAGGCAATACACTAGTTAGAAAGTGACACAAGGGATGAGGAGGTGTATGAGGTATCAGGTACTATGGTGAGACATGATAGAGACGAGTGAGGAGGTTGTGAGAGTGATAGCAACAACCATGAATCACATGGTGGGAGGACTAGCTTGAGCTACTATCTCAAACACACAACATACACATAGAAGGAAGCTCACTCAAGAACACAAGAAGAGAGGGAGATGGAGGCCAAAATGTTTTCTTGCTAGTTTCTTATTCTTCTTTCACACACAATACAATGTACACAAAGTATAGATAATATATAACATAAATAAAAGTAGCCTACTAAGTCAAACACTGCATAACTGACTATACTAATCGACTGGTACTATAGCTATGCTAGCTATAGATAGGTGTAGCAAAGCAAATATAATAAGTGATAAGTTAGTGGCCATATGAGGATCATAATAACCACCTTGCATGTTGTAGGTCTTTGCAAGGTTTTCTATTTGCAGTCAAAATGTTTGACAACTTCAACTAGATTGTCAACAAGAAGCTTGATAAGAACAATTATTTTGTATGGAAGTTTAGGATGAAATTTTTCTTGAAGGGCAAAGGTATTTGGACTTACATTGAAGGAGACATGGTAGTAGCACCTCAAGTCTCTGCACAAAATGCTACTGCATAACAATTAAAGGCTAAGAAATATGGGAGCAGACACATAGTAAAATCATGTATTGGGTGTCTATCAGTGTCACAAATAGCATGATGGACTATTTTTAGGAATCTAAAACCTTGCTATTGCATGAAAAAATTTGGTAAGGCTATTCAAAGTAAATACAAAGGCTAGAAAGTTGTAGCTCAAGTCAAAGATGAACCAAGTGAAAAGAGGGAACCTATCCATTAATGATTATGCCTTGAAGATCAAGATTATTGTGGAAGCCCTCAAATCTATTGGTGTGGTAGTTGATGATGACGATGATGTTATGCATGCTTAGATGGACTTAGATATGAATACAAGAGCTCCATGCAATCTATGAATACGAGGGATGATATCCCTGATTTTGCAGACTTGGTTTCTATGATAATCCTTGAGGAGAAGAACCTTGGCTTGGATTCCTCTTCTTATCAAAGTAAAAATAAGTGTCTGAACATGTATCTACTAGCAGAGGTAGATGTCATGGTAGAGGCCAAGGTGGTGGTCATGGTTAAGGTTATAATACACATCAAAATAGAGGAGAGGGCAAGGTGTAGACTCTAGTAGGCAATAGAATTCTTGTGATAGCAAAGAGTGTTAGCATTGTGGTAAAAAAATGTGACATTTCTAAAAATTTCTTCAAAAAGAAAGGTGAAATTAGAATTGGAAAAAAGAAGCAAGGTAACTATGCATCTAGTAGAGCATAAATAAATGATGATAGAAGTGAATAGTTATTTGTTATGTAGCACTTTATAAACACTATGACTACTAATGGTTCATCAAAGAATGATCTATGGTCTGTAGATCCAGGTGCCCCTAACCACATGACTTCTCATGGAGAGTGGCCTAGAGAGATGTGCAGACCTGAGTTTTCGGTCTATGTGGACACAAGGGATGATAACCACCACTATCACTACCCTCACCACCTTTGCTATCAGCACCACTACCTTTACTCTCTCTCTCTCTCTCTCTCTCTCTCTCTCTCTCTCTCTCTCTCTCTCTCTCTCTCTCTCTCAAATTGCTCTATCTCTTTACTCTCTCTTAGTTTCTCTCTATACATGCAATCTCTCTCTCTCTCTACATTCTCTCTCTTTGTGTTGTGTAAACACACATTTATGTGTGTGTGTGTGTGTGTACATATACATATACATATACATACATACATATACACACACACATGCTAGTCAACCACACACACACTCTCTCTCTCTCTCTCTCTCTCTCTCTCTCTCTCTCTCTCTCTCTCTCTCTCTCTCTCTCTCTCTCTCTCTCTCTCTCTCTCTCTCTCTCTCTCTCTCTCTCTCTCTCATTATGTGAACACTCGTGCGGCTACTCTGTATTATTAGAACTTTAATTGCAATGGATTGATATCTCCCTCCCCTCCCCTCCCCCGCTCTCTCTCCCTTCCCCCTCCCCCCAATCAATTCAATACAAGACAAATGAGAAAACAATTGCATCACACATCACATCCTACTATCATAGATTAGTCTTACCTGGCGCAGTGTCGCCTCCAACATGGATGTCTAATATGCCGCCAACTAACCCAACAATCCATTGCTATAATATTGCAATCCACAAATTTTCTTGAGGCTCACCAAGTCCGAATGGATCAATGTTGCAATGTTGCATCATCTTTCATGGCTACATACCACTATATGTGGCACAAACACTTATGCTTGTCTTGGAAACTCTTCTGCACATACTATGATGTGCATTTTTGGAGACTTTGTTCCCAATGAAATAACCAAGAACTTTCCCTTCTTTGCATTATGTTATTCAAACACTATGTGGATGGTCCTCCATTGGTGGCTACCTCATCTACCATGAATCCTCAAAAATCACCACTTGGGTGGCCACACTTCTCCATCACTTCATTCGCCTGTGTTCAAAAAAGTGCATATGCATTTGTATCCTCTTCCTTCATCTCACATATTGCCAAAGTCATCAACGCTTGTACACTACAATAAGATAAGATAATAATGGGAGACTAAGGAGAACTATGTTTATTAAGTTCATGTTGTAATGGTAGAATCATGTAAGAGAAACTACCTTGGGTCATACACATGTGCTTCCATGGTGGTCCAATCATTAATGTGATGCACATGGTTAAAGCATATCCAACTATTGTGTAGGTCCCCATTGACATTCTTTGCATACGATTCACTAAGTCAACCCCTCGAGGCTAGCCCAATTGTTGACATTTTGAATATAAAGCACCTACTATCATTGTCAATGGCTTGCCTAGGAAATAGGCTACCATAGGAAAATTTGTATGCATAACCTTTCTTTAACTTTAGAAGATGATATTTCATCCCTTGATCGCTCTCAGTACGTGGTGCACATGAACCATGTGTTTAAATCTACATGCACGAAATATTGATCTTCATATGTATGGCTTTTTAATGATAGGAATAATATGCTACATGTTTTTCTAAATGAGTGGTTGGAGTTCCTTGAGCATGATCGAGAGTTCAATGTCGGACATGGGAACACCTTGTTCATTAACTAGGGCACTTATCACTAGTCTTCTAGCCACAATCATTTGCAAGTATCGAGGTCTAGCTACACTAAAGTTTCTTATCATTTCCTCTACAAATTTTCACACCTCTTTGACATTATCTCTGTACGTTCCTCTTTGCACCTCATGGTTATGGGTGCCTTGATTGATGAACACTCTTGATATTGACATTACACAATACATTACACACTTGCACTTGGAGAGTAGGATGGGGGGTTCTTACAATAGAAGTATCCAAGGTTTCCAAGGCCACATCAACTAACATTTTGACAACTAGTATGTTGGTATTAAGTTTTCCGACATAGCATGTGATGGGACTTAATTAGTATGATTTACTCGTAATAGGGTATCGGAACCAAGTCATGCTTCTCTGCAATCATTTTAATGATAGTGGAGTAAATGAGGAGTCTTATACCTATCCATGCCACCTAGTTTGATGAGCCAAAAATTGACCAGCCACTAGGACAATTTCTATTTGGACACTCTAGTTCTCCAATGCAATTGCTTCGGTGAATAGTACTAGGGAATGCCATCAAATGTTGATGTAGGCTTTGTCTAGCAATGGCCATCATACTTTTTCTCCATACCCTCCATTGGATGCATATTTTCTACTATTGATGGAAGCTTGTATACCACATTGCCATCACACAAAATTGGGATCTCCTCCACTCTCCCTATAATGCTTGTATTCTGAAGCAAACAACATAACACTTGGTGTCGGCCCCTTGAAGACATTATGTACTTCCGTCCATGAACTAGCATATAATACCTCATCAATTATATTCAAATGTGCAATCTTTACCATTTTGTTTTCAACATAAATTAATTTTTGGAATGTATACGCACATTGTTTATTAAAATAAACTAAGTAATGGGGACATTACACTTCCTGAATGATTGTTGTTTTCTCAATGCTGCAAAGGCTGTGGGTGAGGTCTATAATGGGGGAAGGCTATAATGTAGGCCCATTTCCTTGTTTGACAAGATATTCTTGCAACTAGGGTGTCCAAAACATATACGTGGCCAGCCTCATGGTAATTGTTGCAACGGATTGGCATGCTTTATATTCGGCCATTCGCATGGATGATAGCAAGAACATGGTGCCATTGCAAATGTCTTCCTTCTTCAACATCAAGAACTAACTACTTGTGTAGTGCATAATAGGTTTAGTAGAGAGGGAGGATACATATATGTGGACCTCGGTATTTGATGTAGCACTTGATGTTGGATCCATTTCCAAAGCTATCTACACATGTACAAATACGCATGTCAGATATGGGTGACATTGAAAGACTTAGTGTGGGGGTATATGTCATGTATGAGAGAGAGAGAGAAACGTTAGGATATATAAAGTGTGTGTGCATGAGAGAGAGAGAGAGAGAGAGAGATTCAAAGATAGAGAGGGAGATAGAGAGCATGTGTGTGTAGAGATGCGGGTGCGAGAGAGAGAGAGGGAGAGGGAGGGAGAGAGAGAGAGATTTCTGTGGAAGGGGAAGAGCAAAAGGGGGAGATAGAGAGAGTGTATGTGTGTGAGTGGATGCGGGTGCCAGATATGAGAGAGAGAGAGAGAGAGAGAGAGAGAGAGAGAGAGAGAGAGAGAGAGGGTAGGGCAAAAAGAGGAAGCCAGAGAGAGAAGGGGAGGGGGTGATGGAGAGAGAGAGAGAGAGAGGGGGGGGCGAGAGAGAGGAAGAGGCAAGGGAGAGAGGTGTACGTATATACCTGTAGGATTAAGTAAATATTCCACAACTTGGAGGGGGGGGGAAGGGGGACAATGTGTCATAGGGAGTATGTGGCCATATATAACCACTTTGAGATAGTGGATCATTAAATGTATACATACATACATACAGACATACATACACACACACACACACACATGTGTGTGTGTGTGTGTGTGTGTGTGTGTGTGTGTGTGTGTGTGTGTGTGTGTGTGGGGATGGAAAAAGGGAGACTGAGAGACATGTGCCGTATGAAGAGAGAGCCGCAAGGGGGAGGGGAGAGGTGTTTGACATATCTTTCTTCACCAAATATGGGGGCGTCAATGACCCCTTCTTTGGCGACAAAATGATCCCAACCCACATGCACTCTCTCTCTTCAACCATCCTGACACACTCTCGCATACCGCGACCCTAAACCCAAATAACTAACATATTAATTATTATATTGATTATTTA